>NW_003314332.1:674124-984490 GCF_000143415.4 Selaginella moellendorffii
GAGCTCCAATGGAGGAGCTCGTGAGCGCCTATCGAGCAATGGAGGCGCCGTCGGTGATCGTATCCCTGGCCAGGTGATCCTTCTCGCGCGATAATCCATTCCAATGGGGTGATGCTTCTCAGGGGATTTGGCGGCGGATGCTTGTCAGAGCAAGTCCAACAAGTTTTTATGGATCGGTGTGTCAAAGACGAGGTATGCGTGATCGCATTTAATGTATGCCATGACTAAGCTCCCCTGTGTGAAAGATTTGCAGGATTTTTCCTCCAAGTTCTTCTTACATAAGAAACTGTCTTAAGCAATTTATTCTTGCTGTGGAAGCCGAGTCGAGCTGCGCTTTGGATAGCCTTTACGACGAACACGCTGCGTTGCTGTTAAGGTGAAGCAAATCGAAAACTCCATTTCATCCTTTCGTTTTTCTCATATGGTTTCTCGTGACTTTCAGGATAGAAGACGGAAACAGCATGGCCTACAAGACGTTCTCTTATGCAGTACCGGGCGAGGATAAGCGCAGTGGAACCGTGACTCTTCGCCTGTCTCTTAACATGCTCGAAGGAGGCACGGGGTTTGTCCAATGGTTTTTCCTTGAGATTTTGTTTGATCATCTGTTTCTTTAAGGTGCTTTTGCTGGCCTGCCGGAGTTTATCTGGCAGAGCTCGTTCTTTCGTATCCATGGCTGATCAAAGGCAAACGTTGTTTGGAGGTAATCCAATTTTCTAATAGTTTTGATAGATCTTTTGGAGATTCTATGTGGTATTAGCTGGGGTCCGGAGCGGGACTGGTTGGTGTCTGTCTAGCTAGGCTACAACCTTTTGAGGTTTGTGCTGTCAAATCTTCTCTCACGTTCAAACTTCAAAATCAGTTGTGCAGCTTGTTTTGACGGATGGTGACCTCTCGACCTTCGCAAATCTCAGGCACAATCTTGAAATCAACGGAATCGTGTTGGATACAGACGAACAAGAAAAGGTTGCGCTCTTGTCTTCTTGTTTTTGTAACTTATTGTTCTAGACACAGGTCAAGTGTCGTCGCTTGGAGTGGGAGGACGCGTGTTCTACGGAACTTTATAAAGCTGATATCATGTAAGTGGTATTATAATGAGTAGTTTTCCTCGTGTTGATTGATGGCTCCAACAGTTTAGGCGCAGATATCATCTATGACACTGCTTGCATACCACACCTTGTAAAAGTTCTTGCGCTTTTACTTCAGGCAGATGCTGGCGCCGAGGCAATTCTCGCAACCGTGAAACGAAATCCCGATACCATATCGGCATTCTGTAATGCTGCCACCCAAGCTGGTCTCGAGGTTTCGGATGTATCAAGGACAATGGTACCTCTGAAATGCTTTCAGGGCCTGGTCTCGTTTGACAATTCGAACATGCTGCTTCACAAGGTTGTTGCCAAGCCAGTTTAGAGCGTGATCCCGCTTGAAAAACAAATTTTTATTCTAAAAGAGAATGAGGAAACATGAAGGTGGAAGGTACTGGAGAAGTTCCTCGCTGATCTTGTTTCTAACTCAGACCGTAATTGCTACAGACTAAACTCATCGCAAGAACTCCGGCTCGTGCAAAGATCGTCGGCCCAAAAGCCAGGTTTGTCATGTCAGTGGGATCCAAGTTAAGACGAAGCTAACGATTCCGTGCGTGTGTAGGTGTGTCACATATGCGTCATGAGTTCGCAGCGCCGAATGGTCGCACGTCCTTGCTCGCAGTTGATCTTTGCGTTTCAGCGGACTATAAAAGCTCGTCGCTGCGATCCGACAACAGAAGCTATTTTTCTTCCTTTTCTGGCAGTCTCGAGAGAAAGGATGGAGTCAGGTGCAGCTCGCGTGTCCGCACTCCTGGTGCTGCTGTTGGTGCTCGTCTCGTGGCGTGGCTCCGAATCGTGCGACGACAGCAACGCACTTGCGCAGCTCAGCGACTGTGCCGATTACGTTCACACCGGCTCGACGACCGCCAATCCCCCGGCAGCCTGCTGCCAGGAGCTCAAAGGCATCGATATAACGTGCATGTGTGCCGCGGTCCGCAGTGGCGCTGGCGGGACTCCTCCTTCGGGACTCAACGTCACGAGGGTGCTGCTGCTTCCGTCGCAATGCGGCTTGACGCCCGTGGATTGCTCCACCCCCAGCAACTGATCCAGGTAGCAAAGTTTGTTTTTTCTTTTTTTTTTTCCTTTCTGCTTTGCTCACTTACGAGTTTCATCGTGTTGGTTCTTTCTCCAGATCACACACTTGAAATAAGTGTCTTCTCCTGAAAATAAGCTCAGCAGCAGCACTTGTCCACGGGAGAGACCAAAATCCATACGTGAATCAAGTAAGAGACATTTGCTTTTTAGAAATCTAGCGCTTTGTGTGTGTCGTCGCGTCTCGTCTCGTCTCGTCTCTCTTTGTCGCTTATCATTCTTCGCATTCTTCTTCTCACTCTCATTCGCTCGCTCGACGATTGCATCCCAATCCATGTTTGTGTGTCTGTTGCTTTCTCTCACTCTCTCGCTCTCTCTCTCTCGCTCTCACACTCTCTCTCACACTCGCTCGCTCTCTTCCATGCACGCTCTAGTCTGCTCTCGCCCAGTTATAAAAAATCTTTGTCCCTTTGACTTCATGGCGAGAGCAACAATTTCAATGCACGAACGGCGGTGATGATCGCGCTTTGACTTTGCAACTCTGGCGCGGTGGAGCCATGGTCAACACATCCCAAAACTCTCTGTTGTTTTGGATAGAAATCGATGCGTAGCATTTGACTTTGCAATGGCGTGGAAGGTGGCGGTGGTGACAAACTTGGAGAACCCTAGTGTGCGGCGCTAGCGCCTAGGCTTTTTCACAAGCACCCAAAAGAATCTTTAGGCATTGACTCTTCCCTTTGATTCAATCGATTCAATCAAACAAAAGTATTTTCTCGCTATCTTTCAGTTCTAAGTATGGAGAAAAGGTGGTGAGTCGTGAGTGAGTTCTCATAAGTTCTGTGTTATGAGATCTTTGTTTTTGATCGACATAAAGCAAACCATACAAACTATGTAGGTAGTAAAGGAAGAGTTCTTTATTTTTGCATCGCGAGACGTAAACAACGCCGCACGAGCGTGGAATTTTGTCTAAACCGCCAGCATTTATAACCCCGCGCCATTAAATCCTGGCCGTCACCTCCTTAATCTCCGCACATCCTGCGGTTGCAACCACCCCACGTGGGTGTTATTCCCTTTACCCCTTGTATTATCGCTTTATTGACGTGCACGACGAGCCACCGCGCCCGTCAAGCCCGTCTCCCTCTTCTCTCTTTTCTTTTGCCATCGCCATTGCCATAGCCGTGAAAGAAAAGAATTAACGCCGCGGTCTTGTGCCCAAAGCTCACTCACAGCTGTGGAGCATTTGTTGGAGCGCGCTGTCTCGCGACAGATCTCTCGGATCTTTGTCCCAATTCTCCATCCCGGTCGCGTTTTCCAGCGGCGTTTCGGAGGGCGGCGCGGGAGCTCTCAAATCGGCGGGCATTCCTCTCATCTCACAGGTTCTTGTCTTCGCTAGCCTTGCTCGCCCAGAATCAAGGAAAGCGAAGAAGCTCGGAGAAGCGAATTGGGTCTATCCATGAAAACAGGCACCAGGGGGAATCTGGCTTGGGTGGTCGGCTGCTAGGAGGTGTTTGTCAAGTGGGTTGTGGCCGGAATTGGAGATGGAGCTCCCAGATCGCAGGAGAGATTGATAGGTCGGCCAAAGTGGAGGTGGGTTTTCGCGGCTTGGTTGCTTGGCTCCACACAGACCCTATGCCTGGGGTTATGGCCAACACTGACAACCAAGGCAATGTGGTGCCACAGCGAGACCCTTCGCCCGAGCTCCAGGTACTTTCACTCTTTCACTAGATAGAACTTAGAACAAAGAAAAAAGAAAAAAGCTTGCTCTTCGTGCGCTCGCTCGAGTGAAAGTGGAGAGTGTGAGAGTAGAGTGGAGTGAAGCAAGCATCGGTTTCCTAGTGCTAGATTTTGTTTTGTGGCTGCGTGCTTTCTTCAAGGCGAGCGAGCGTTACTGTATCGCGATAGAAAAGAATAGTTTCAGCTGGTTCTCTAGCGGAACGAGAAGAACTTACACTCGTTTTTTTTCGTGTTCTTGTCCTTCGCAGCGGCAGCGGGGGAAGTGCTGGGGGAAATTCTGGTGCCTCGGCTCCTCCCGGAAGCGAGGAATGCGAATTTGCCCCGCGAGACAAGAAGGCCCGGCGTCGGCCACCAATGCATGGACAAACGGAGCTTCGTCCTCCACCGCCGCCAACCAGTTCGTCGGCCTCTCGCCATCGCTGCTAGCACCGCCATCCTCCCCGGCGTCCTTCGCAAACTCGGGGAATCCTTCCACGGTGCAGTCCCCCGCCAGCTTCACCGTCTCTCTCTGCGTCCCCGCCGCCAGCTCCTGCTCCCCGGCCTTCGACTCCACCGCCACCATGTTTACCATCGGACCATACGCTCACGAGACGACGCTCGTCACCCCGCCAGCTTTCTCGGCCTTCACCACCGCGCCGTCCACCGCTCCATTCACGCCGCCGCCGGAGCTCGCGCACCTCACCACCCCGTCCTCGCCCGACGTTCCATTCGCGCAGCTCTTGACGTCGCTCAAGAACAAAGGCGCGGTGGCGGGAGGAGCGGCGCCGCCATACTCGGCCTCGCCGTTTGCGTCACCCGACTACGTGTCCCGGGGCGACATGCAACCGTCGTATCACTTGTATCCCGAGAGCCCGCTGACCAGCCTCATCTCTCCGGCCTCCGGGGTGTCCGAGTCGGGCCCTCCATCGCCGCTACCCGAGCTCGAGTTCCCGGCAGCCATCACTGCGGCCAAGGCGGCCAAGGCCACCAGCGTCCGCTTGGCTGTGAGCTTGTGCGACCGGCGAGCTGTGAGACTGGGACACGAGACGCCACAGTCGCTGGACTCCAACAATCACTCGAGGGAGCTGGAGCCGATCAAGATCTTGAGTCCTCCCAGGGGGCAGTATGAGGAGAGGTGGTGCTCCAGGACGCTCGACTCGTGCTCCACGTCGAGTAACGCTGTTGCTGCTACCAAGTCGATGGAGGAGTTGCCGCGGAGGAGCCATTCGTGTGGCGGGATCGATGAAGTGGAGCTCAAGAGATCGCTGTCGCAAGTCGGAGCTCTTCCGCGAGGTGGAGACGATGACGATCGAGCTGACGCAGATGTAGATACGATGGTGGTGGAGGATTCGCAGCAGCCGACGTCGGCTTTGCTCAGGGGTGGCGACGATGATATCTCGGACTCTCTCCGGGACGAAGAAGGAAGAACAGAGAAGAACAACGACCTTGGTGCTACTGCTGAGACAACAACGCATTCTCGGCCTATCGAAGAAGATGGAGTTGGAGTTTGCTCGTCTTCTTCATCGTCTTCTTGTTTGGACAAGTCGGGTGACGTGGAAGGAGAAGCGAAGAGATTCGAAGAACAGGCACTCGAGTCGCCTAGAAGCGACTGTGGGATCGTTCTGGAAGTGGAGATAACTCCGGACGATCTCGTCAAGGTGAACATCACAGGTGCCAAGAACAAGAAGAAGAATGGCATCGTCACCAAGAAGAATGGCTTCCACCACCACCACCACCACCACCATAACCATCGAAATGGTTTTGTGGCGAGCTCCAAGTCGAGCTGGGAAGACTTGGACGCCATGTCTGTGGATTGCATGGAGCTCAACCTGACCGATAACACCATCAAATCGCCTCTCAAGTCTTCTCCCATCATGGATTCATGCTAAAGTTTGTGCTTGTGGTAAGCTCTCTCTTTTTTCTACGTTTTCCTTTCTTCTTTCAAACAAGACATCTTGGAGCTCGCAAGCTAAGTAGATTGGCGCTGTTGATTCCAGCCCCTCCTGTTAATTATTTTCACAAAAGCAACTAAGTTTTTTTTTCTTCCTCCATCCAACTCTTGCGTCGTGAGTGAGTCGAGAGGAAGGAGTAAAGGAAAGGAACAAAGAGTGCTAGAACGTCATGATCTGGTGAAGCACAGGACAGTGATGTAAAAAGCACAGCATAACGTATGGAGGGGATTGGGAAGAACACGCATGATCTTGTCAAGGTACTCGACAAATCGATCGAGAACACTCTTCTGACCTGGTAGAGCCGGAGGAGGGGGAGGAAGCGCGAGTAAATTCTCCGAGCTTCTTCTCACGTAGAGCACGACTCCTCGTCGTTCCAATTCGCACGACAAGCTGGTGTAGTCACTGCTACTACTCTTAGCATCCCTTTCGAGTGTAATTGCCGAGGCCATTGAATGATCTCGCTCGCTCGAAGCAAAGAAAACGAATCCTGGAAGCAATTGAGCACTCAAGAGCTTTCCTTTTGGTTCTTCTCGATCGCGAGGAGGAGCAAAATGTTAGTGTCCTCAAGGATCTGAGGAGAGAGAGAAGTGTAGCTATAAGATGGCTCTGATTGATTGATTGATTGCCTTTGCAAAACATGGGACCCTCTCTTGATGTCCGAGTCGAAAGGAAAAGGAGAAAAAAGAGACACTTTCGGCAAGGAACGATGTGATACTCTACTCTTCCAGAAAAGAAAGAAGGAAACAATGTATGTACAGTTGCTTGCGTGATGCGAGAAAAGGAGGAAGTTCATGTCGAAGATGAGCTCCACCACCTAGAAACGTGAGTGGATCAATGAATGATAGAAGAAAGAAGAAAGGAAGGAAAAATTCTCGTACCTTTTCTCCTCTGTTTTCGAGCAGCGTGTTAATCCGTGCTGATCGAGCGAGCTCTCGAAATCTCTAGAAACCTTTAGTGGAAGTGAGATTCAAATCTGTGTCGCAGTTCTCCTGCCCGGGCTGACGACGATACACTTTTCGGGATTGGCAACGTCCACTCCACCGGCGTGCTCCACAAACTCCTTGGCACTCATGTGTTGTCCATGGCAGGCACACACAATCTTCACCTCGCCCTTCTTGTATGCGAACAAAACTCCCGTCACCGTCTTGCCATTGGGTCCCGTTCCAGTCGTCGTCACCCACGGCAGATCGCTCACCACACTGCTGCTGCTGGATCGTGCCACCATCGCTGCTGCCTGGCTCGACCTCTCCGGATCTTCCCAGCCTACTGCGCCGTCAACTTGTTCTTCTTGCTGCGGCTTCTTAGGGCTCCGGAACGCCGAGCTCGTGCTGCTTCGCCTGCTCCAGCTATCCACGGACGAGCCCATGCTCGATCGCATAGCGGCGCCCTCGGACAAAGTTCTCATCAACGACCTGTTGCATCGAACCGGACTTGGAGCGCGGAGCGTGCTGCTTCTTTGCTGCTGCTGCTGCCGCTGGAGGAGGAGATACTCCTGGCGGAGGTTTGCTCCAAGAGAAGACGAGCGCAGGAGAGATGGAGGTGGCGGCGGGGTCAGAGGTGGCGGAGGTACCGGCGGCGGAAGCCTTACGTCGCCATCTGCAAAGACCAAATGCAATGGTGGTCATACCATGGCTCGAGGACCATCATACCTTCGCGAGAAGATATGACCACCTTTTGCTCCATCGAAGACGGGCATGCAAACGATCCGGAGGCCATCACCATGGCTACCGAGGAAGAGCCGGCGCTGCTCGACTGAGAAGAACCCATGGCTCGAGGAGGAACTGGCAGCTGGTCATCCGGAAGAGTGGCCTCTTCGCCACCATCATCCGGCCTTACCATCTTGCGCATCTCCAAGAACTTGTCAATCCACTCGGTCTTGGGCTCGTGCACAGGGCTGGGCCGTATCACACCGCTAAAGCTCGTAGCAGTACCCGCGGTCGTACACGTATTTAGAGCCCTGGCGGTAGCGTCTGGAGCTTCAGCTTTAACGTTTCCGGCGGAGGAGTCGAGGGTGGCCGCGGAAGAATCCAAGCTCCTCCTGGACTTCCTGATAGCATGGCTATGGCCGCGGCCCGGTCTCGTGGCCTTGTTCTCGGTGGGACGATCCTCCACGTCCGCCTCATCCTTGACGACTGGCTTCTTCCTGGGGTGATGGTGAGAGTGCGAGGACGTGGTTCCAGAGCCGGAGCTCTTCCGGCGCTGCTGCTTCTGCTCCTCGATGAGAATCCTGCGCTTCTTGCGCGCCTCCTGCCGCTTCTGGCACTGCACCTCGCGCTTGAGCCGCTGCTGCTCCAACACTCTCCAGTTCACGGGCAGGGAATCCGACCGAGCCAGCGATGGCTGCCTTGCGCTTCCTACATTTACACTTGCAACACCCGAGCTCCCTGCCGGGGCGAGCACACGATCGTCGCACTGCTGCTCCTCGTCTCGCAGGGGAGAAGGAGGACACGATGAAACTCCCGAGTGGGCGAAGGACGAGAGGCCGAGGCTGAGCTCCAGACCACTCTCAAGATGCCTTCCTCCAGCTCCTCCCAGTTGCTGCGTCGTTGGAGAAGGATCTTGGTGGTGGCGGTGTTGCTGGTGGCGCGGAGGAGTGATGCAGAGATGGGGCAGCAGCGGCTGGAGTTTGAGCAGCAAATCCTGCGTCCCAGCAGCAGTGGCAGTGGCGGCGGCGGCGGCGGCAGCACAAATTGTGGAGGAGGACGCTGAGGAGGACGAGGAGGAGAGTGTAGCAGCAGTGGGACTGGCAGTGGGAGCGGGAGCTTCGATGTCTACCTTTACGGTCATGGTAAAGTGGACGCGATTGCTGCTGCTCGTGGATGCGCCCTCGCTGCTACCGCTCATCATGCTGATCCGCCGCTCACTTCGCCGCCGCGCAAGATCTCTCTCGCTCTCTCCCTCTCTCTCTCTCTCTTCCCTCCCCTCTCTCTCTCTCTTCCCCCCAATCCTCGCTAAACCTAGCGGCCTGTCCACGCAGCACGTGGCAAATCAGCACGTGGCGGCTGCTCCACGTGTCGGGCTTCTCGGTTTTTAGGGAACAAAAGGATATTTTATGGCGATTAAAAAACTCTGTAAAAACCAGGGCACTACACCTGTAGGAGGTGGCATTGGGTGGACAAAGCCGCCCCATCGCTGGAAACGCGACACGTGGTGTGGTGAAAAATGGCACGTGGCATGTGCTCACGATCGGTTCCAAAGATTTTTATCACATCCAATGGTCGAATACATGGCAATCACGATGTGGATGTTTGGGCGGCACAAAAATCTGGAGTAAGATACATGTTTGATAGCATCACATATGGGGAAGCGTTATTTACGTCAAGCTGGATCATCTCTTTGATCACTCGCATTCCACGGTTGAAATCGTGGTGCATCCTACAACCATTCAACAATGTCGTCCAAGCCACCAGTTTTGTGTCTGGCGTATATTTCGGCACCAATTCTATGGTTTTCTCTGCGTCATCCAGCTTGCCTACTCGCCCTAACACGTCTACCATGCAAATGTAATGGTCCACAATTGGCGTAATCCCATAGTCTCCAAGCATTGTGCCAAAGTAGCAAATGCCGCAGTGCTCCAAGATGCCGCCGTGACTACACGCGGACAAGATCCCAACGAATGTAACCTCGTCCACGTCGACGCCCTGGAGCTGCATGGCTCGCCACAGCTCCAGCGATTGGACCTCGCGACCAGCCTGGGCATATGCCGTGATCATGGAGTTCCACGTCCACGTGTCCTTGCCCGCCATTTCGTCAAATAGCAGCCGTGCGGTGTCCAACACTCCACACCTGCCGTACATGGTCACCAGCGCGTTGCCCAGAGCCATCTCGGTTTCGAGTCCCCTCGCCACCACCTCCTCATGGACGAGCTCGCCCACTCGCAAATCGGCCACGCTCCCGCAGACGTCGATCACGCTCACAAAGGTGATATCGTCGGCTGGGATGCCCTCCACGTCCATCTCCTGGAAGAGACGAATGGCCTCGCCGCCCACCCCGTTCTGTCCGTACGCCGCAATCATTGCGTTCCACGTCACCGCGCTCCTGATTGGCATGTCGTCAAACATTCGCCGCGCGTCCGCCACGTACCCCGCCTGGGCATATGCCGACAGCATCGCATTCCTGGCCACCACATCCCAGCGTGGCATTCCATCGAATATCCTCCTGGCCTCATCAATGTGACCGCTCTCCGCGTACGCCACAAGCAGATTGGTCCACGACAAAAGCGACTTGTACGGCATGCTGTCAAAAAGGACTTTTGCGGCCAGTAGGTGCCCGTTCTGGGCATACACGGTCACCATCGCATTCCACGTCACCCCGTCCCGCCGCGTCATCTCGTCGAATAGCTGCCTGGCCTCGTCCACGTCACCGTTTAGCCCGTAGCCAGTGATCATGGCATTCCACGCTGTAACGTCGCGCTGGCGCTTCCCCAATCCATCAAAGATTTTGCGGGCCTCTCGTACGTCCCAAGCCCTGGCATATCCACTTATCATGGTGCTCCACGTCACCGCGTCCCTCTCATCCATACGGTCGTACAGCTCCCGCGCAGCGTCCATGTCCCCATGTGACGCGTAGGCAGCCAGCATGGCGTTGCAAGTCACCGTGTTCCTCTCTGGCATTTTAGCAAACAATGACGTGGCTCTTGCAAGATGGCCGTTCTGGGCATATGCGGTTACCAGGGCAGTCCAAGAAACGACGTTTGGATTCGGAATCTGGTCAAAGAGATTCTTTGCCTCGACAACACTTCCTCGTTTTGCATACGCTGTGACTAACGCATTATACGAAGCTTCATCCTTCCCTGGCATATTGTCAAAGAGCGCCTTGGCTTCCTCCAGAATGCCATTGCTGGCATACGCGGCGAGCATGGCATTCCACGCAACTACATTTTTCCGAGTCATCTTATCAAACAAAGCTTTTGCCTCGCGCACGTCCTGGTTTTGAGAGTAAGCCGTGATCATAACTGTCCAGGAGAACTCGTTTCTGTCTGGCATCTTGTCGAAGAGCTTCCGAGCCTCACGGAGATGCCCTTTTTGGGCATATGCAGCCACGATAGCGGTCCACGAAACAACGGTCGGATCCGGCATGGCATCGAACAGCGTTCGAGCATCCTCCAGATTCCCATTCGATGCATACGACGTGATAAGACAGTTCCAGGTGACGGAATTGGGACGGGGCATCTTCTCAAACATGGTCTTGGCGTCGTCAAGATGCCCATTCTTGGCATATGCTGAGATGACCAGGTTCCACGAGTAGGCGTTGGGGCGTGAGATGCCGTCAAACACCCGGCGAGCGTCATCCACACTGCCACACTTTCCAAACATTTCCAGGAAAAGATTCGACAGGAACCTGTCTCCGGTGTGCTCGCTCGCCAGGAATTGCTCGTGGAGACGTTTTCCAGCTCGCAAATCCTTCGTGTTTCCGCAAGCACGGATCTTCTCGGCACAAGCGGATGCATCCAACCCATCAATCGAGGCCAAAGACCACATCTCGTCTTCATCGATTCGTGGTGTTCCTTCTGGATCCCTGAATCTCCGTGTAGAGATTGGAGAGCAGTGTCAAGGAGGAGGAATCGGTGGAATCCCTGGACATGATCTCGTTGACAGCCGCAATCGCACCACGTCCTACATTTCCGTGGACTCTACACGCTCCCAGAAAGCTCGACCACAAAACACTATCAGGCTCGAAGGGCATGGATGCCACAAGGCCATCGGCGGCGGCGAGCTCCCCGGCGCGCCCAAGAACATCGATGAAGCACGCGTAGTGATCCACAGTAGCTTCGATTCCAAAATCCGCCCACATTCCAACGAAGTAGCTCCTTCCCAATTCGACATCGCCCTTGTGGCTACACGCCGCAAGAACACTGACGAAGCTCACCTCGCTGGGCGTGAATCCCGCCTGGGCCATGCGACCGAAGAACTCTAGCGTTTCATCGCCAGAGCACACTGCGAGCATCGAATTCCAGGACACTACGTCGCGATGCTCCATCCGCGAGAAGATCTTGTGGGAATCGGCGACGCTGCCGCAGCGCCTAAACATCGCAATGAGCGCATTCGACAGCATTGGATCGTCGCGTTCCAATCCTCGCACCGATACCTCGAATTGGATCACGCGGCAGAGGGCCTCGATCCCTAGGGCAGCGCAGGCGGCAATGGCGGCCATGAATGTGATGTTGGTGAATTCCAGCCCTAGAACGTCCATGCCACACAGCACAGCCAACGCTTCTTTGCCATGCCCAAACTGGGCATATGCTGATGCCATGGCTGTCCACGTCACCACGTCCTTCTCAGGCATAGTATTGAAGAGCTCTTGTGCTTCTCGCATGTAACCTAATTGCGCGTATCCTACCAGGAGGCTTGTGTAGGTGATAATGTTTCTTTGTGTCATGAAATCAAACACACTCTTAGCCACGTCAAGATGCCCGCATTGGGCATATCCAGCGATTAATGCGTTCCCACTTACAACGTTAGAATGAGGATTTTGGTCATAGAGAATCTTGGCATGGGAAAGTTGATGTTGTGAGCAGTAAGCAGTGATCATGGTGTTCCAGGAGGCAGAATCTGGATTTGGGATCTGGTCGAAGAATTGCCGAGCTCGATGAACATCCCCTCCCTGGGCATATCCCGCAAGCATCGCATTCCAGGAGACGATGTTCTTCCGCGGGGCTGGAATCTGATCAAAAACGTTTCTGGCCTTTACGAGATCGTTGCTCTGCGTGTAGCCCGAAACGATCGAAGCCCAAGACACCGTATCTCTCTCCAGCATAGAATCAAACAACTCTTTCGCCTCGCGCACACAGCCATTTTGATTGTAGGCGATGATCATCGCATTGCAGGATCCAATCCCCGGGCTGGGGCCGATGGAATCAAAGAGGCGCCTCGAGGAATCAAGCTGCCCATACTGACCGTACGCAGAGATGATCGCGTTCCATGTAGCCTCCGTCCGATCGGGTACGGCGTCAAACAGCCGACGGGCGAGATGGAGCTGACCCTGCTGACCGTACATCGCGATCATGGTCGTCCACGTGACCACATCGCGGCCAGGCATCTCGTCAAACAGGGCTTGGGCTTCCAGTAAATGCCCAGCGCGGGCATTTGCCGAGAGAAGAATATTCCATGATATAACGTCTCTCTCGGGCATCTGGTGGAACAGGGCAAGGCATTCGCGGACATTGCCATCGTGGCAATAGGCGGAGAGGATGAGGTTCCAGGAGATTAGGTTTTCTCGATTCGCCACGCGATCGAAGAGCTCCCTTGCGCGATCGATGCTCTCGCCGTGTTGCGCGAGGCCGGCGAGGATGGAATTCGTCGATAGGTCGTCTCTTTCTGGCATCCGATCGAAGATTTCCTGTGCCTGGTAGACGCGGCCGTGGTGGGAGTAAGCAGCCAGGAGCGCGTTGTAGGAAACGAGGTTGCGCTGGGGCATGGCGGTGAAGATCTGCTCGGCATCGCCAAGATTTCCAAGCCGGGCGTGTGCCGTGAGCATGGAATTCCAGGACACCAGATCTTTGTCCGGCATTCCATCGAAGAGATCTCTGGCTTCTTGGAGCTTCCCCGATCGCGAGCACGCGGCGATCAAGATATTCCAGGCCATCTCGTTCCTCTCCGGCATGCAGTGATCGAAGAAGGATTTGGCGTGGAGGATCTGGCCGGTGTGCGCGTAGGCGGCGAGAACGGAGGTCCAAGACACGACATTGGTGAGAGGCATGCGATCCAGCGCGATCTTGGCGTCACTGGCGCTGCCGCGGCGGGCGTGGGTGGAGAGCGCGATGTTCCAGGAGAAGAGATTGGGGTGAGGGATCTGGGAGAAGACGAGGAGCGCGCGGTCGAGATGGCCGCAGTTGCGATACATCTCCATGACGAGATTGCACAGGAAGACATTGTGGCGGTGATTGGAGGCGAGGATCTGAGCGTGCAGCGCCTGGCCCTGTGCCACATTCTTGGATCTGGATGCCTGCTTGAGCAGCGCCGCGTAGTGATCTGTGTCGTGCATCAAATTGGCACTTTTTAAAAGACCTAAAACATTAACATGGAAGTTTTAAATTAGAATGTTAGCTAATTTAATTATGCTTTGTTCTAGAATTTCAGTGCTCAAATTCTTGGCGGAAAACACTCTCTTTGCAACTATTCATCATGTTCATCTTTGCCACAACTTTTCTTACCTCTATTTTCATCTATAGTAGATTTTTTATTAGCATCACTAGCAATGGCACAAACCAACTCAATTCATTCTTTTCCATAACTTCTCAAGCTAACAAAAACACATTTAAAGAGTTGCACTAGCACTTAAGCCAGCACCAACACTGTAAGAATTGATCCATAGCACCTCCAACAAGCATGGTTAATTATGGTATGTATGCTAACAACATGTTTTGTTACTCTATGGGCATTGCTTCTGCTTGTAGCTAACAACACCGTGTGCCACACACACAAGTGAAAGCTTTATAGAATATTTATAGATATTTTAATAAGCATTAATATTTCTTTTTCATTTTTCAAGATCCTCATTGTAGCATTAGCTTACTTTAATGTTAATTTCTGGTGAAAAAAAGTTAAAATTCAAAAAAATCTAATATAATAGTGTGGTAGTGTGAACAAATTACCATTATATTTATTAATTTGATGGTGGGAGTAAAACTCCCCTTAGATTATTGCTTTTTGGACTGGCAATTACTCTTAAATTCACAAATTATTTCTATTTTTGTAAGGGTTTCTCATTCACACCTAACATTGTCTAAAATGTCTCCCTCTCCCACTTCTATCTTGTAGTCTACTTCTCTAGATCCACCTTTGGCTACAACATTTGATAAATAATGCATTGTTAAAATATTATTTCCCCTTATACGGATACTCATAAAAATTAATTTATATGCCCCCCTTCGATAATGTATCCTCAAATATGGTGTCATAGTTCCTTTTGGGGATTTAATGATTATATTACTTGTTATGAATCAGCCTCATAGAGCAGAGTAGGTAGCTTCAAGTTTTGCGGTGGAGTCACCTAGGAGGCTGACGGCCCAAAAGTAGTGCTAAGCATTCATGTTCATGGTTTCACAGGTGGCTTCAAATTTTGCGGTGGAGTCATTTGGGAAGTGAATAGCCCAAAAACAACATCATGTGTTCGTGCTTGATTGATTGTCTTCATAAACAAAAATCCCCATAATTGCTTCAAGAATGTGACAAGGAGTTTTTTACACATATTCCATCTATGTTTTCATAAAACTTATAAATAAACTAGCAATGCAATATAAGGTTGTCAACAAGTTTAGTTGGCACTAGAGGCCTTAACAAGTTGTGGGGAACAAAATCAAATCTTCTATATACAGAAGGTATAAGTAAAGGCTAACCATAAAAATGTTAAAAAGATTTTTATAATGGAGTATTTCTAATGCATTAATGTGAAGTTCAAAAAATGTAAGGGATAAAGGATAGAAATCTATTGTGCATTTCACTTGTTGATCTCTTAGGTATTTTACAAGAATTGTTATACAAATTTACTAAATGGCTTGTATTAGCTTTATGGAGTATTTAGCTTCCAAAGTTCCTAAAAATGTTCCTTTTATAAAACTGTATCAAATACTTTAAAGATAATCTGCACAACTATCTTTAGATTAAAAGCCTGTTTGGCCAATGGTTCATTTAGTGTTAATCTCACTCAAAAAGATAAGGTATGGCTCTATAATAGTTATAAATAATCTAGAGAATATAAAGCTTACTATAATGGTTTAGTAATTTTCTAAGATCATAGAATTTATAAATTTGTAGATGGGAACCATATAATTCATTTGTTATTCTTGAGAGAAATCTTCATTTATTGTGGAGTATATGTGTAAGGGACTCTTTATATACTTGGAGCAATTTAGTTGTGAGACCTTGGGTATTTAGGGCTTCTTATTTGTGAAGGCAATTAATCATAGTGAGAATGTATTAAAGCCTATAATTGGGAAGGGGTAGAGTCTCCTTCATGTTAGGTGTAAAGTAATCCAAGGTAATTCACCTAAATCTCAATGCTATTCAAAAGAATAAACTTTACAAGCTTTTTGAAAATCTTGAAATCTTATTAAATGTTGTTTGAAGTTCCCGTACATTCTTTAAGTTCTTCTAGATATAGTGTCAATGTTATTTCTAATTATATAATTGTCAAAAATGTTGTTAAAAGATTATGGCATCAAGAACACATTTTTTAACTTTTTGTTCTTTAATTTAATAAAGTTGATGACATTTGTCATTCCATTAAACATCTTTTGGGAGCCCATTAACATGATTTATTTTATATTGTGGAAAAGTGTATTAGGTAGCTATATTAATGATGTGAAAGAGGAATAAAGCTTGCTTAGTAGGTGGTGTGGAGAAAACATTAAAGTTCTATAATTCTACCACCTATTACTAATAAATTTACCAATGATTTTATCTTATAGTTATTTAGCATCTAAGGCTTTTTGATTGTAAAGACAATAAAAATGTGTAGTATATGCTATTTTCACTATATACCTATGATGATTTATCATAGGAAAATTATAGAGCAAAACCATAACCCTTAGACATGTGGGCTAAGGGTAGTGAAGTGGAACCTAAGTTTCAAAGCTTTAAGCCACTGAACAAAGGGATAAAGCTAAACTCTCGAGCATAAAGCTAAAGAACAAAGAAATTGGAGCACAGGACAACTCCTAAGCATATAACACAAGAAATGAAAGGATATAAGTAAAAAGCAATATTGGAACAATCCTAGAGTATCTAGCATCTTAATGTTATGATTAATAAATAAAATGGAGCCAAATGGAATGTAACATTATTATAGCATACCGATGGTTTAATGCGAGGATATAGATACTTCACCAACTAATATGGTATTGATCTTGGGCTTAAACCTAATCTAGACACAGAACAAGGATATGCACACAAGTTTTTTAGTAGGATATAGTAGGTAATCTATACTATACCTCAAGTTAGTCAACTATAAATTATGTATGAATGAATGATATATGATAAGCAACAATTGTTTTGTTTCTTTGTGGACTTTTGTAAAGCATTTGACACAATCCCACAAAAGGAACTTTTTTAGTGACTTCAAAAGTTAAATACTCCACTAAAGTTGGTATAAAATATTTATAAACTCTTGAATTTTGACTTCTAGGGAAGTACACTTTTATTTATAAGTTGTAACTCTCTTGAAAGCCTCACTTTTTTGACATCCTGGAAGGTACACTCTTATTCATGGACCAAAGCTCTCGGGTTCCACTAAATATTAATCTCAACATATAATGTAATTCCCTTAGTCAATCAATAGAATATATCAATCTCAACATGTGATATGATTCCCCTAGTCAACTAATAGAGTCTAAATTCAAGACTTTTCTAATATCAAATATAAACTCTTAAATTTAAATTTCTCAAGAGGTCACCTAGCCCAATATCATTCATGTTTAACCCCAAATATTTTAACAATTGAAAAAGGGGGTGTATTCTTATTTATGAGCCATCCCTTTTATATTTGAACCCTTATATAGATTATCTTTCAAATCACTCTTTTTAATCATTCAATAGATCTATATAATAATTCTTGTAGAATACTCAGAAAATCAACAAACAGAATGCACAATAAGTGTCAAGCAAGGTTATCCTTTATCCCCCACATTGTTTGGATTGCACATTGATGTATTGGAAACACTCTTTTGCAATGAAAATCTTTCCAACATTCTCATGGGTAGTCTCTACTTATACCTCCTATATGCAAATGATTTGCTCATGTCTTGTTAAAGCCTCCAACACTAGCTAGACTTGCTCGCAACCAGTAGTTTATCTATGAATCTTATGAAAATATAGGTTATGGTATTTGGCCATCTATGATAAAGAAGTGACAAAAATGACCTCCATTGCCAACATTGGTTGCTGGTGATAAGAGAAAACTACAAGTACCTTGTATATATAGTCCACCACAAGAATCCTTGGAAGGCTAGGACAACAGAATGCATCCAAGCAAGCACAAGAGCATATTACTCACTCTAGAGTGATCTCAAGCAAGCTGGTATTTTTCAATGGGATGCACATAGACAATATTACTAAAGGTGATCACTATCCTCACATATGCTAAGGAGGTTTAGGGTTGTAGACTACGACAAATGACATGGAGGAAAATGGAACAACTTAACTATTAGTTCTTGAATACAGAATTTGGATGCAACAAAGTGGCAATTGGGATTTTAATTATGGAATCTAGCTTGCTTCTGATTGAACTCCGAAGTGTGAAAAACACAATGCAATACATCCTAAGTTGTACTGCTGGCAAGTGAACTTGAAGAAGGCAAAAGCTAAATCTGAGCCCTTCAACTGCTGTAGGACAATGACAACCAACACATTCCCCACCCAACCTCATATGCACTGCTCAAAATAAAATGGTTAAGTATGTTTTCTCAGATTTTATCAACCTTGCTAGAGATATCAGCAAAGGCTGGTGGCACAATCCTAGACAAAAGATTTGGGCAAGGATCTTGAGACCCTCCTTAAAGAAAATACCATAGATGTCCCAAACCATTGGCTTGAGTGAGCTTTCCAATGGTGGCTTCAAGGGGCTCAACACGATCCAAAATTCCAGCACTATTTATTAGTTATCAACCTGCAAAGGCTTATTGGTATTGCTATTTACTGATCTATGGGACAACAGAATCCTGGCACACTATTGAGTGGGATAACATTGCCTGCACTCAGAAGTTAGGAGGACCAAATCTGTTATTTATACATTGAAGATAGTCAAACTGTCCTACACTTCACCACTGCATACAAACAACAATGGGACAAAGAACTGCTCCTTAATTTTGATTTGCCCCTCCCTCTCTTCCTCTAGCAATGGCAATACTAATGACTTTGTGAGTACCTTATTGCAACCACAAATTTGCACAATGAGCTACTTGCCATCCTTGAATTTACACATCCACAGTAGATAGGATGGTCTCATGCCCTTGGATCCTCATGACTTGAAATAGCTGTTATTATTATTATTATTATTATGACAATGGAGGATCTTTGCAATCCATTGCACTCTGCCATACCAGATTCAATCATTCCCCACACGGTTTAGAAATCACAGAAGTGGAAATACTTACAACCTAGAAGTTGTAAATTATAAGGGTAATGGTAACTGTAATGGAAAATATATCAAATTTCCTAAAATTTCGCCCTTAACGTTAAAGGTAAGCCCTAGGTCCTCACATTCTTCTTTGCAAACCAATTGAGAGTTCTTAGCATTCTTATTAGTCTTATTAGAAAAAGAGACTGACGAAGTCCTTCTAAATGGACCATTCAAGCTGTAAGACCGTGGGTTCATCCTGGTCTTTGCCAACATATCTACAATCCACACCAAATTCCATGGCCAGCCCATTAATAAAGAAATAAATCTCCTCCCTCGGCACCTCCTTGAGCATAACCTTACTGCAAAACTCATGGTTTCCCGTGAGGAAAACAAAGTCTTCTCTATCCCAGCACCCGCTGATCCACTGCTGGAATGACTCTTTCGCTTCCTGGCCTAAGGTATCAAACCAGAGTTGCATGCTCCTCCAGTCCAGAAAAACGTCCCAAATAAAAGGTGTACAAACCTCGGGATCCTCCTCGTACCAGCACCAACCTTCATCATCGTCGCGTTGCATACTGTTTGGAGCAAAGAATTGCGCGCCACCAACTATCATCCGCTGCTTCCAAGCTACCAGCATTGGCTCGGTTTCTAGGGTTTGAGCGGCAAGGCTGTCGCAGATGTAGGTCCTAGGGGAAGAGCACAGACGAGTGAATCTAAAAACGTAGCTGTGGATGTAC
Source organism: Selaginella moellendorffii (assembly GCF_000143415.4). Taxonomy (NCBI): domain Eukaryota; kingdom Viridiplantae; phylum Streptophyta; class Lycopodiopsida; order Selaginellales; family Selaginellaceae; genus Selaginella; species Selaginella moellendorffii. Next base: position 693,697 of record NW_003314332.1, read on the forward strand.
CTTATTTCAGAGCTCGGACGATTGATGATACCCATCCAGTGAGCTTTGTGCCATTGCAACATTGAAAACCTACGGTTTATTAGGGCTCAGGGGAGATTATGTTGTCGATGGAGCCACCGCCGATTGTTGCGAGTAGGGACATCTGTGTTGACACGAATCTCGTGATCTACTTCGTAGACGGCGATGCGAGTCCTCAGCTGGAATCTTACCTCCGTGCATCGGTGGCCGCTGGAAGCAAGCTCTTGCTCACCAATGGCGTCTCGGGTTAGAGCTTAGTTTCTATGCTTTGATACTAAGTTTCTAGCTTTTTAGAGGAGCTGCGGCGCCTGCGCCCCACTTTCACCGGCACCTCGAGAGGTTTGACGTTCACACGATACTGTAACAGCGCACAGGAGGTAGCAGACGCTGATCGAATTCTCCCGCTGGTGCGGCAGCAAGTCCACTATAACTTTGGTGGAATGCAGGTGAGTAATGCAGGATCTTTGCAGAACTGACTTTGTTTTGATTGAATGCAGGTGACCGACTTGAGGATCGCACTTGAATCTTGCATGATCAGCAGTCGGGCTGAATATCATGGGCCTCGGACACTCTTCCTTCTGACCAACGACAAGAAATTCGCGACAAGCTTCACTGTTGGGGGTCCTGGGTTGGTCGAGGTCCTAGCCGACCAATTGGCCGGTAACCTGTGTCCGGTGGTCTCCTTCCAGTCACTAGGCGCTGAGGCTTTCGTTCCAAGACGACGATCGCAGAAAACCACTGGCACCGCCGGTACCGGGCCTGGAAGTGGTAGAACCTCTGGTGGCAGCCCGCGGCCGCTCGGAGGCAGCAATCAGCATGGCGGCAAGGGAACTTCCGCTTCTGCTCCCAGTGTGGCATCTCCTGGACCTTCCAAGGTGTGGAAGCCGAAATCCAATTTGCTGGTGGAGCTACTTGCATGGCACAAAAGCTTGTGGATCAGCTTGAGCAGCAGGAAGCCGCTGGAAGTTCACTACTACTACTGTGACAGCAGCGCGTTTGATGCGCTCCAGCGAGGTCCGCTGCGTGCATGGAAGAAAAGCCTCGGCAAAGTCTGCTTCTTTGCACCCTTGAGTGCTGTTAGGACTGGAGCAGCATCCGGGTGGTCTCCCTACCGAAACAAGTACGGGATCGAGCTTTCAGGTTTTAACGATGGTGGTGACGAACTTCATTGCTGCATCGGCTACTGCTCCTGACGAGAGGCCCGTGTTCCTCACTGGCAATGCCAAGTTCGCCAAACGGTTCAGGAAAGAAGCATTTCGTGAAGCCGTCTACCAGGGCTAGCAATGCCGTTCCTGATTGACGTCCGAATGATCGATGGGACGAAGGACGAGCCTCAAGTGCTGGAATTGCAGTGGTCAGGTGCGAATTAATCAGCGCGTCCGAGAAGAATTTTGGAGCCTGTAAATTTTGAGAGACTGTCAACGCGAAACGTTACCGCGTCCTCCGTTCGATCGGGCACGGCAGTCGAACAGCTGACGGGCAAGATGGAGCTGACCGTGCTGACCGTACGGTCGTCCACGTGACCACGGTGACCGCATCGCGGCATCTCGTCAAACAGGGCTTTCAGTAAATGCCCAGTTCGGGCATATGCCGCGAGAAGAATATTCCATGAGATAACGTCTCTCTCGGGCATCTGGTGAAACAGGGCAAGCCATTCGCGGACATTGCCATCGTGGGAGAGGATGAGGTTCCAGGAGATTAGGTTTTCTCGATTCGCCACGCGATCGAAGAGCTCCCTCGCGCGATCGATGCTCGCGCCGTGTTGCGCGAGGCCGGCGAGGATGGAATTCGCCGATAGGTCGTCTCTTTCCGGCATCCGATCGAAGATTTCCTGTGCCTGGTCGACGCGGCCGTGGTGGGAGTAAGCAGCCAGGAGCGCGTTGTAGGAAACGAGGTTGCGCTGGGGCATGGCGGTGAAGATCTGCTCGGCATCGCCAAGATTTCCAAGCCGGGCGTGTGCCGTGAGCATGGAATTCCAGGACACCAGATCTTTGTCCGGCATTCCATCGAAGAGATCTCTGGCTTCTTGGAGCTTCCCCGATCGCGAGCACGCGGGGATCAAGATATTCCAGGCCATCTCGTTCCTCTCCGGCATGCAGTGATCGAAGAAGGATTTGGCGTGGAGGATCTGGCCGGTGTGCGCGTAGGCGGCGAGCACGGAGGTCCAAGACACGACATTGGTGATAGGCATGCGATCCAGCGCGATCTTGGCGTCACTGGCGCTGCCGCGGCGGGCGTGGGTGGAGAGCACGATGTTCCAGGAGAAGAGATTGGGGTGAGGGATGTGGGAGAAGACGAGGAGCGCGCGGTCGAGATGGCCGCAGTTGCGATGCATCTCCATGACGAGATTGCACAGGAAGACATTGTGGCGGTGATCGGAGGCAAGGATCTGAGCGTGCAGTGCCTGGCCCTGTGCCACATTCTTGGATCTGGATGCCTGCTTGAGCAGCGCCGCGTAGCGATCGCGATCCGTGTGGTCCAACATAGACTTGGGAGTTTTAGGGTTCTTGGAGGAAGCTTTGAGCGATGGCGGAGGAGCTGGATGAGCTCTTGATGTTCCTTTCTTCGCCAGCGCCAAACGTAAGAGTTTGTTTCCATTTCATTGCGCCTGACAAGAGCTCCTTTCGCAGCTTAGAAAGGCCGCGGTAGACATCATCGAAGGCTTGACTGGAAGCGACGAGGGGATTGCCAAGCTCAGCACCAAGCTCTCGATTCTCCTCCCGGCTCTCGTACAGCTCCTTGCTGGTAACAAGGCAAGAAGCGGATCCATGTCTAGTGCCTAAAAGCCTGTGAATGATCTTACGTCCAGCTCGTTGCGAAGCCAGCGGCAGGAGCTCTGGTCAATCTGTCACAGGATCAGGAAGTGGGAGAGATGCTGCTTGAACTGGGAGCTGTTGCAAGCGCCATGGATCAGATAGGCAAGCAAGGCCAGGACGTGGATAAGCTCATGGTGATGCTCCTCGTGAACTTGACGACTCTAGAGCCTGGTGCTCGGCTGCTATGCGAGGTGTGATGCTTGCTCTCCTTCGCCATCTCCAAATCTCTCTTACAATTTTCTTGCTAGGAGGGCGATGAGAAGCTCAAAGGACTACATATGAGTCGTCTCGTGAGATTGTTCTCGCGGACCCCAGAAGAAGGTATGATAAGAAAGCTGTTCTTGTACACTACCTGTGTGTGTTGCGTAGGTGACGATGCGTACGAGCACGTTGGAGCAATTCTTGTCAACGTATCGCGAACGGACTTGGGACGCAAGCTCATGCTGGACACCAAGCGAGGCCTCTTGAAACAGGTTTTACGCCAATGCGACTCCAAGAGTCTTGTTCGCAGGCGAGGAGTAAGTTGATGAAAAAATCTGTTTCGTTAGATAAGTTTTGCGACTTTCTCATCTTTGTTCTTCGTGCGCAGGTGATTGGCACCATCCGCAACTGTTGTTTTGAAGCTCCGTCCCATCTGCCGAGCTTGCTTTCCCTGTCCGAGCTTCTGTGGCCATGTCTCATCCTTCCAGCCGCAGGAAGCAAGGTCTTACTCAATTGTTGCACCATTGCGGGAATTCAGCTAAGCCCTCTCTCGTCGACGTGATGCCGCAGATCTATAGCGAAGAGGAGCGATCCAAGATGCCCCCGGAGCTGGCGGTTCCATTGTCCATAGAACGCCAGGCGGAACCAGACTCCCAGATCCGTCGCGAAGCCTTGGATGCTCTCTACCTGCTCATAAAGCAGGTGAAGTGAAGCGCTAGACTTTCTAGATCCGATCCCCAGGGCTGATTTTGTGGTCGTGTACCAGGAGGCTGGATTTAGAGCGTTTTGGGAGCTCGGTGGAGCCGACGTTCTCAAGTCCGGCTACGAGAACGAAGAAGATCCGGAAGTCATGGACAAGTACGAGCAGCTGGGGTCACTGGTAAGAACTGACACACACGCACTTCTTTTTTTCTCCCTGCATGCGCGTACGTATCAAACTCAAACACATTCTTCTACGCGTGCGCGTCACAGATCATCGCGCAGAGTGGCAGCAGCTCTTGACCGCAGTGATCGATGATCGATTCGGTTTGACAAATTGTTAGCGAAAGACTGGAGAAAAGTTTGTGTCAAGCACACTCACACCGGAAAAGTCCTTGAATATTCGCTCCTTCTGCACACGCCTACTAGTCAACGGAGGTTTTTGCGTGCTTCGCTCTTCTCGTACAAAGAGAAGAAAACAAAAGCCAAAGGTTTTTATTTTGTGTGTGTGTGTGTGTGTGTTGTGGAGAGGTGTAGAGAGAGAGAGAGAGAGACCTAAGCGCTGGGCGCGGCGTGGGTGAGAGGAATCTGGCGAAGATGTCGAAGATTATGGCCTACTCCGAGCTCGCCGAGCACAACAATCGCAAGGATTGCTGGCTTCTCATCTCCGGAAAGGTATCTTGTGCCCTGATCTGCCGGATCCAATAGGGCTCCCTCGATCTGTGGAATGCCAAATTTTTCTCAACTCTCTCTCTCTCGTGGGCAGATTTACGACGTGACCAAGTTCCTAGAGGACCATCCCGGCGGCGATGAAGTCATCCTCTCCGCCACAGGTAAGTGACAACTTCCGGTGCCAAGGAGCGCGAGATCACACTTTTTCTCCTCCAGGGAAGGATGCCACGGACGATTTCGAGGACGTCGGGCACAGCAGCAGCGCTCGCGACATGATGCACAGCTATTACATTGGCGAGGTGGATTCGGCAACTCTGCCGGCCAAGCCCACATTCAAGCTGGCGACCCAGGACGCGTATAATCCCGACAAGACCTCGCAGTTCCTCATCAAGATCTTGCAGTTCTTGGTACCCCTGGCCATCCTCGGGCTGGCGGTTGCCGTGAGATTTTTTACCAAACAATCCTGAAAGGTTTGAGCAAGTCTTCCTCCTCCTCCACATTCGTCATCGTTCGTTCTACTCTCTCTTTCTCTTTTCTCCCCAGGAAATAGGAAAGAACAAAAAAAGTTCCAGGGAAATAATTCTCCTCTCTTTTTTTTCCAGAAACCTTGCCAACCAACCAAGTGCTTAGATATTGAAATCGAAGATTGGCTTTTGCTTTGTTTCTTCGTCCCCCCAGGGCTTTATTTCTCGCGATTGACCGACCTGGAAGAAGATTAGTTCCCAGTAATGCAAGTTTAGTTTTGTTTGACAGGTAGTTGTGATTTGTTTCTAAGTCACAAACTTTGGAAGAAAAAGAGAGGAGTAGATTTAATATATAAAAGTCTTACTTTTCTCTCCGACTCCGACTCAAATAATTACATCATCGTCTCTTGCTCTTGATTGCTTAAAAAGTGTGCCTGTCTCTCGAGAATCCTTTTGGTTGGTCACGTCTCCTCCTAACAAAGCTGTGCTCCTCTGCTCATAGCTCCAGATCAAACTTTCGCTGCTTCTTTGGCACCGGGAAGTCCATGATCACGGAGCTCCCACACTTGGGACACCTGGGATCCAACTGCGAGATCATCACGTACATGAGGCACCGCTTGCAACCAGTGAGGGTGACCTTGGCCGGTTGGCTTGGCGGAGGCGATGGAGACGACCGGGGAGACGATGCGGCGGGCGGGAGCAGGCAGAGGCACTCGGAAGAGGTGGTGGTGACGACGCTGCTGGCATCCTCCTCCTGGTTGCTCGACAGATTGAGCTTGAGGTCGAGACCACCACTCTCGCTCTCGTTCTCCCTGTCCTCCTTGTAAATCGGGTTTGGATGATCCGCATTAGCAGCAGCGTCGTCGCCGTCGTCGCCTTGCTTTTTCCTCCTCCACAGCTGTGTGGCTTCGCCACCATTCTTTCTCTTGACCGCCGCCGCCTGCTTTCCAAGTTCGGATTGCAGTAGCTCCAGGGACATGTGACAGGAGGCTGCTGGAGGCGATCCAAACGGTGGCTCTGCGGGTGAGCAAGAGTGGCCTTCGCGAGGATCATTGCAGGTGGTCTTGCCAGTGTTCCAATTGATGAAAAAGACCGTTCCAGACTGCACAAAAAATTATCGGTTTAATCAATCGGCTCGGCCTGTTGCACCATTTCAAAAATACAGACAAAAAACAATCAAGGCACACTCAATTACCAAGAACGAATCTTGGCCAAAATGGCAAACAAAAAAACGAAGAAAGCAAAAAACAAAACAACGAGAAGGCTAAACAACAACGTGAAAAAAGCGTGAAAGAAAACATCAACTCTTTTTGCTACGATCCACCCAGAAAGAAACCGGACATACCTTCAAGTCGAGTCTTTTCTCCCATCCTTTCGGAAGCGGAACATCCTGGCCGAGCTCCAAAAAATCCGATTGTTGTTCTTCACCATCCGTTGTCATGGTAGTATTCGAAGCCGCTCGTCCACCTAGCAGGTCCAAAGTGTGGTGCCTTCCAACGCCGGATTCATCAAAGGGCTTCCCCAGCATCATCTCCAGCAGCTTCTGATGATCATCGCCCCAAGCTCGTTTCTTGCTCATGCGAGCAATACCACCGAGCTCACCACTGCCCCACCCGACTTCCAGTGCCACAGCCATCACCTCTCAATGCAATTTCACGAGCTCCTTCCCCCCTGACTCTATAGCAATATAGCAGCAGCAGCAGCAGCAGCAGCGGCGGCGGCGACGGCGGCTGCTGCAAAAAGAGTGGGAATTTACCGAGCAAACTTTAGCAGCGCAAGGAAAGAATGGAAGAAGAAGCGGCTTTACCCCGGAGAAGAAGCAAAGCAATACTAGCGGCGCAGCAGCGGCGGATGATGGATGAAGAGGTCTGTCTGTCAATGGAAGTGGTAGTAGAAGAAGAGGAGGCTTCCATTGGCATTGAATGCTGCCATCTCCTTCACGCTACGCACAGGGGCCCCAGGCTCTTAACTTCCACATTTACTGGCTTGATGGGATGCACCTCCTCCCTCTTTCAAACATTCGTCTCGTCTCGTCTTCTTCTTCGATCCAATCTCTCCTCACTCAACTCCGCTCGCTCAACTTGACTGTGCTTCTTCGACTTGCTGCTCAGCTGAGTATGAGATAGAACTGAGTTGAGTAACCGGCCAGTCGGCTGGACCGAGCTATCTATCTATCGCAAGCCCTTCTCTCTCCCTGTCCCCCCCTCCCCCTGTTAGAGCTATTATATAGACTGTGCCCGGCCAAATACGATTACCGTCATCACCTTTAAGGTACTATACTAGTCTCTAGCCTGACTTTCCTTTTATACTAATTCTATGATATGATATGAAATGATCGCATATCTATCTATATCAATACTACTGCTCCGTCCGAAACTCACCTGAGGAAAAACTTAAAACTATCCTACTACCCCTGTGATTCTCTAGCCTCTACGGGCACATATACTACTGCCCACCTTCCTTGAATCCTTACCTTACCACCGCTACCAGCGATGATATATTAGATTCCCTCCAGTGTTCCGAGCCGACTAGACTGAACACACATGCCCCTTGGTGTTGCATGGCAAAGATCCCATCTTTCACGCTAAGAACCGGCCTGTTGTCTAAATTACCAGCGAAGGTATTAGCTGAGCATGCATGGGTGGAATTGAAATCAACAGAGGATACTTATCTGGAGGAGGCTGCACACAGTTGATGGCACAAGTATGATTGCCAGCTGCCCCTGGCTATTGGGTTTGATGACCCTTTAGTGCTTGCCTTGAATGGCCTCTCTCCAAATTTCCAGGCGCCACTAAATGCACACCTCTCGTCGCCGTTAGTTTAGTCATCATGTCCGGTAATCCGCCCGCTAATGGCTTCAATAATGCTCCTCCAAATCCCGCCCGAGCCGGGTCGGGTCGGGTCTCTCACTCGACTGCAACAACTGAAAACCAAGTCAGTGCCGGATATTTCCCTCAGACTTTGAGCAGCATTGTCTTACCTTCTTTCTACGTTGCAATCAGAACTCCGACCACCTAAATGTGTGAGGGATTTGAAAAAATCGCAAGATAAATGCACAGGGAGTAAATTCGAGTCACCTAACACAAAGGACCGGTGGCTGACAATGGCAATGGCAATTGGAAGAGATCAATCTCTCCTCTTTGTCCACAAAAATATATACCACCCAGAAAACAATGCGGCAAGCGATGCGATGCGATGCCATGCCATGCATAGAAAAAAAGAAAGAAATGTTATCTTACTCTTTCTACGAACCTTTGAATTTGAACCTTTCAGGCTCTGTTGTTGTACTGGCCGTGTCGAATCTTTTGTTGGGAGCGGGAGAGGAAGCGGTAGGTGAATGTTTAGTTGTCTACGTGTGATTCTTCGCGCATTTATGCAATTGCAACACCTTGTGCGTCAGCTCAAGCTCATCGTCTAGTAACTTGAGCATTTTTTTCTTCGACTGCAATACGCGAGAAAGAATAAGAAGTTATAAGAAAATAAAAGTCATAAAAAGATACACTAAGCTTGGGCATTGATGCGGTTGAATGCGCGATAGCAACCCGCAAAAGGAAAAGCAAAAAAGATATTCACGAAATCAAAGCAAGACCGAGAAAGATAAGATAATCTCCGCTCAGGCAAACTCAGGCAGTTAAAACATGTGACATGTTTAGCGCACTGCATGTCCTTTGACACCACTCAATGCAAAATAATGCCTGTGATCTCCCGATAAATCATTTTCCCAGCAGCCTATTACATGCAAAGCAGTAGTACTGCAAAGATGAAGTACACTTTCAAACCAGTCTTCCTCACTCGCCATTTGAGCCAGCCAATGCAGAAGAAAGATAAGATGGTAATAACACGGACAGAAGCTACGAACCCAGTTATCCAGGCCTAAATGTGTAGGCAAAGACTTGTGCTCCACTTTATGACAATGCAAATGCAATGCAAGAACAGACGCATCGCATCCCACCACCATGTCAATCACCAAACCCAACTCAACTCAACGTCGAGCCTCGAGGAAGAGGAAAACCAACCTGTAGTTTCGATGGATGGATGGATCACACCAGCGTCCTTCCTCTTGGCGTCATATCTGACCGTAGCAGGCATGAAGACCTCTTTTCGAAGTATAAGCTCTGCTGCTGCTGCTGCTGCTACTGCTGCCCCTAAAAGTTGTAAAGGAAATGAAAACAAAAGAGAAGTTAGTGTCGCAAAGGCATACCTTTGTTGCAAGCTTTTGAGAGCCCACGTGTGGTTTCATGGTCCGGCTACCTTTCTATTTATGAAATTCCGAAATGAAAGCCCACCTTAAGATGTCCCATATCGGAATGCCTCCATTATCTTAGACACGGACCGTCCCTTAATCCATCATATTGGCATTCAAGTTGCACCCTCCTCCACATTGTTACGGTTCCCCAATCCTAAAGCAAGCAAAAGAACCAGCAAAAGTAAGTAAATCCCGTTGTCTTAAGGGTTTGCTATTGCCAAGGACAACCAAAGCATTCATGTCTCAGCAACATCACAGTATTCAACTCGAAAAAGATAGCCACATGCAAAGACGAAGACATTGCAAGCCATAAACACCAGCGTGGCCCCTGAACGGTGGACTTAAAAGAGGCCCACCCCTTTTCTTCGTTCATTCTAAAACAAAAGTGAAGCCTCTGAAATCTAGTACTAAAATGACATAGTGCGGGAAATCGATTCAAGTAGCCCAGAAAAGGAGGTGAAAATGAACCGACTGGGACAAGATAAAATCGGGAGAAGCAGTCTCAAAATCACGAGACAAATTGCTACTGTAGTTTCGGAAAGGCACACCTTAAGTGTTCATGCGGCATCAATTTCGCTTGCAGATACGCCTGGCACCAGGAAACAGAAATACAGGCCAACCTGAGAAGCAAGGAAAAGAGAAGAAAAGGAAACAACAGAAGCCGTATCCATACCTCATTGTCAAGCTTAACACCCCGTGGACTGGATATAAGATAAGCCGGACTTGAATGAGCGCTTTAAAGTGATGGAAATAGGTGACTGCGTGCGAATACAGCCGAACTGACTCCACTGTGATGTTGTCTACGCAGAGTGACAGAGAGAAGTTATACTGCTTAAATTCTCTGCGGAGTTTGAAACTTACGTACACTTAGGTTGAGATACTTCTGTTCTCCACCTTGACAGAGATCCTGAAAGACACCAGAGAAATACGCATCATGCAACAAAAGCGACTAGAAAAGCTCGTTTTCAGTCCTGACTAGAAAACTGCAAACGCTTCAATTTGAACAATGGTGGACTGAATGCAAGCAGGTACCCCTTGAATTCACGCCGGAATATCCAACGCCAGAAATTCGCGTCGATTCAAAGAGGATTTAAAGCAGCGCTGGTGCGTATTGCAGAAACTTTGAAGATGGCGGGCAACAACGGCTCAATCAACCACAGCAACTTAATGCAACAAACAAAAAAATATGGTCGAAAAGAGAGAGAAACATAAAGAGACAGCCAATTGCATGCATCGGTGAAATGCGCAAATCAGCGAGCTCGAGCCAATTGCGTGCAATAGTAAACCGCACAAATCAGTGAGCTCCAGCTTGCCCTCGACATCAAACAGTAGCGTTGAAATATCAGAGATGAGCAGAAAAAGAGAAAAAAAAAATGCTTACGTCAAGGGAATGGAAGAGTCTTGCGATAACACGTACACTGGACACACCAACATAAAAGAGGCATCCGGAAACACTATGAATGCAGCCTGGCTATGGCGACAAAACAAAGGTCATACACATAAGATATATACACACACTCACATAGATAGACGAAAGCGACGACGACGTACCTGCCTAAGACGAGACCCTTCTTCACTCGCCCGCATTATGCCACTGCGCGACTGCGCAGCCGGAAAAAAAGACAAGGGAATGAAAAGAAAAGAAAATTGTGGAAGAAGCGATGACATCTCGTCCCAGGGTACCTGAAATCGAGGGTGAAACCGCAGCGATAGACGCCAAACCATGATCTAGTGGCCGATCGGCGATGCAATTCCGGAGACGACGATCCATCTCTCGCTAATCGCCCTACATTTTCCTACCAAGAACCCTAAAACCCTGTTATTTTTTCAAATGATAATAATTCCCCGGATAGGCGTCGCTACGCCGTTGGATCGACCCCATGGATCGACGGCAGCCAAGGCGTGTGTATGAATAGTAACTTACATTCAAGCTTTAGTTTCGTGCGAGAGGGAGAGCTCGGCATGAGTAAGTCTCTTTGAGATTGCTGCGGCTCCCCGACGACGTGAAGATGGACTGGTAAATCTCTTTGGTGGCGTTGGCCGGGATTGGAAGAAGAGGCTTGGCTTTCTTTGCCACAGCTTTCATCGTAGAGGAGTGAGTGAGAGGAGGAGCATCCTTCCTCTTGTTACTGTTGGTCTCGTCTTCGCCACTGCCACCTTCGATCGATTCGATCACTGCTCCAACGTTGCTCCTGGATTCGCCATTCTTCTCCTTCTTGGTAACGCGCCTGGCCGCCGCTCTCTCTGCCTCCATTCTCTCGCGGAGCAGGCCAACTTCTTCGTCGGTGCCATTGAGAGGGATCTTGTCCTCGGCTTTAAACTCCGCGAAGCAGACCAAGCACGACGAGGACTGCACCTCCTTGAGCGCTCGGACGCTCAAGACATGGCCGCAGTTCTTGAGCGCCACGAACTTAAACTTGCCATTGAACTCCTGCCCCGAAACCGGGCACTGGAACTTGGTCTCGACGTGTTCGTCGTCGGGATCCACTCCGGGGATCGCCGAGAGGTGAACCGGCGTGAGATCCTTGAGACCCCTGATGTGCCGGAATTTCTTGGGGAGGGACTTGGTGATGAGCGCGTGAACAAGAGCCTCCTTGTTGTAGAGATTCCCGAGAGGATCCATGACGCAGGGCGGCCGGAGATAATCGCAGGAGAGAGCACACTGGCACCATCTCGCTAGCCTGGCCTCGTTTGGATCCACCTTATCAGGCTTCTTCTCAGCGTACATCTTGAGGTAGCAATCCCTCGACTCGGCGCCCGTGGCACCGCCATCGCCACCGCCGCCCCTGACCCTGACCCCCAAATGGAGCGTGCTCCAGCGGCCCACACCGGATTCCTGGAGCGGTCGGCCATGGCCGAGAAGCTTACCTCCGTGAGAGAGATAGAAAGCGTCGTGCGACGATGCCCGGGGCAGCAGCGCCTGGATGACATCGCCGGCGGTGGCCGAGCGCCCCACCTCCACACACGAGGACGATGATTCGCTCCTCACGAAGATCTGCATTCTCCTTGCCCTAACCCTAGCCAGGGCAGAAAAAATCCAAAGAAATAGAAGTAAAAGCACTAATTGGGGCATTCCGAGAATCGAACTCGGGACCTCTCGCACCCGAAGCGAGAATCATACCACTAGACCAAATGCCCTGACCCGTGAAATCCAGTCAGTGCATAAGACATTGCCATTGTTTCTTTCGTTTAGTCTGTTACCGGTGCTCTTTTCTGTGGCCCACGATCCCAAGGCTCGTACGATTCGCGCGGGGCCACAATTTTCCCAATCGATGAGTGTGTGCCTTTTTCCGTGTAGCAAGGTGGGCCTTTGGTGAATCTCTCCTCTTTAGTGCCTTTGCTGGCGTCGACCGATTGCTTATCTCACTCACGCACTGCCACTGGATATATACATGTAGAGGACACCCGTATAAACATCCAACCAGATTGTGGGGGCTACAAATACAATGACGTATAAAGCTAGCGATCATACCATGCGTTAATACTTGTTAATATAACCATGTATGCAGACATTCCAGCACACTTTGGACTGATTATGTTAATCAATTGGGTTCGGTCAATAGCACGCAAGCTTGCACTGCTTTGGCTCTACTGTTTTAGTCCCACTTTACGTACCTAGTTGTGGCTCATTTCGGCCCGGCCAAGTGGAAAAGTAGGACCAGGACCAAAATGTTTTTAATGGTGTCGTGAACAAAACTCCAACGATTGAAGCACACTAGACGATGGACGCAACGAGCTCTCAACACCTCGCCCCACACTTGTACCAAGACCCGAGGGCCAATTCAATGAGAGCCTTGTAATCTAGCGAACGCCTTCTCTCGCTCGCAACCCCGCTTGATTTGATTCATCGACATTATTGATTGGTTATATTCTCCCGCCGATTCCTTTCAATTGGAGATTCATCGATTATATTCTCCCACCGATTCCCTTTAAATGGAGATTCAACGAAACAACGGTGGTGAAAACACGCAAACTTTTGCCCGGTCAAATAATGCAACACCCGGCCCACGTGTCCGCGCCTCCGCAATCTGGTCACGTGGCACCGCCACGTGGAGCGCCATTCTGTCCCCCGCTTGCTAATGACATGGTGGCCGTACACCCGTACGGAGGCGACCTTTTTCCGTCCATAAAAGAGCGACCGAGCCCTTGGACGGAACAATTTGCCGCTTTGGCCGCCATTTTTTTAGCTAGTCTCGCGGTCTTTGCCTCCAGTCCAAGGCTTCCATACACTTCCAGATCGATCACCTGGTAAGATCGCTCGCCAATCGCCACGAACGATCGCTCTAGCAGCGCTGCGTATCTTCTTCCACGATGCATGATTCGCGCTTCGTTATCCCGGCCCCGGTGAAGCAGCAGCAGCCCCGCCGTTCAAATCCCGCCCAGCATCAGCTCCACCAGCATCAGCTCCAGCCACAGCCAGATCTCCCAATGTCGTCGGAGCGATTGAGGGCAATGAGAGCGTCGGCGTTCCGCGCGGTGTGTAGAGGCCCTTCGTCGGCGGCGGGGCAGAATGCCTCCGCCGCCTCCGCCCCCGCCAAGATGACGTGCCTCTGCGCTCCCACCTCCCACCCCGGATCTTTCAGATGCCGGATGCATCGCGCCCAACAGCTGCAACAGCAACACCATTCTCCTCCTCCTCCACATCTGCCGCCTCAAGCTTCTTCCACCGCCACCGCCGCCAGCAGCACCAGCGGAGCCAGATCCAAATTCTCCGGCGGCGCCGCGCCCCGGCCGGCCCAGATCTCGTCCACGCTCAAGACGTGTAGCCGCTGCCGCGTGAGGGGTCCCAGCCGGCTGAGCACGGTGGTGTTTGCGAGCGGGCGGGAGCAGGAGGAGACGAGCGAGGAGCCGGAGATCGCCACCATCCCCATCCCGTACGAATCTAACCCCTCGATGATCGATCCCTTGTTTGCCTCGTGCTCGGATCTCACATCCCGCTGGTTTTGTTCCAGATTGCCGGTCGTGAGATTGTCGCACCACGCGACCATCCACCGGGGGATCTCGGCGGCCACCATTGGTGCCCGATTCTGTGCGTTGCGGAGGCTCCAAGGATCGGGCAAGGAGGACTTTTTGAGGCTCATCCGGCCCACGAATCCCCGGCCCATTCTCTTGTCGACGTAGTAGCCGCGCGGATCTCCTTCCCCTCGCTCGCTCGTTTCGATCGATCCGATCGATCACAGTGTAAATACTTCCTCCTCCTCCTCCACCGCTTGTGTTTTTGTGTGAGTGTCCAAATTTTTTCTTTTTGCTCCCTCGATGCGAGAAGAGTATCGAGGGCCCCAAGGGATTAGAAGAAGAAGATAGCACTAGACCAACAACAGTAAAGAGTTTAATGCTCTCCGTTATCTTCTTCCATGCACACTAGCAAAAGCTTTTCTACGATTAAAATCGTCGCTAGATAGTTAGCTCGAGGGTGTGCATTGATTGATTCATCGTCCATCAGACCTGACCATCGCCAGACCCCGAGTTTTTTTCTTTTCCTCACACCAAACAAACAGACCAAAAACCAAACCAAACAAAGCTGGCCATACATACAAGCCGAATGAAACGGCCAACCAAAGTCCGCGCCAGTCAATCGCAGCCGTTGGGGCCCGGCCATCCCGACCGTTGCTCGCCTCCCATGTTGCTGGACTTTCAAGGTGTGTCAGCCAAGCCCACACGCTCGTTGCAGCGTTTTGCGCGGCGCGGGATTCGAAACCGCGACCTCGCCCGTCTTTTGGTGGGTCAAGCCAAGCCAAGCCAAGCCCAGGCCACCAAAACAAAAAAGAAAGGCAGCCACAGAGTCGTGGCGACCAAAAGATACAAAGAAATCCACTGCATTGCATTATTGGAGAGTGAGTGTGTGTGCCCAGTCTCGCAAACAACACAAAAGAAAAGGAGAGGGCCAGCGGTGGACGACTCTTTCTCTCGCTCACACTGCCTTTTGCATTACCACCTTTCTCCTCCCTCCTTTGTCGTCAGATCCATGATCTCCACCGCAAGCTTGAAAATGGAGCGCCCTGTTCCCATCCGTTTTGCTCCAGCGATTGGCCTCGGGCCGTGTGTCGCGAGCAAACGACAAAGCCCAACACCAGCGATGATCTTCCCCGTGATCAGATTAGAACGACGTCGGCCAGCTTAGCGACGCTCCCGCTTTCGTGTCTTACATGGCCTTTTATCCCCGTCGATGCAGACACGCAACCAGAAACAAGCTTAGCGGATTTGTGAAGCTTATCTCGTACCTAGGACGGGGCCGTGAATTGCTTGCTCATCGCTATCTGCTGCCTTGCTTCGATTCTATCACGCATCCACCACTTTTTCTTATCCTCGGAGATCTTTGGTGGTGGTGCTCTTTTCTTTTTTATCTTTCTCGATCCACTTCTCCGGTCTGCGGCCTGGAGGATCGGATCCCGAGAAACGAGGCCCTTTTCTTGTGCACGACGTGATGGACCGTCACTGCCGCCGCTGTCAGAGTTGTCTCGAGCGAATAAATGGAAGTATTTTTTTCTTCCATCCCATGCGCTGCTGCTGCTGCTGCTCCATGCCGTGAGAAAATATCCCCGCGGAACTTATAACTGCCGTCCCAGGCCTTGGACCGAGAACAGGAGACAAAGCTCTGAGCGAGAAGTCTGCTGCGCCCACCACCCTGCCTTGCCGGTGTCGTAACAGCTAAACGGATTGAGAGGAGCCATCGTCACCGATGCCAAAGTCGCCGCCTTGCGCAAAGTCGTGCGCTCGCTGCCACAAGCAATCGATGGCACGGCTTCTCTGCTAGTGAAACGCACACTATCTGCGACTGTCAACACCTTCGTCGTCCTGGAGACAGCCCGGGCCTCATGCCGTTTCTCTGTTATGATGTTGAACACCTCCCTCGCCCCGTGCGAGAGCCCCACCCCCTTGATCAACAGCACGTAGAGTTCCTTGGAAACGACCCAAGCTTTGATCATCACACCCATGCCTCCGATGGCACCTTTCACTCCCAGCAGGCCCTTGCCAAACGCAGCCACGAAACCAACCTTGAGCGACGCCAGCGCTTCCACAGTGCTCAGCGCGCCTCTCGATGCCTCGTAGCATTTGAGAATCACGGTCCAGTTTGCCGCCGCAACTCGATCATGGGCGACCATCACCTCGCTGAGAATCCCTTTGCTGCCCCTCACCAGGTCGAGAGCACCAAAAGACGCCTTGATCCCGCTCGCCACCTTCTTAAACCCCCCACCAAAGCCCACTCCTCTGTGGAAGCCCCGAGACTTGAGTGCCTTGTGAGACATCTTGAGACCTTTGATCACAACCTTGGCAGCTCGAATTCCCACGACGATCCCATCGGGGGAGAGTATCAAGCTGCTGCCACCACTGCGCTGGGCATTGAGCAAAAGCATCACCCCATGAGCAGCCTTGATCGCCTTGACGACCAAGTCTGCAGCCTTGATCCCCGACGACACAGCCTTGAGCTTGACGAGCAAAGTTGCCAAGTGAGCCGCAACAATGAGCCTCTCCACTCGAAGCTGGGTAAAACCTCCATCGCCATCCCTGGCGCTCAATCTCAACCCTGCTGCCGCCACATCGCTGATCGCTATGCCACCCCCTTGATCACCCTGATCCCGAGCACTCGACGCTCCAGAAACCCTACATTGCGCGACCAGGCCCTGCGAATCCAGATTTCGCCCTCTCTTCTTCTTACCTGGACAGGACGAAGACGGCGAGTGGCGGCGCATTGCCAGGAAGAAGGCGAGGCGGCCCAGGAGCGCCACCGAGACCAAGGCGTCCGCCATAGCAATAACATGGAAGAGGTAGTGTCCACCATAGCCTTATTAATGCCCTAGACTCGCCCACACGAGCTCGAAACCAAGACCACCACCTATCGCTTTCCACCAGCATCGCGACGAGTGGCAATAGCTTCTTTTGGGGAGATACCTGACCAGATGCTACCATTCTCCCTCCCTTCCTTCCCTTCCCACGGGCCACCCTCCATGAGAAAATTTCCATTTGGGAAATTTTCTTGTGGCGTTGCATAGAACCTCTACTGAGATACCTTAGAAATTTTCGTGCAATTGTAAAAAGGTGAAAAGGAAATAGTAAAAGGCTCTTTTCTTGGGGCCTTTTTACCCCATACATAGGGCTTGTATAAATTAGGAGGGAAGAGAGGAGAGATAGCCAAAGGTTTGTAATTTGATAGCTAGAGGAGATGGGGAGCCACTATGGCGATTACACCGCAGGGGCAGAGCTGGAGCGCGAGACCTATTGGCCGAATGAAAAGCTTCGCATTTCCATCTCCGGCGCTGGAGGATTCATAGCATCACACATCGCGCGGCGGCTCAAGGCCGAGGGCCACTACGTCATCGCGTCGGATTGGAAGAAGAACGAGCATATGAGCGAGGAGATGTTTTGCCACGAATTCCATCTCGTGGATCTGCGAGTGATGGAGAATTGCTTGGCGGTGACCAAGGGTGTTGATCACGTCTTTAATTTGGCAGCCGACATGGGTGGGATGGGATTCATACAATCGAATCACTCGGTGATTCTTTTCAACAACACCATGATCAGTTTCAACATGCTGGAAGCAGCTCGGATCAATGGAGTCAAAAGGTTTGGAAAAATCTTTTTCTTTTTTCCTTGGTATTTTGACTTTTTCCTTCTCCCAGGTTTTTCTATGCATCCAGCGCATGCATTTACCCAGAATTCAAGCAACTTGAAACGAACGTGAGTCTCAAGGAATCGGATGCTTGGCCAGCAGAGGTATGCTGTCTTCCAAGAAAAAAACAACTTGTTTCTCAAACTTTTTGTTTTTCATGTTGCTCTTTCTAGCCTCAAGATGCTTATGGACTAGAGAAGCTCTGCAGTGAAGAGCTGTGCAAGCACTACACCAAGGATTTTGGAATCGAGTGCCGGATTGGAAGATTTCACAATATTTATGGGCCTTTTGGTACCTGGAAAGGTGAGCGGTCTAAAGTTTGTTCTTTACTCTCGTAGCTCATGTATTGGTGATTGATGAAAAACAATTCAGGTGGACGGGAGAAGGCTCCAGCGGCATTTTGTAGGAAAGCTCTAACTTCCACTGATAAGTTTGAGATGTGGGGTGATGGGAAGCAAACACGATCATTTACGTTCATCGATGAATGTGTGGAGGGTGTTTTGAGGTGTGTCTCTTTTTCTGCTTTCTGGAATTGATGGTCGATCGATACTAAATGCCTTTTGCTTTTTCTTTCTTGTCGTGCACAGGCTGACAAAGTCGGACTTTCGTGAACCGCTCAATATCGGAAGTGATGAGATGGTGAGCATGAACGAGATGGCTGAGATTATCTTGGGTTTTGGAGACAAGAAACTGCCAATCCACCATATCCCTGGGCCAGAAGGTGTTCGTGGTAGAAATTCGGACAACAATCTGATAAAGGAGAAGCTCGGTTGGGCCCCAACAATGCGACTCAAGGTGAAAAAACGAGTTTTTATTTATTTCTTCCTCTCTCTCCTGTTTTGCAGAAGCAAACTAACGTGAGATTGTGTGGTGTGTAGGATGGACTCCGGATCACTTATATGTGGATCAAGGAGCAGCTAGACGAGGAGATCTCTGAGGGACAGGATATGGCTGCTTATAGCTCCTCCAAAGTTGTGGGAACTCAAGCTCCTGTCCAGCTTGGCTCGCTCAGGAAGGCCGATGGCAAGGAGTAGTAAAGCGAACTTAAGTGACAAACTCAAAAAGTAAAAGAGTGAGCTTTGGATAATCACGAAGCGTTCCTTCACTCCCACTTGCGGTGGAAGTGAAAGAGTAGCAGCAATAAGAATACAAACATCTTGGTTTTATTTTTCTTTCTCTTGGCTTGGATTCGATTCGCTTGAAACGATGGAACTTTAGCTGGCGAGAGCTTCCTTGAGCTCCTTATTCTCTTTCATCTCCATGATAATGTCACAGCCCCCGATAAGCTCGCCTTTGTGGTAGAGCTGAGGATAAGTTGGCCAGTTTGAGAATGCCTTGAGCCCCTGCCTCACCTCCTCGTCACTGAGAATATCAAAGCTGCCAAATTCGATGCCTTCCTCCTTGAGTGCGCTTGCCACCTTCTTGCTAAACCCGCACATTGGCTCCTCCGGCGTCCCTTTCATGAAAAGCATTGTCGGGGACGAGTGAATCAGCTTTTTCAGCCGGCTGTTGATGTCTTCCTTTTCCTCTGTCGCCCCCATAGCCTCCTTGAGCTCGCCACTCTTGTGCATTTCCATGACGATGTCGCATCCACCTATCAGCTCGCCCTTGACGTATAGCTGCGGAAACGTTGGCCAGTTGGAGAAGGACTTGATGCCTTGCCGGACCTCTTCGTCGCTCAGAATGTCGAAGGAGCCAAAAGGAACTCCCACCTCCTCGAGTGCTCCCGCCACTTTCTTGCTGAAACCGCACTTTGGCTCCGACGGACTCCCTTTCATGAACAGCATCACGTCGTGCGAGTGGATAAGCTTCTTTAGGCGCTCCTCGAGAGTTTCCTCCGGTCCCTTGTCGGATCCATTGGCGTGAGCTTTGCTGCCATTCTCTTGCGACTTTAGCTTGGCGTCCGCGAGAGCTTCTCCCAGCTCCCCACTCTTGTGCATCTCCATTATCACATCACACCCTCCCAAAAGCTCGCCTTTGTAGTACAGCTGCGGGTATGTGGGCCAGTTGGAGTAGAGCTTCAAACCTTGACGGACTTCTTCGTCTTGCAAGATGTCGAAGCTCCCAAAATCCACGGACTCCTCCTTGAGCAAACTCACCACATTCCGGCTGAAGCCACAGCGAGGCTCTTCGGGGCTCCCCTTCATGAACAGCATCACGGGCTTGGAGCTAACGAGCTTGTCCAGCTTTGACTTGAGCTCACCGGACACCGAAGGAGGAGGCTCCTCGGACTTGATTTCCGTCTTGCTCGCTCCATTCTCCTTTGGAGGAGCAGCTTCCCCCGCCAAAGCCTCAACTTTGGTGGCCAATTCGGCTGGATTCGCGCCCTCCAGCTTGTCGATCACCTCCTGGTTCTGCATCACAAACAGCACACAAGAGTAAGAAAACAACGACCAGATGCAGCGATTCAGTGACTTTTCCTTTTCTACCTTTATAAAAACGAAGTAAGGCACCACAGAAACGCTGTACTTTTCGGATATTTCTGGATGCTCCTCGGCTTCAACCTGTGAGTACAATAATTGGTGGATGTTTATTAGTCAAGTCTAGGCAAATCAGAGAAGAGAAATCGAGCACACGCCCTGTCAAGCGAGACATGGCATACGGCAGAAGAGAAGGGAAAAAAAAATAGCACCACCAACAACCAGACTCACTTAAGAATGAGACTTGCCATTCACAACTCCACAACAAAAATGTGACCGATTTAGAAACGTGGAAGATGAAAGAGAAACCAAATCCAAAGAAGAAAGAACAAGACAAGCAGCAGCGAATCGAAAAAGAAAAAGAAAACTAGAATGCGATCCGAGAAATCGATGAAGTATTGTATACAAACCCGGAGAAATCTGGCCCGCGGAGCAGTGTCGGCACAGAGTTGCTCGAAGACGACATCCATTTGCTTGGAGGCCTCGCACCAGGGCGCACGGAAATGGAGCACGACCGATTTACCAGCCTTGACAACCTCGTCGAGATGCGCCAATCCACGAGCTTCTTCCACCATGAGCGCCATGTCTCTCCCTCTTCGGACCTCCGACCTCGACCTAGAACAGAGGAGAGCTAGGGCAAGCTTTTAAAGAGGACGAGCAAGCGCATATTCCCTCCCAGCAGAGAGCGCATATTCCGCCACCGTGGCGGCGTGGGCCCCACCCAACGTGCAAAACCCCGTTTGCGTGCGTGGAAGGAACGGGCTGTACTCGTGCCGGGCGCCACGTGTTGAGCTGCGAGTGGCTACTATACAGGGAGAGTGATGTGGATATCCCCCAATGTTTGGGAGCACTAAAAGAATGAGTTGTTGTGATGCAACATCAGTCTCCTTTGTGGAGGTGGAATCGAATCAAACCAACAAACATTACAATCTCTTTCCTCCAAATTCGATCGAAACTTTGTGATGTTCGATTTCATCCAATTTGCCTCTTCCATTTCCTCGAAGTCATGTATGCCACAATGTCCATGTACGCTGCATTGTTCTTGTCCCTCATGCCCGTGTCAAAGTTATAGCGGATGAGCAGCCGAACAATTCTTTGGTTCCCACATCGCGCTGCAATGTCCATTGCAGTTTCTCCCGATGTTCCGGCGTTGGGCCTCGCACCCGCCCTCAGTAGCAGTTCCACCATCTCACTGTCCTGACTAGCAACTGCTTGCAACAGTGGTGTTGACACTTGATCATGGTGATACTCTAGCCCGTCCAGCACAACACCACCTTCACTTATAAGGAGTTCCACCATGGCCTTTTCCCCTTTGAAAGCACACGCGGCCATGAGAGATTGTCCCAAGTCTGCCCACTCCTCCTTGGAAGAAAGCTCATGTATCAGCTTCCTCAGCTTTTCCAACACCCCTCCCTCGGTATCAATTACCTGGTTAAGGTCCAAACTGGCGATCACGTCCGTGTAATCCTCCTCGTAACGGAGGAGGCTATGCAGCTTGTCAAAAACGAGATGAACGTCACCCTTCTCAATTGCTTCCTCAAGCTCCCCCGTCTGGTAGGCGCTAGTACTGCTTTCATCCTTTCTCTCGTCATCGGTGTCGTGTGGGAGTTTCCCCATCTCTGTCAAGACGGCTAGCACTTCAGCATTCTGCCGGGCGGCTCGCGCAAGGCAGGCAAAGGACCAGCCGTCAAAGTCGAGCACCCCGGCTGCGTACTCAACCATTTCCCTGCTTCCATTTGCCCCCAGGCTCCTCCACAACCTGTCTTCAACGCGATCATGTCGGGCTGGATCCTTCCAATGCGAGATGAGGAGTTGGAAGACTGACCAGTCCCCATCTCTCGAGCATGCATGGCTGAAAGGCTCCACTCCATACATCTTACATGCCTCCACAAAAATCCTAAGAAGTGGCAGAAAAGCCCGGTGTTGGGGCTCGATATGATGCCTGTGTCGAAACAGCTGCGCCACCTTTGCTGTAGAACTAGTTATCCCATCATTGGAAGCTGCATCAATCACGAAAACGTCCAGCTCCAGAAACGCTGTCATCACGGCTAAGCTCCAGAAGTCCATGGCATGGTAAAACAACTCTCTCAAAAAATGCGGGTCATTCGCATGTGTCGTTCCCAGAGTCCCCCCTCTTTCAAGCAGGAACATGACCGCTCCCACCTTGTCACCTTCGATGGCATACGAAAGTGGAGTATGGAACTCGTTAACCAGCGCTACATTGACGTAGTCGGGCTGCTGCACATAGTCAAGCAGGATTCTCATCAGTTTGGTGTTGCCTTGATGCGCCATTCTGTGCAGCGGTTTCAGGTTGCTGCTCGGGTGCCATGTATCGTAGTCCATTCCTAAATCGTAGAGAAGATAGGACAGTACCTCGTCACTTTGGCCATCGCATGCTTCGTGCAGTAGCCACTCTTCCTGCACAACGATGTCTCTCCATTTGCTGGCCAGGAAGCGCAGCACAGCTGGACTCCCTGGCCGGGCGCAGATGCTGCACAGTCGGGAAACATCCCTTTCAGGGTTGAAACTCCAAGTGACCCCCGCTCTGTCCATGATATACTCGACGCCCATTTTGAAATCAATCTTGCAAAAGAGATGTAGCAGCGTGTTCCCGTCAATGTCCACCACCATGTTCTTGCTTGGCTGCTCAACGAAAGCGTCCAGAACGTTAGGGAACCTTGTCCTGAGACGGTTGAGCATGTCCCTGTACTCTGGCGACGAAACGAATGCAAGATCATCGTTGTTGTTGTTGTTGCAGCTGTCGCATCGGACGACATTCCATAGCTTATCATAAGCAGCGTGTGCATGTTCCAGGCACTGCTCCAGGGAGAATCTATTTGTACGGTCCTGGCAGCAGCCGTCAACCATGGCAAAGAGCTCGTCAAAAACTGGCTCGATCACAGGCTGTTTCAAGCCTGGTGGAATTTCAAGAGTCACTGGACAGCCTGGGAATCTCTTGTTGTCAATAATTTCCTTGATCTCATCACGCTTCTCAGGGCCATCAGGGATGAAACCATCCCAGGACATCTCGATCCATAGCATGCCCAAGGAGTATACATCTGATGGGAAAGGATTGTCCACAATGAGCTTAAAGCCTTCTGGATCATCCAGCGCATCTGAAACCTCAGGCGATATCCAGAACAGCGACCCGCCCAGCGAGTTGAGGTAGTCAACGTCTCTCACCCTGAAGCTGAATCCAAAGTCTACGAGCTTGGGCGTGCAGAAGCTGTCCAAAAGCACGTTTCTACCTTTGAGATCTCCGTGGTAAACGCCATTTCGATGGCAAGTCTTTACTCCCACCACCACCTCCATGAAGATTTCCAGCTTTGTCTTCCACCAAGATGGAAGCTCTTCCAAGCCCGGACCCCGAGACTTAAGAAACCTGCTAAGATCACCGTGCGGGCCTTCCACGAGCTCCATGACGATGCAGACGCCATTGAGATCGCTGTTGCGGGTAACCCCATAGACATGCACCACATTCCTGGTTCCTTGTAGCACCCTTACATTGCAGGCCTCCCTCAAGACTTCCACAACCTCATCCAGTTCAACTTCGCCAGTGTCGATTTTCTTAACAGCGACTGTTATCATTTTCTCGCTGTGGTCGCCTTTCAAAATGGACCTTGACGGCGTTTGGTGCCTCTTTGCGTTAACCCAAGGCCCTCTGCTAAGCTCAAACCTCTCTCCATGGCTCTCCATCAGCGTACCTTTAAAGATTTTTCCAAAGTTTCCGCCATCGATGCTCCCTACAGAATCCAGCTTTAGAGTGTCCAGCAGATATGTCTCTGCGCGTCTGTACAAGTCAACAGCTACTGCTGGATCCCTTAGATCTTCCCAAGCCTTCATAGCGGCTTCATACCGCGATATCAAGTACTCCGAATCTGAAACAGATGACTCCAGCTCAAATTTTGATGTTAAGGAGGCCATGCACCCAGAACAATCCCCTGGGATGGATGTCAGCTTGGAATCCGAGCGGCCGCTCGTTGCCGTGGCGCCCGCCGCAAGCTAGGAAGAGGAGAAAAAGCCCTCGCTGCCGCCATAGCCGAGCTCTCCTCCCTCCTCCACAAAATTAGGGTTTGGTTTGGGAAAGAAAGAATCTGTACGCCACGTGGCTCTAACACTCCCACCTGGATCTTTATCACCAGCGTGACCATTGCCGCCCACCTAGCTGGAGCCCTGCGAGTACTCCAAGCGCTTCTCGATGTTTGCAGAAAACAATAGATGGAAGAGCCTTAGTGAAGATATCAGCAACCTGGGCCTCAGCTCTCCTCCCATCACTTGTTCTCTGATGTAGTGGTATTTTATTTGTATATGCTTCGTCCTGGCGTGATATCTCGGATTCTCTGAAAGAGCAATTGCTGATTGATTATCCGAGAGAATGACCGTGGGTCCTTGTTGCCGTAGCTGCATACTCGCTACAAGCTCACAAAGCCAGCTCGCCTCTTGTGCTGCCCCTGTCAAAGCTAGATACTCCACTTCAGTTGTCGACAAGGCTGTCACAGCTTGCCGCTTGCTGCTCCAAGTTACCACACCATCACCAAGGAAAAGGCAATAACCGGATGTAGACTTCTTGTCGTCTAAATCCCCTGCATAATCTGCATCGGCATAGCCTTGCAAAATAAATGCGTGACCAGAAACATGCCGTTGATAGCTCAGGCCAAAATTAGCAGTGCCTCTGAGATAGCGCAAGATGCACTTCACAGCTTGCCAATGTTGCCAGCCTGGATTTGCCATATACTTAGCCACCTCTCCCACAGAATAAGCAATGTCTGGGCGGGTACAAACGGCCAAGTAGATTAAGCATCCAACGACCTGGCGATATGGCACAAGATCCATCTGTTGCGTCTCAGCCTCACTAGGAGACATCTCAGCAGACAAATGAGTACTCGCTTGCATTGGAGTAACGGAAGGATTGAGGTTCTCAAGCCCAAACCTGCGCAATACTTCCTCCACATAAGCTCGTTGTGAGAGTGTCACAACTCCTGGTCGTGGTTGCTGAACTTGAATCCCAAGGAAAGTGTGCACGGGGCCAAGATCTTGCATCTCAAACTGGGCTCCTAGCTTTCTCTTGATTTCAGCAAGAAGATACCATCGTCCACATACAAGGCCAAAATGACCAAAGCACCATCCTCAATCTTCATATACACATTTGAGTCGGCATGGTTTTTCTGGAATCCAAGAGAAATCAGAAAAGAATCAGATGCATGGAGGCCATATAAAGCCTTCTTCAGCCGATAAATCCTCTGGCTCGGATCAAGGCCGGATGTAAACCTCCTCAGGAATTTCTCCATGTAAAAATGCAGTCTTCACATCCATTTGCTCCACATAAAGATCATGCTGCGCTGCTAAAGCAAGTAACAGCCTAGTAGAAGCCATCTTCACGACCGGGCTGAAAGTTTCTGTAAAGTCTATGCCTTCGATCTGAGTAAAGCCTCGTCCCACAAGCCTAGCTTTAAAGCACTGCACTTCTCCTGAAGGTCCAGCTTTCACGCAGAAAAGTAGCTTTGTCGAAACTACATTAGCATTGTCAGGAACTTCATCAGGAAGATACCAGGTTTCATTTGTTGCATGAGCTCGCACCCCACACAGCAGCATAAGGAGATTTCTTAGCTTGTGCAAGCGTAACAAGAATCTTCACCTCTGCTGCTGTGAACATAGCCGTTGAACTCTGATGATAAGAAGCTCTAGCAGCTGCTCGTGCTCGCTTCTCAGCTTGCTCTCGCTGATAAGCTTCACCCTTCGCTGTATAGGTTAAAGGGCGACCAGAGCGGCTCAAGACCTGGATAATATCAGGGTCACTGTGACGCACAGGTTACCATACGCTCAGGTTCAGGAATATTGTGCTCGGGCTCAGGATCAGCAACCACCTCAGGAACGTGATCAGGCTCTGGAGCTCGTGTCACAGCAGAGGTTGAAGCTCCCCCTGCAGCTGGAGCATAAGCACAGCCAAGTCGAGGTAGAGGATCATCCTCCTCATCTTCCCATGGATGAAAGAAAACAGGCTGTGAGCTCGCCCTACTTTCTCCACAAAGAACCTGTAGAAGGAACTCCTGGATCCTTGTGACGTTGAAAATACACACGAGATTCATCAAAGATGACATCTCGACTCACAAACTCTTTCCTGAGTCTAGATGAAGGAGTCGATATCCTCGCTGCTCATCACTATAGCCCAGAAATATACACTTCTTGGATTTAACATCCAATTTCCCGCGTAGCTCATTAGGAACATGAGAAAAAGCTAGACAGCCAAGCCTCATAAGGTGTCTTGCCTTGAATAGCTGTGGTCAACACCCTATTACGCATGGCTATCGCATGATCCCAAAACCCTAGGAGGAAGACCAGCATCGGCAATCATCGTCCTAGCCAGCTCCACCACTGTCCTGTTAAACCGCTCAGCTACCCCGTTAAGCTCAGGAGTGTATGGAACTGTGAATTAAATCAAGCTGGTTCTCCACTTCATGCTTATAAGCCTTAAATGCTAGCAAAGCTTCGTCCTTAGGAGCTAAGAACTTAACAGCCACATACCTCGTAGCATCATCAATAAACGAAATAAAGTACCTCTTCTTGCGCTGTGTCATCACTTGAAAAGGGCCACATAAGTCTGAGTGAACCAGCTGAACTGAACACTCCCACCAGAGTTGAACGCCCGACGATGCTGCTTTCCCATGATGCATGGCTCGCATAATGGCATTGAAAAGGACGTGATGGCCAAGCCATCAACCACGTGGTCTCGCTGCAACTGCTGGATCGTCTTGTGATTCACGTGGCCAAGTCGACTTTGGATATCTGCAGTGATGAACTCGCAGATGAACTCACAGTAGCCACTGCCATTGTAGCTAGCAGCTTCCCTGGAACAGAAACCTTGCAATCCATCCAGAACAGTCGTCCTATCTTGCTTGCTGAAGCCAAGAGAAAGCTAGGAGCCCAGTTTGAGATGCAAGATCTTGGCCCTGTGCACACTTTCCTTGGGATTCAAGTTCAGCAACCACGGCCAGGAGTTGTGACACTCTCACAACAAGCTTATGTGGAGGAAGTATTGCACAGGTTTATTAGAACCTCAATCCTTCTGTTACTCCAATGCAAGCAAGTACTCATTTTGTCTGTTGAGATGTCTCCTAGTGAGGCTTAGACATAACATATGGAGCTTGTGCCATATTGCATATGTTGCTTAATTATTCCATGTGAGGCAATTAGTTATCTACCCGTACTACAATTCCGCAGTGGATACCTTCATCTGTGGATACTCCACACAAGCAACTAGTTATCCACCCGTATGTAAGGAACCGACTCCCCGAGATGTCGTAGGCTAAAGGATCCCCAAAAGCTTGACCGAAATGACAAAGAGTTCATCGGATGGGACCAAGTCGAGGATCGAGTCCAAGACCGACTCTAGGACCGAGTTCGAGATAGAGTCCGGAATCGAGTCCGAGACCGACTCGGGGACCGAGTTCGAGTCCGAGTTCGAGACCGAGTTCGAGACGGAGTCCGGATCCGAAATCGGGTCCGAGACCGAGTCCGAGGTCGAGTCCGAGGTCGGGTCCGAGATCGGGTCCGAGATCGGGTCCGTGATCGAGTCCGAACCCGAATCCGAAGTCGGATCCGAAATCGGGTCCGAGATCGAGCCAGAGACTAAGTCCAAATACTAATACGGGTCAAGGGGTGAAAGCCCAAAGCGTGCGTCTCCCGGGGGGGGGGCTGCAGGGGGTTCCAAAAGTATAGTAGGGATAGTGAGGTCCAGGAACCAGTTTTGAAGGGACTCTCCAGTTGGGCTTCCAAACCGACTTGAGGTTGAGACTGGGACCGAGGGGCCTTGGGTGGGAGTGAGCATGGACTTGGCTGGTGCCGGAGGGGCCATCCAAGGAAGTGCTCAAGAGCAGCTCCCACTCCCGAAAGGGAAACCGATTGCGGTGCTCCCGGCTTATGTGGAGTGGTGCCCCACTTGAGTACCATGCGGCTCATTGGTCCTCGCCCTTCCTAGGGGCTTGGGCCTTCCTTCGGGATGGAAGTGGGGGGCGAGAGGTACCCATACCGGGCCGCTAGGCCACGGTGTTTCGCCCCGGCATCCCGAAGCAAGTGTTGCACTCAAGACTTGGGATTTAGAGGGTCCCATGATCAAGTCTTGTGGTACCAAGGGATGTTAGGAACCTAGAAGCTTGGTGTGCTTGGCTGCTTGTGCTTGCGGGGAGTGTAGCCGAACCTTAAGTCCAGTCTAACCCGGGGAGGGGGATTGGGAGTGATTTGGGAATCCGTGGAAGGATGGCTAACACCCCGTTGCTCGTGCAGTGAGTAGCTGAAACCAAGTAGGAGCTGGTACCATAGGCGAGAACCTTGGCGAGGGGACTTAGCAAAAGCCAAGGCAGTGTTGGACGGATAGACGAGGTAAGCTGGCAAATTGGAAAGGAAAAATTTGTGGCTTACAATTTGGTATCGGAGCCTTTATCTCAGTTCTAGCGAAGGATAGAGGCGGATTGCTGGGAGATGGCAAGGGTAGGGCGTAAGCGAACCCAGGCGGAGACGGAACCTCCGCCGGAGCTGGAGCCTCCAGTTGAACAAGAGGCTATGGATGAGGAATCCTTGCATGAGGAGGACTCTAGTGAGGAAACTTCCAAACAGGAGTCCGGTGGCGAGGTTCGGTCGTCCAAGGCTCGATTGGACGTGCTAGAAGGACAGCTGGCACAGACCAATGCCCTGCTGGAGACTCTCGTACGCAAGTTAAAGCGTGACGAGAAGCGGAAGAAAAAGCGAAAGACTGCGGATGAAGGCAGCGCAGAAGGTGCGGACCCTTCGGCAGGGACTGAGGCAAAACCAGACAAGGTCGAACAGACCGAAGTGGAATCAGTCCCTCAGGCAGTTCCCAAGTACAAACCAAAGCCCCCACCGGTGTTCAAGGGAGTGAACGACTATAAGGTTGTGGAGGATTGGTTTTACGATATGGAGGACTACTTCCGAGCGTTACGGTTACCGAGCTCGGAGAAGGTCCCATGTGCAAAACCATACTTGGCAGATAATGCCAAGTCTTGGTGGAGAACAACGGAGGCCAACGAAGGACCAGCGGCCACCTGGGACATGATGAAGGCGAGGATCCGCGCGACATACGTTCCTCCGAATGCCACTCTGCATCTGAGAGATGAGCTGAGTAGGCTGAAGCAGACTGGAACCATCCAGGAATATGTGAATGGGTTCATGGCAAAGAGGATACTTGTCACGGACATGGGGGATATGGATGCGTTCCATGCCTTTATATCAGGTTTGCAAACCTGGGCTCGCGGTGAGGTGATGCGCTGGAACCCGACCAACTACAAGGAAGCGTTGGATGCGGCCATCAAGGTGCATTTCAACGATAACCTGCGAAAGGGGAACACGACGGGGTCGGGATCCACGTTTCACAAAGGGGCCAAACCGAGGGGAACATATAGCAGGGGGAAATTCAAGAAGAGTTTCTCTAAGAATGAGTCCTCGGGATTCCGGAAAGGCAAATCCGGTGGCCAGCGAGCAAGTACGTGGGGGAGTCAAGCGAAAAGAGACAAACCCACGGATAAAAAGGTCAAGTCATATAGCAGCGTGGGAAACAACGTATGCTACAACTGCGGTGAAGCGGGACACTTTTCGAGGGAATGTCCCTACCCGAAGAAGGCCAGAACCAATATGGCCATCAAGTCGGGTGAAGTCCAAAATGAGGTATGTGATCCAGTCCCTAACTCAAAGTTACTCATTACACAAGCAACTTTGGTAGAGAGTCGTTCGCGACATCTACTAGCCCTCCGAGGGAAGCTCGGAGGTAGCTTTGTTAAGATCCTTATTGACACGGGTGCTTCGGATAATTTTGTGGCTGCAGACATAGTCCGGCAAGCCAGACTAACGGTGCAGCGGCTAGGCGAACCAAGGACTATAGAGTTTGTTCAAGGTAGCCAAAGCACCGATGAGGTACTTCGACAAGCGAGAGTCGAAGTGGGGACATGGAAAGTGGACATGGATTTCACCGTCTTGGACATGGCGGGATTTGACGTGATCTTCGGAATGGATTGGTTTAATCGGTTCGTGGTAGCCCTGCATGGACAAGGTAGGAACCTTGTGGTATTGGCGAATGCCCAAGGAAGAAGATCTAGGGTGGAGGCCTAGGATCTAAAGGTAGGGCAAAGCAAGGCCAAAGAGTCATGCTTAAACCTGGTGTCCACGAGAGGACAACTCACTAAAGGAACTAAGGCAGCCTTTTTGTGCTTACTCTCGGTGAAGAGTGACAAAAAGACAAGAACGGAAGAAGTACCTTTAGTGATCCAGCAGGTGCTGGACCAATTCCAGGATACGATGCCGGAGGAGCTACCGGCGGGGTTGCCCCCCGCACGACCGATAGAACATAAGATTGAGCTAGTCGAGGGTGCTGAGGCGGTGGTTCGTCCACCCTATCGATTGAACGAAAAAGAACTCAAGGAGCTCAAGAGCCAACTAGAGGAGTTGGTGGACAAAGGGTATGTTAGGTTGAGCAAGTCGCTGTATGGGGCGCCGGTGCTATTTGTGAAAAAGAAAGATGGATCTATGCGCATGTGCATAGACTACCGGTTGCTCAACAAGTATACCAAGAAGAACAAGTACCCTTTGCCAAGGATCGAGGACCTGTTCGATAGGTTGGGAAAGGCAAAATACTTCTCGAGGATTGACCTAAGGTCAGGATACTACCAGATCAGGGTAGCTGAGGAAGATGTCGAGAAGACAACCTGTCGAACGAGGTATGGGAGCTTTGAGTTTCTGGTGATGCCCTTTGGGCTGTGCAATGCGCCGGCAACGTTTTCGGCGTTGATGAACCACATCTTTGTACCCTATCTGGATCACTTCGTGGTCGTCTATATTGACGACATCCTGATCTATAGCGAGACGCTAGAGGAGCATGCCGAACACTTGGCGAAGGTGTTTGAGAAACTAAGGGAACACAAACTGTATGCTAAAGAGAGCAAATGTGACTTTGCTCAACAAGAGGTAAAGTTTCTCGGGCATGTGGTGGGCCAGGACGGGCTCAAGGTGGACCTAGAGAAGGTCCAAGCGATCCAGGATTGGGAGCGACCATCGAATGTACATGAGTTGAGGGCATTCCTGGGGCTATGCAACTACTATCGAAAGTTTATCAGACACTATTCGAGAGTAGCCCTGCCCTTAACGGACCAAACAGGAAAAGGGAAGATGGTATGGACAGCAGAATGCGAGGCGGCATTCATCCACCTCAAAGGGAAGTTGAGGAAGGCTCCCATATTGGCATTGCCAGACTTTGGTAAGGACTTTGAGGTAGAAACGGATGCTTCGGACTTTGCGTTGGGTGCAGTTCTGAAGCAAGACAACCATCCGGTAGCGTTCTTCTCGAAGAAGCTGGACAAGGCTCAACGGAAGTGGCCTGCTCACGAGAAGGAATTGTTTGCGGTGGTCAAGGCACTCAAGGAGTGGCGACACTACCTTGGGAGACACTTCAAGGTTTACACGGACAATGTGGCAACGAAACACTTCTTGTCACAGCCCGACCTAAGAGGGAAACAAGGTCGGTGGGCCAATGCCTTGGCCGAGTTTGATTGCAAAATTCTGTACAAGCCTGGGAAGAGCAACATCGTGGCGGATGCGCTAAGTCGAAAAGCGAGCTTGAAGTTGGCAATATCCAGCGCAACAGCAACCTTCTGGGACGATGTGCGGACAGCATATGAGAACGATGGTCTAGCACAGGAAGTGTTGCTGAGGAATCTAGAGGCGCGGGAAGCTCACCAGAGAGGTGAGCTGCCAACGGAAGAGAAAACGGGCTATGCAGAACGCAACGGACTCATTTATTACAAGCAAACGAGGGTGTATGTTCCAGAAGGGGAACTAAGGAAGGTGGCCTTAGAAGAGTGTCATGACGGACCTCTTGCGGGACATGGTGGAGTGCCCAAGACGATGGGCTTACTCAAAAGGAAGTACCATTGGCCAGATATGGCTAAGGACGTCCAAGACTATGTAAAGACATGTCCAACATGTTAGCAGGTAAAAGCCGTGACCAAGGCTAGTGGGGGCTTGTTGCAAAGCATCCCAATTCCAGATCGCCCGTGGAAATGTCTTACAATGGACTTCATCACGGGACTCCCCCCAAGTGAGGGGTTTGATGCGATATTCGTGGTGGTGGACCGATTTTCAAAAATGGCACACTTCATACCCACCACAACAGATGTGGATGCGGAAGGTGTGGCAAAGCTGTTCTTTGAACAAGTGGTTCGAGTGCGGGGAAGACCAGAAGAGATCATCTCAGATCTAGATAAGATCTTCACCAGTAGGTTCTGGAGGACTCTCCTGGAACAGTATCGCACCAAGTTGAAATTCAGCACAGCCTACCACCCACAGACAGGTATGGGGTATTGAGTCAAGTTGTTGGCCCTAACACTTCTTGACAGACGGACAAACGGAAAGGGTGAATAGGCAGCTGGAGGATTATTTGCGATGCTATGTCTCGGGAGACCAGACCGATTGGGTAAGTCATTTGGGACTTGCGGAAATGTGTTATAACAACTCACCACATTCGAGTATCGGGGTGAGTCCATGGGAAGTCATCAATGGGCGAGCTATTGAAGGTCCTGTGGAACTCGGCGTGGCCGAGTATCATGGAGAGTTGCCCGCAGTGGAGGCATTCACGGCGGAAAGACTCAGCATTTGGAATCTAGTGAGGGATTCCTTGGAACGGGCTCAACAAAGGCAAACTAAATACGCGAACCAGAAGCGTCGGGATGTAGAGTTCCAAGCTGGGGAGAAGGTGTGGCTGAACACCAAAAACCTCAGACTACCAAGTGGGATCAGCCGAAAGTTGACCCAAAGGTAAAGATGCATGTATTCCTGTAAATGAATTGATCTTGAGTTCCTTAAGCAGGTTCGCGGGGCCTTACGAGATTGAGGCACGAATCGGTAAAGTGGCTTACCGACTCCGACTTCCTCGAGAGATGGGGAAGATGCACCCAGTGTTCCACGTGAACTTACTCAAGCCGTACTTTGAGGATCCGCTTCGCAAGGACCAAGTGAGACCTTTACCTGAGGTTATCCAAGGGGAAGAGGAATACGAAGTCGAAGCCATCCTCAATGCGCGCAAGAGCAAGCGACAAGGACGCGAGGTGAGAGAGTTCCATGTGAAGTGGAAAGGATTTCCACACTGCGAAGCAACATGGGAACCGGAGGAGAACCTAGCGAACGCGCGAGATCTAGTGGAGGAATTTCTGCAAGGCAGAACTCTATGTACTTATGCAAAATTCAATTAAAAATATCAATTTGCAAAGTTGAGCAAATGGCATATGTTGGGACCCGAAGGCGCGCCAAAGGTAAGCTAATTAGCATGGGTTGGATAGGTCGACCAGGCGTAGGGCACTACGCCTGACTCCCCGCGGGGATGTCGAATCCGTAGACGTATTCTACGGAGGTTGGGTTCGAGTCCCAACCCCCTAGTAAAGCAAGGCTGGGTTCAAGTCCCGACCCTATACTAGGGCGTGGTGAAGTGAGGAGTATAGGGACACCTATATTCCGTTGTCATGGGCTCTTGGCCGGGGAGGCTAACTTAGGCACACCGCTAAGTGGGGGGATGCCCCCGGAGACATGGACAACAAGTCGTAGGATAAAACGAGACGTTCGATGTGGGCATCGAACTTCTTCTATGGGTGGTGGAGTTGTAAGGAACCGACTCCCCGAGATGTCGTAGGCTAAAGGATCCCCAAAAGCTTGACCGAAATGACAAAGAGTTCATCGGATGGGACCAAGTCGAGGATCGAGTCCAAGACCGACTCTAGGACCGAGTTTGAGATAGAGTCCGGAATCGAGTCCGAGACCGACTCGGGGACCGAGTTCGAGTCCGAGTTCGAGACCGAGTTCGAGACGGAGTCCGGATCCGAAATCGGGTCCGAGACCGAGTCCGAGGTCGAGTCCGAGGTCGGGTCCGAGATCGGGTCCGAGATCGAGTCCGTGATCGAGTCCGAACCCGAATCCGAAGTCGGATCCGAAATCGGGTCCGAGATCGAGCCAGAGACTAAGTCCAAATACTAATACGGGTCAAGGGGTGAAAGCCCAAAGCGTGCGTCTCCCAGGGGGGGGGGGCTGCAGGGGGTTCCAAAAGTATAGTAGGGATAGTGAGGTCCAGGAACCAGTTTTGAAGGGACTCTCCAGTTGGACTTCCAAACCGACTTGAGGTTGAGACTGGGACCGAGGGGCCTTGGGTGGGAGTGAGCATGGACTTGGCTGGTGCCGGAGGGGCCATCCAAGGAAGTGCTCAAGAGCAGCTCCCACTCCCGAAAGGGAAACCGATTGCGGTGCTCCCGGCTCATGTGGAGTGGTGCCCCACTTGAGTACCATGCGGCTCATTGGTCCTCGCCCTTCCTAGGGTCTTGGGCCTTCCTTCGGGATGGAAGTGGGGGGCGAGAGGTACCCATACCGAGCCGCTAGGCCATGGTGTTTCGCCCCAGCATCCCGAAGCAAGTGTTGCACTCAAGACTTGGGATTTAGAGGGTCCCATGATCAAGTCTTGTGGTACCAAGGGATGTTAGGAACCTGGAAGCTTGGTGTGCTTGGCTGCTTGTGCTTGCGGGGAGTGTAGCCGAACCTTAAGTCCAGTCTAACCCGGGGAGGGGGATTGGGAGTGATTTGGGAATCCGTGGAAGGATGGCTAACACCCCGTTGCTCGTGCAGTGAGTAGCTGAAACCAAGTAGGAGCTGGTACCATAGGCGAGAACCTTGGCGAGGGGACTTAGCAAAAGCCAAGGCAGTGTTGGACGGATAGACGAGGTAAGCTGGCAAATTGGAAAGGAAAAATTTGTGGCTTACACCGTACTGCAGTCTCACAGTGAATACCTTTATCCATTGATACTCCACACAATTGCTTCATCCACTCATACCTTCATCCGTGGATACTCCACATAGTTGCTTCATCCACTAGTACTACAGTCCCATAGTGGATACCTTCATCCGTGGATACTCCACACAGTTGCCTCATCCACCCATACTGCAATCCCACAGTGGATACCTTCATGTGTGGAGTATTCCACATAGGCAACTAGTCATCCACCCGTACTGTAGTCCCACAGTGGATACCTTCATGTGTGGAGTATTCCACACAGGCAACTAGTCATCCACCTGTACTGCAGTCCCACAGTGGATACTTTCATGTGTGAAGTATTCCACACAAGCAACTAGTCATCCACCCGTACTGCAGTCCCACAGTGGATACTTTCATGTGTGGAGTATTCCACACAGGAAACTAATCATCCATCCGTACTGCAGTCCCACAATGGATACCTTCATGTGTGGAGTATTCCACACAGGCAACTAGTCATCCACCCATACTACAGTCCCACAGTGTATACCTTCATCCATGGATACTCCACACTGTTGCCTCATCCACCCGTACTACAGTTCTATAGTGGATACTTTCATCCGTGGATACTCCACACAATTGCTTCATCCACCTGTACTGCAGTCCCACAATGGATACCTTCATCTGTGGATACTCCACACAAGAGGAAAGACGTGGGCATCCATGTCATACACATGGATGCATAATACGTACGATTTTAAATTTAGGGGTAAAAATATACCTTGCTCAAGAGTATATTATATTTTAAGTAGCCACTAATTAATGAAAATCGAACCCTTGCCATTTTCTTTGATACGGAAAATATAGCACACTTTATTTCTCTTCCCTTAAACCAACTAAAAAAGGGGTAATTGTTTGATGAGAAAGCCCTTTGATGGCTATTTTATCCAAGGTTTCAAGGATCCACAATAACAGTATATTCAAATCTCATTCCATAATCACATGCACTACACATATCCACATCTTCTTGTAGGTCCACTCCCATAATTTCACAAATTGACTTCCAATTCTCAGCAAAACTCTTCTCCATATTCATGTGGACACTGTAGAGAGGGTTGAGTCTTCCTCCTAACGCTCCATTTGCCTAGTATCCATATCTTTCCACTCATTATATGGATCTGTGTCATCATCATCTTTGGACGGGCATTCATCCAAATACCATAGGCCAGACAGGCCAGAATCCCCACCTCATAAACCAGAACTGTGCATGTTTTTTCCAGGCAAGGAAATTCGTCTTATCGAACTGCTCCATGTCTCTGGAGGAAGAAGATGACGCCATCCTATCCTAGCATCTATGGCACTGATCTGCCAGAAAAACCTAACTTATTGCTCTGATACCATGATGAGAGAAGCCAGGCCTCATGGCCTAGTGTGCTATAAAGAATGAGAACACTCCCAAAACAATCCCCTGGGATGGATCTCACACATGATGGGAAAGAAAACTAAGAAAGCCCTAAACTGAAGGAATGTGACTCAAGCTATAGGTGCTGTATGCCACGTGGCTCTAACAAAATTGTCCCCCCTATATATATACACACGCTCTCATCTAATTGAGCAATTCTTAGTCAACTGATACAAAGTCAAGCAGAATTAATTGGAAACTGATCCCTTGCTTTGGTAGCTTCCTCGAATCTTACGAGCTACCGAAGTGGAAAATCGATCAGCCTTTCTTTGGCGGTGATCTCTTCCATGATGAGTGCGTATGACGCTGAAAATTCTTCATTTTTCGATCTCTCGCACGATCAATCAATCAGCAACTTTGAGCGTCAGCCAACTTGTTTCTGAAGTGTGTTCCAGCTGTTTGCCACACTTGATCAACAAAGTCAAGAAGAATTCATTGGAATGAGAAGTCAACTGATCCAATGCATGATCTAATATAAGTTCTTCAATAAATATGTGTGAAGATCGATTCACCGGGATATGGCGACTGAGGGCTTGGTCGCCGCAGGCGCTACTGCAGCATTGGGAGCTCTTCGAGGAGATCTTCGAGGAACAGCCGACCTTCTGATCAAGCTTGCTTGTGCTGCTTGCAACAGCATAGGCAGATGCCAGGCGATGGCAGACAAGGTGAAGATGGTTAAAACCGCCCTCGAGAGCAGCTCATACAGGTACGACGATGTCAACCTTCAGGTTAATCTAGAAAAGCTGCTAGTTGTGATGAAAGACTGCGTGTGTCTTGTCGAGAAACACAGCAAGACGAGTACGGTGAGCTTCTTCTTCTCGTGCCACGCTCTCACTGTTGACGAATTTGACGACCTCAACGCGCGCCTCAATCGCTGCATCAGCTGCTTGAATCTGATCACATCTCCTCGTATGATCGCAGTCATGAGCACAAAGACGAGATCATAGCCCAAGTACAGGCCAACACAGCACGAACTATTGAGGAGATAAAGCAGCTGGTCAAGGGCCAGGAGCCCGTAGAATATTTGACAGCCGTGCAGGGCGTTGTGACCGTGGGTGAAGCCTTGGCCGGGGACTACATGATATCTGCGACGCTCACCGACAACAGCTCCTCAGTGTCACGGAAAGTCATCCTAGTGCAGTCACACGAGACAAAGAAGGAAGTTGCGATCCTGGAGAAACTAAGCCTTCACGAGTGCATACTTGAGTTGCTTGGCATCTTTCCATATGGTGAGTCCAAGCCTTAGACACCGACCTGCCTTTGATGAAAAGTGTGACATCTACTCACTGGGAGTGGTGATTTGGGAGCACATCACTGGGAACTTTCCTTTCGCCAAATACACTAACTACCGAAAACTTACCAGAGATCGGAGCGAAAATGTTGCCCTCTTAAAAAAGCGAACTTAAGTGACAAACTCAAAAGTTAAAGAGTGAGTTTGGATAATCACGAAGCGTTCCTCACTTCCACTTGCAGTGGAAGTAAAAGAGTAGCAGCAATAAGAATACAAACATCTTGGTTTTATTTTTCTTTCTCTTGGCTTGGATTCGATTCGCTTGAAACGATGGAACTTTAGCTGGCGAGAGCTTCCTTGAGCTCCTTATTCTCTTTCATCTCCATGATAATGTCACAGCCCCCGATAAGCTCGCCTTTGAGGTAGAGCTGAGGATAAGTTGGCCAGTTTGAGAATGCCTTGAGCCCCTCGTCACTGAGAATATCAAAGCTGCCAAATTCGATGCCTTCCTCCTTGAGTGCGCTTGCCACCTTCTTGCTAAACCCGCACTTTGGCTCCTCGGGCGTCCCTTTCATGAAAAGCATTGTCGGGGACGAGTGAATCAGCTTTTTCAGCCGGCTGTTGATGTCTTCCTTTTCCTCTGTCGCCCCCACAGCTTCCTTGAGCTCGCCACTCTTGTGCATTTCCATGACGATGTCGCATCCACCTATCAGCTCGCCCTTGACGTATAGCTGCGGAAACGTTGGCCAGTTGGAGAAGGACTTGATGCCTTGCCGGACCTCTTCGTCGCTCAGAATGTCGAAGGAGCCAAAAGGAACTCCCACCTCCTCGAGTGCTCCCGCAACTTTCTTGCTGAAACCGCACTTTGGCTCCGACGGACTCCCTTTCATGAACAGCATCACGTCGTGCGAGTGGATAAGCTTTTTTAGACGCTCCTCGAGAGTTTCCTCCGGTCCCTTGTCGGATCCATTGGCGTGAGCTTTGCTGCCATTCTCTTGCGACTTTAGCTTGGCGTCCGCAAGAGCTTCTCCCAGCTCCCCACTCTTGTGCATCTCCATTATCACATCACACCCTCACAAACAGCACACAATAGTAAGAAAAAAACGACCAAATGCAGCGATTGAGTGACTTTTCCTTTTCTACCTTTATAAAAACGAAGTAAGGCACCAAAGAAACGCTGTACTTTTCGGATATTTCTGGATGCTCCTCGGCTTCAACCTGTGAGTACAATAATTGGTGGATGTTTATTAGTCAAGTCTAGGCAAATCAGAGAAGAGAAAATCGAGCACACGCCCTGTCAAGCGAGACATGGCATACGGCACTGCAAGATCCAGAAGAGAAGGGGAAAAAAAAATAGCACCACCAACAACCAGACTCACTTAAGAATGAGACTTGCCATTCACAACTCCACAACAAAAATGTGACCGATTTAGAAACGTGGAAGATGAAAGAGAAACAAAAAAAACAAGACAAGCAGCAGCGAATCGAGAAAAAAATAAATAAATAAAAATAAAATGCGATCCGAGAAATCGGTGAAGTATTAACCGGTGAAGTATTGTATACAAACCCGGAGAAATCTGGCCCGCGGTGCAGTGTCGGCACAGAGCTGCTCGAAGACGACATCCATTTGCTTGGAGGCCTCGCACCAGGGCGTACGGAAATGGAGCACGACCGATTTACCAGCCTTGACAACCTCGTCGAGATGCGCCAATCCACGAGCTTCTTCCACCATGAGCGCCATGGCTCTCCCTCTTCGATCGCTCGAGACCCTAGAACAGAGGAGACCTAGGGCAAGCTTTTAAAGAGGACGAGCAAGCGCATATTCCCTCCCAACAGATAGCGCATATTCCACCACCGCCCCACCCAACGTTGTAGTGGTCAAACAGAGACCGCTTCTATACATAGACATCAGCAAAGAAACTAAAGAAATTAAGAGAGATTTATTTCTGAAGCACTAGAATACATTACAAAATACCTTATGCACTTCTTTCTTCAGCTCGCCCACTTGCCACGTCAGCACTCAGTTAGGGCTCAATCAAACTAGACACCGTTATCACCAGTGTCACTTTAGCCCATTATAACGTGCAAAACCCCGTTTTCGTGCATCGGGCGCCACGTGTTGAGCTGTGGCCGGCCAGATTACTATACTAGGAGAGTGATGTGGATAAAATATGTGTGAAGATTGATTCACCGGGATATGGCGACTGAGGGCTTGGTCGCCGCAGGGGCTAGTGCAGCATTGGGAGCTCTTCGAGGAGATCTTCGAGGAACAGCCGACCTTCTGATCAAGCTTGCTTGTGCTGCTCGCAACAGCATAGGCAGATGCCAGGCGATGGCAGACAAGGTGAACATGGTTACCACCGCCCTCGAGAGCAGATCATACAGGTACGACGATGTCAACCTTCAGGCTAATCTAGAAAAGCTGCTAGTTGTGATGAAAGACTGCGTGTGTCTTGTCGAGAAACACAGCAAGACGAGTGCGGTGAGCTTCTTCTTCTCGTGCCACGCTCTCACTGTTGACGAATTTGACGACCTCGACGCGCGCCTCAATCGCTGCATCAGCTGCTTGAATCTGAACTTCCACATCTCCTCGTATGATTGCAGTCATGAGCACAAAGACGAGATCATAGCCCATATACAGGCCAACACAGCACGAACAGCACGAACTATTGAGGAGATAAAGCAGCTGGTCAAGGGCCAGGAGCCCGTAGAATATTTGACAGCCGTGCAGGGCGTTGTGACCGTGGGTGAAGCCTTGGCCGGGGACTACATGATATCTGCGACGCTCACCGACAACAGCTCCTCAGTGTCACGGAAAGTCATCCTAGTGCAGTCACACGAGACAAAGAAGGAAGTTGCGATCCTGGAGAAACTAAGCCTTCACGAGTGCATACTTGAGTTTCTTGGCATCTTTCCATATGGTGAGTCCAAGCCTTATCTTGTCTTTGAGAGGCCCTCCGAGGAAATGACAACATTGGACGAACTGATCAATAAGAACCCGGGGAGTTTTATGAGTGACTGGAGAGTAAAGAGACAGATCGCTCTGGAGCTGGCAAGAGGTATGAGAGACTCTCATCTGGCCGGTGTGGTCCACAAGAATTTCCGCAGCTCCAACATATTTCTTAGCGGTGACCTTCAGCACGCTAAGATCTTTGGCTTCTACCAGGGAAGGATCAAGCTGGAGCCAAGTGCCAAGAAGTGGATGAACGACGAGCAAGTCCGCTGGGCTGCACCTGAGCAAGTTCAGAGACACCGACCTGCCTTTGATGAAAAGTGTGACATCTACTCACTGGGAGTGGTGATTTGGGAGCTCATCACTGGGAACTTTCCTTTCGCCAAATACACTAACTACCGAAAACTTACCAGAGATCGGGACGAAAATGTTGCCCTCTTGGATGACTTCCCTGTGGAATGCAAAGCAGGTGAACTGGGCAAGTTCAGCAGAATCTCTGAGCTCTGTAGAGATCCTCTGCCTGATAACAGACCATCTCTCGAGAACATTATCAATGATCTCCACAAGCTCCTTCCCGAAGAGATGATTTGAAATTTGAAGTGCTTCATATTTCGGTGCAGTGTGTGAAGAAAATTATAATAAAAGAGCTTAGATCTTAGATCATCCATTTCTTGAAAGTGCATTTGGCTCCGGAGGCAGATCCCTGCAATCTTGTATGCTGGTACTGGTTGACATGCTCATGCTCAAAAAGTAAAGTAAATATTCCCTCGGTTCAAGGTTATCTTAGAATATAAAGTTTTGTATGGAGTTTGTTAAAATGAATGCTTCTAAGAGAACCACAATCACAGAGATTGTAAAATAATGATAAATTTTCATCAAACAATTTCTAACGTTAAAAATTGGTTTTAGGGTTTATCAGGAGAAAACTATTAAAATATATAGAAAATATTAAATTATATATAATTTAATATTTAAGCTATCTCAATTTTATTAGATAAAATTATAATATAGGATAAAGTTTTCTTAAAGTACACAAAAAAAAATTTAAAAAAAAAAATTCACCACAATCTTAATTTATTATTCTAAACTCTTTGTGGTCATTATGAGTGGCAAATTTTTTATCTTTACCCATAGAAATTCATAATTAATAAAGATTTGCATTATCTAGACAAGTTGTCATATTTTTTTTCTTGTGATTAGAAAATATGGCATATAAACCTTTTTTCTCATGCGCAAAATAGCTATACAAAAACTAAAGTGGAAATATATTCTATATTAATATCTTAAGTATAAAGATTATAAAAATTAACTATATTTAGGCTCAATAAAAAAATATTTTATAGTCCAAGATGTCTAGATTTAAAGTTATAAAAATTGTTATTATTGAGTTTCTTGAAAAGTTTACAGCAGTTAAATATTATGTTTATATTATTATTTTATATAGTAAGATCTTATATATAGGTAATTACTCCTCAAAGATATATAAATATAATAGGTAATAATCTTTGAGGTAGTAAATATATAGGTAATTACTATAATTATATTTTAGTTTTAAATAAATTTTTAAAATTTTTCATTTTCAACTCAAATAAATTGCAGGGTTAGAGTTAATACTATTATTTGTAGTTTTAAACAGTATCTTAAATTTTTATTTTTCATGTTTTCTTCTAAATATCATAATCAAGACCAAATCATCTATCCTTTAATCTTTTACCATATGAAATTTTTAGTCTTTTCACATACATTTATAATAAATCATTTGTTTTTTCCATCTAAAAATCATTAATCTTACTGCAATGAACAAAGCTATAAAATGGAAAAAATCTTGCATAGCTCGCAACAAACATTTATTGAGGGATGTGCATGACTAGAATGGGATAGATACTGTCAATAATATTGAATAATTTCAAGGACACAAACTCTGAAAATGTGTATTAAGATTTTGTTGAATCAGAATTTATTTTAGTGCCTACACTAAATGCTAGTTAGTAGCATATTTCTAAGGCATGAATCTCTATTACATTTTTCCTTATAGAACATTACCTTCCACCAGAAAAGATCCCTGTCCATACTAAATATAAGCATCCATAATTAGACTTTGGTATTTATTTGAAACCAGGAAATATCTGAATGGTACTTTGAAAACTATTTTTGTAATCAAGGTAATTAAGCTATCGCACTGCACAGCTGAAAACAATAAAGAAATATGAAAAATTGACAAACAAAAGTTTCTAGCATACCCATTACTCCCAATTCAGCTCATTCTCATCTCCTTAAGTGTTTAACATAGAAGAGCTGCTGTGAGGACCCACAGAAGTGGTAACATCAACGGGAGTGCTGAAATATAAAAGAAGTAAACTCCCGTAACAACAAAAAAACTACATACCAAGGAGAAGGCATCAAGCTCTCAGAGTCGATAGCAAGCTCTACAACACCTTGAAATTTTGTTAAAATATACCGCACTTTAGAAAGTTGATGAAGAACCTACCTTTCCTTCTCTCCTCCTCTGCACGCCAAAGCTTATGAGCCTGCCTAAGTATATCCTCTGGAGTGCTTTGGATGGAAGGATCTTTGGCACGCCGGTCTTGCAACTCATTAGTAGCAAGCTTGAGTAAATCCGTCATCTTCAGAGTGCTCCACATGCTAATCCAGATAAGGTTTGACTAACTCGGTAGAGCATATATATCTAGCACTTACTTGCCAACATAGATGTGACCAGATGAGTTCTTCACAGAACTGTGGAACATTTTCGGCATATCTTGGTGCAGCAAAGGGATGAAGACGTACCCATCTGCCACACACTTAATACTCAAACACAAACTTGCAACAAATAACTCACCTTTCTCACAAATGATGCAAAGGGCTTCCATCCTAGCCCGACTGTAT
The DNA here is from genome assembly GCF_000143415.4 of Selaginella moellendorffii. Taxonomy (NCBI): domain Eukaryota; kingdom Viridiplantae; phylum Streptophyta; class Lycopodiopsida; order Selaginellales; family Selaginellaceae; genus Selaginella; species Selaginella moellendorffii. The sequence continues at coordinate 737,158 of NW_003314332.1, forward strand.
AAAGCTTGTCCTGTTGTCTTTATATCCTGGACTTTGCCTCCCACATTCTCTTTGTACACAATTGTCTCCCGCTTACGAGCCGCTTGCTTCTCCTTCTTGCGGCTAGTCTGCCCCATCAATCGAAAAAGCTTAAACCCTAAACCCCTAGGGTATTTATTCTGAGAGAAGAATCAATTGAGGAATCCTTCTATTTTAATTGCTGAAAAGCCTGATTCACCAAATTAGAAAACCAAAAAAAAAACAAAAGTCAGGCTAAAATGAAAAAGAAAGAAGGAAAATACAGTCCGTGTCCATTGATCGATCACTCTTTCTTGGGGACTCTCGACTTGTACAAACAAATGTAGGCTGTGTGCCAGTCCCCTGTGAGAACCCAATTAGTGGCGTCTTGTTTTCGGAAGCTCACTCACCTCCTCCAGAGAGTTTTGTAATGTCTTCCTCCCGTTGTGGAATTGGGCGATCGTCGTCAAACTCGATCCATTTCCCTGAAACATTTAAAAAACACAAGTTTACCACAGACAAGTCCGGTATCTCTTGCCATTTTCTTGTTTGACCCAAGCCACATAGTGCCCCGAGTCGGCACTCCGTCCCTTGTGCGTCAAAACAGCCACCAAGTCGTATATGCCTGACAGTAAATAACTCTTGTGAGCAATTCCTTTGATTTTCACCGACCCCCTTCTCACCTGTTGGACTCCCTTGCTCAGTGGTAGACCAATCCTGTCCATGAGAGAGGTTAGGTAACTCCGATGCTGATAATTCCAAAAAGAAAAAGAGGGAAGGTTACCATAGACGAAGGCGCTGGTCCATCTTCAATCTTTCTCTTACCTTTAAGTCCAGCTTCTCTGTCCTCTTGTTCTCTCAAAAGCTGTAAATGAACAGACAAGGATGTTAACGACATGCAAGCAGAATCGCAAATACCTCGCGTGGTGCCTTCAGTTCATTTTTTAAATCCTCCGAGCAAAAACCCATGACATCCAAAACTAATGGATAATCGACTTTCTGCACGTTAAAAGGACATTTTCTTTGAAGCAAATGTTTAAAACCAAAACTTACCCTCAAGATCTTTGCTTTCTGTTTCGTTTCCCGCTTCCAGAAGAAACGAACAAACTGCACAGTCAAGTATCTGAACAAAACAGTGCACATTTAGAGCAATTGATAAATCATAAAACCCACGTACTGAGGAAGACGCGTGATAACGGATTCCTTGCTGTGAACTGCAGATCTACCCAAAGAAGGCGACGTTTTCTCGAGCTCGGATTTTAGCCCCTGCAAACGGACAGCGCAGCGTTCGCTAGCTGTTTCTTCAAGTAATGCGAACCTGTTTCAAGCCTTCGTTAAGATGATTGACGTCCTGTGAAATGTGGCACTTTAAAGAGTAGACAGTTTCAGCTTCTTCGGTCTCCTCTTCAGTTTCAGCGCACTTGATTCTGAAAAAAGAATAAAATCACATGTGTATCCGAACATGTCAGAAAATGACTCACCTGCTTGAGATGTCTACACCAAACAGATTCTTTAGTGTCGCCTCCCTGGTAGAGAAATTAAGAAATACCACATCAGTCAGTGACAAGTAAACGCGGACCTGGTCTCTCCAGAAGATGGCCGCAAACGCTGAGAAAGTGTATACACGAGTTGCGTCCAGCATTCTTCCGCATCCTGCTGCATGTAAGCTCCATTGTTGGCTTGTTGAGCGAACTGTGGAAACTTGCTTCGCAACAGCTACAATAGGGAGCCATGAGTATATCAAGGAGCAACGTAGCAATGCTAGAGTACCGTCCAGAAGCGGAGAGGAGCCACTGCCCTGTGGCTGCTGTCAAGCTCGCCAAAGAGGTCACGCGCTGCAAGCGTTAGAGTATGTGATGACGGGTCCATGTCAGTCCCCGCTCCCGCGGAGTAGCTGCAAGCATACACATCACAAAGTCGTGGATGCGTAAGACCAAAACCAACCTTTTCAGAGCGGATCTTAGCTCCGGAACGGAATGGAGGCACTGAATGGTTGAGTTCATGTAGCACGTATTGCCCAGGTTCATCAATCCTGCTGTGAATCCCTTTAGTAAGGGAGATAAGTTTCCAAGACGAATGGCGATGATTACTTTTTGTGTCGAAAGAAAAAGGAGATGAGATAAGCAAAACCACCAACCTGTTCGATCACTCCTTGCTCGTTCTCGGGCAAATCTTCCACAAACAGTGTGCTCTTTTCCGGAGCTTTGGGAGCTTCTTCGGCAGTTCCCATCATCATCAATCGCTGTCCCTGAGGAAAAGAAATGGCCAGAGTCACAGACATAAAAATCGTAACGCTACCTCCTTCACAGCAAGCTTGCTCCAGTCTCCATCGTCCTTTATTGACACCAACAAAGAGCTCAGCAAGCCTGAGAGAACGAGAAATAGAGTGAAGCGCAGCTTACCTTGAGCAGGCCGCCCTTGACCATGATCTTCTGCCTGTCTGGAGGAACTCCGGTGAGATCGAAGAGCTGGCATTTGAAAACGTAGGGCGGTTGCTCCGTGTCGATCTCCACAGAGGGGAACAGCTCCTTCTGCCACTTGACACTGACGGTAACTGCGCAGGGAAATGACGAGAGTGAGCGAGCGAGTGAGAGCGCGAGCGCGAAATCGACCTGACGGCATTGTCACGAAGAACCCTAAATTCTGGGGAATTAGGTCGACAAGTTTGCTCGAGGTAAAAACTTTAAGGATGGAGCGCATTTGGATCTAGCAGACGGGCATGGCATCGCATGGACAATGGGCTGGCCTCTGCGATTAGATCGTGTCGAGATTTGGATCAGGCCAGGCAGCTCCACAGGCAATGGGAGGGAGCAAAGGAATCGAGCGGGAGCCTCTATCTGGGAAATCTCCTCATCGAAACATATGGCAAATGCGGGCATCCCGAGTGTTCCCGCAAAGTTTTCGACAGTCTCCGGCTGCCCAACACCTTCTCTTGGAACCTTCTCATCTCTGCCTACGCTCGCAATGGATTCCTCCATGAGGCCCAAGAACTCTTTGCGGCGATGTCACCCCGGAGCTTGGTGGCGGCAAACGTGATGATCACCGCATATGCCCGAAAGGGGCATGTCATAGATGCAAAGAATGTCTATGATTCTATGCTAGAGCACAGCTCCGTTTCATGGAGTGCTATGATCGCAGCTTTTTTATCAGCTGGAGATCTAGGCGACGCTTGCGATCTTCTACAAGCATTGCCAGAGAGGGATATTACGTGCTCAAACTTAGTCATTGCAGCATATGCTCAGGCCGGGCATTTGCCTCAAGCCAAGCGTTTGTTTGACGAGATGCGTCACCGTGACATAGCGACTTGGAACGCAATGCTCGAGGCACTCGCTGGTGCCAGAGACGACGTGATCGAAATGGAGAGGTTTTTCGAGACGATGATGCCGGGGTGGAGTGCCGCGTCTTTGACAATACTAGTGACTTCACTGGCTCGCCATGGCTGCTTTGACGAGGCTCGAGTAGCATTCGAGGCAAGGCCACAGCTACACGACCTTGTCTCGTGGACTGCACTGCTTGCAGGCTTCGCTCTCCATCGCGATGGCAATGAGGATATCCAAGAGAGCGAGAACATCTTCTTCCACAAAATGCCCCTCCACAACCACGTTACTTGGACCATGATGCTCGCAGCCTACGCCAGGCACACGGATCTCTCGCGAAGGGCGTCCGAGTTCTTCCACGAAAACTTGCCGCAGCACTCCATCGCGTCGAGCAACACCGCTATGGCAATCCACGTCCAGGCCGGGAAGATGGACCGGGCTCGCGCGCTGTTTATGGAATGGAGCTGCGAGACGTCGAGACGTGGGATCTTCTTCTCAGGGCCACGCCAGCTGACGAGGTGAATCGAGTGTTTGAGAGAATGCCCGAGCACACTCCGCTGTCGTGGGCTACCAGGATCACAGCAACCGTGACGAGTCGTCATCTCGAGAACGCTCTTGCCATGCTCGACAGCCTGCCCGACCACCACCATCTCGAATCGTGGACGAAGCTTGTGAAGTGCTTTGGCGAGCAGGGATTCTTGGAGACCGCCAAGACAATCTTCGAGACGCGAATGCCCGTGCACGACCGAGTCTCGTCCACGGTGATGCTGATGGCGTATGCCCGGCACGGGCATTTTGTCCAAGCAAAGGAGATGTTGCAAAGCTTGCCGGACAGAGACATGGAGTCGTGGAACTCCCTGCTCCACGTCAATGTGGCGGACGAAGCCTTGAAAGTTTTCCAGAGAATGCCTGCTCGAGACGTGGTTTCGTGGACGAGCATGCTCACGTCCTACGTCCAAGCAGGTCGAGCGGAAGAAGCTCTCCATCTCTATCGTTGCATGAACCTCGAAGGCGAACGGATCAACAGAGTCACCCTGGTGGCGGCCATCGATGCCTGCGCCGATGCTGCCGCCATAGCCGACGGACAAGCCATTCACTTCGGTTACGCTGCACACGACCACTACTGCTGGCCCGACACCAAACTTGACGCTCGAGTAGAGAATTCGCTGCTGAGTATGTATGGACGATGCGGGAGCTTGGCACAGGCCACGGCTCTGTTCGTCGAGATGCGCGAGAGAAGAGACTTGGTGTCGTGGAACACCATGATCACAGCATACGCGCAGCGGCAGAGCCGATCAAACACCTCTGCTGCGCTTGAGGTGTTCCAGCGGATGAGCCAACAAGGTGTCCGTCCCAACGACATCACTTTCACTGCGCTGCTGTGTGCTTGCAGCCGCTCCGGATGGCTTGACGCTGCCTGGAGCTTGTTTCGCACTATGATCGCCGACTTCGGCCTCGAAGCTTCCACGCGCCACATCGTTTGCATGGTCGATCTGCTCGGACGAGCGGGAAGGCTAGACGATGCCGAGAGAGCGATCCGCGGAGCGTCACTGGCCGAGCTCGGTGTTGCCTGGAGAACGCTTCTCGCTGCCTCGGAGGTGCACGGTAACGCAAACACTGGAGCACGGGCTGCAAAGCTCGCAGCCTCGTCGGCTTGTTCTTCCCGTTCTCCGGCCTACGTACTGCTATCCAACTTACTGACCACGTCTTAAGCTCGTCGAACGACTAAATTTATACATACCGAAACGTATATAGATACAAGTGTTTGCCGCCGCCGCCGCCGCTGCTGCTCGATGCTCGATCGAATCAAGTCAAGCACGCGGCAACAAGCGTGCCCCTGAGAACCAAGTAGTATCTCACCCACGTAAATCGCTCCATGTAGTACGAAGGCGTGGGAGTTTGTGCTGCTCCCACCACCAAGTCGAGCACTCCCGGGGCCTTAAACTTTGTAGGAGTGTTCGTGGCGAGGTTGTCCACCTTGTGCTCGTAGATGAGACCGTCCGAATCCAGCTTGTACTCGGAGGTGCCGTCGAATTGACCACGAGCTTCCCACGGCACCCTTGGAATCCCATACACTGTCCATCTCACCATGATCACCTTGTCCCGTGGCTGCCAGATGCGCTGGATCTCTATCCATATCGCCTTGAAGAAAATGCGGCCATAGAACCTGAGCCCCCAGAACATGAGCTTGTAGTTTGCAATGCCACTGAAAGTGATGAGCGGATCCCGGAATGTGATGTCGTCCCTGGAAATAGCCCGAGTAAGAAATCGATCGTTCTTGCCCACTCCAAGCAAAGGTTTTCTTTCTTGCTCACTTACCTGTAGATGTCGAAAGTCGGTGGCTTGTAGAACATCCCGGGGAGCTCGTCTCTCAAGCTCCGGATCGCATAGCCTACGTTGACGTGATAATCGTCTCCCTGCTGCTGCTGCTGCCGCCGCTTCTTCTCTTTTTGCTCTGGAGGAGGCACCTCCACGGCATAGCTCAGCAAGCTCCTCTTGTGGCTATCCAAGTCGTCCTCGTCGAGAATTGGGATAGTGCCACCCGGCACAAGAGGCCATCCCACGGGCGGCCGCCATTCCCCATTCTTGCTCCTGCCCTGCCTCTCTTCCACTAGATTGCTGCATTCTATCCTGGATTCTCTGATTCTAGCGTCCAATGAGTACCTTTTCGACGCTGCAGCTCTGCTGCTGCCGCTGCTACTGCTGCTGGAGACGCAGTCGTGAGCGCCATCGCTGGACGCGGCGCTGCGCTGATGCGGCGATGCCGCCGCCACAAAGCTGTGCAAGAAAACGCACGCCATTGTGCTAGCCCTAATCCACCCCGAGCATATTCGTTCCCGGATCTCCCGGAAGAGCCCTAATGTGTGATTGAGGGGAATGGAGGCGATATTTCACGCACTCCCAGTGTTTTGAGCAGCCAAATAGAAGAAGGATCTTGTTTGTGCATAGATGAGTGAATCCAGGTACTGTTTGTTCACTGCTTCCTGGGTCTTTTAATTTTGTGTTTCATCAAAGTAGCTCCTTTTTTAAAAGGTAATGCATGGCTTATTTCCTTTGTTTGCTTCTCATCTCATATGAATACTTGTATCAGCCTTCACGTCCTTATTTGTGATGGAGTGGCCTCTATGCTTGTCAAGGAAGAAGTTGATGCCCACTCCAGGTTATTTATCTTTGCGGGCCGATATTGAAAACGGATTCTTCGTCTTCAAACGAAAGGTTTTTGGTTGGTACTTTGAACTCACTTCTCAGGGGGAAGGAGATCATCAGCCAATATAGTGACATTACATCTGAATGCTTTCTGGATTGAGCATTCATTCTTGTTGCAAAAGAAGCTGGTGAGCTTGCAAGAGCCTTGATATATCAGCCGTGTTGATGTTGTTCCTTGTCTGCAGCGCAAAGGAAGGCATGTACGCTGCTTGATAATGCTGATCCAGCCTAATTCTTTGCTTCTTTCAGACACATGCAAGAGGAGCACACGCCAATCATCGGGAACCAGATGATTGATATTGAGCTGCATAGGGCGGATTACGATTTGCTTCGAGTCGATGGCCGCGGCTTCAAAAAGTGAGTGGAGGAACGGAAGCTTCCGACGTTCTCGAAGAGGCATGGGTTTGAGAAGCCGAATGATGAGCGAGCCTCGCAGCTAATGGAGCACTACAGGAACACAATGGGATCAGCGATGAGTACAGTTTCATCATTCGCAAGAATTCATGTCAACAAACAAAGTAAGCGCTGTGACCTTACATACTTTTGCTTGCAGCAACGAGCTCATATCGAAGATCGTTTCATTATTCACAGGAACATAAGTATTGCGTTGGTGCAAGTTCTTCCCCAAGAAAAAGCTCAGCACCTGTCTTTGATGCATACCCAACAGATTCAATACTTCGAGACTAACTGGCATGGCGTCAACTGGACTGCAAACGCTGATGCGAACTTCATCAACTACTGTTCTTTGGTTCAAGTCACATCAACAACGTCAACACATGCTTCTGGATGCTGGGACTGGATTCCAGTATGGCCCACAGCAAACTGAAGGTAGTGAAGATTCATCTCATGATACTGCTGCAGAATGACCATCTTGAATGATTTCCCAGGGAACGAGGTCGATCGACAAGCAGGAGCTCTTACAGTGAACTTCCTGCAAAATACCGCAAAGGACTTGGATTGCTCTTTGCCTCAGCTTATGCCTGTCAAATTGAGAGTCCCTACACCGTGCTCTTTAAATCGTGCCCTGCTACCAGTAGTCTCTGCACGAGCACAGGCCATCTTCAAAGAGATGAGCCCGGCTCCCATCTCTCACACTGATCTTTCGCTGGAACAGCATGGACACGTACTTGATCACGGCATGGCAGTCAGCACACATCCGGTGCTTGCTACAAATGCGCATCATCGCGTCCCGAGGTAGTTTGATCACACCAAACGCCACAGCCAGCCTCTCGCTGTGGTGTCTCTCGGCTTCCACCTTCCCTCTGATCAATCCCTCGCTGCTAGCCTTGAAAATGTAGCCAACGCTCGTCATCCTCAACCGCATTCGCTCCAGGAACCTCTCGAGCTTGCGAGACATGGCGTGCTTCTTCCTCGAGTGGCCTTCGAGAAACCTGTAAACTTTGCCGTGGATCTCGATGAAGCTCGACTGCCGCTGCTTGTACCGCCTCATCTTGGCGATCATCTCCTCGGCCTTGGCACGCATCCCTTCCTCCACGTACATGTTTGCAAGGATCTCGTAGGGGAGGTGGTCCTTGCTATCCAGCTTGAGCATCTCCCTCGCCGCTCTCCTTGCTCGCGGGAGATCCTTGTGAACTTCGCTGGCCGTCAGCAAGCTCAGCCAGTCGAGCCGCCCTGGATGAAACGGCGAGTGATTGACGAGATCCTCCACCTTGGCGACTCGGCCTTGCCGTCCCAGCAGCTGCATCACCATTCTCAGGTGCTCCACTCGAGGCCGGATGTTAAAGTCGGTGATCATCGAGTGGTACAAGCTCCGGCACTCTCCGAGCCTCCCTTTGTGGCTTGAGCCCGCGAGGAGCGCGGTGAAGGTCTCAGCATGAGGTAGCAATCCTTCCAAGTTCAAGCTGTGATACAGCTCCGCAGCTCCAGTGACAAAGCCGTGATCGGCAAATGCCGAGATGAGCGTCGTGTACCTCGTCGTTGTCTTGTACGCCATCCCCTCAATCTTGTCCCTGGCAACCTCCAAGAGCATGCACTTGCCGTAGAAGTTGGCGAGCGCCAGCTCCAGAACGTCCTTGACTTGGATTGCCGACTTCGCGAGCTCGAGCACCCGGGATCCATACTCGAGAGCCACGAGACCGGCGCAAGCGTCGATGGCTGCCACGATCGTAAACTTGTCGGGCGAGGTCCCGTCTTGCACCATCCGCTCGAAGAAGTGGAGGGCCTCGTACGAGTCACCGCGCCTGGCGTAGGCCGTGATGATCGAGTTCCAAGTGTAGGCGTTCTTGGCGGGGATCCTCTCGAAGAGCCGGGTGGCCGTCTCCATCCGGTTGCACATCGCGTACATGTGAACCACCGCGGTCCCGGCACAAACATCCGACTCCAGTCCCGCCAGCCGGACCTGCTGGTAGATCACACTCCCGTAGAGCAGCTCCGCCGAGTTTGCGCAAGCGTCGAGAGCAGCCACCAAGCTCGCTCGATCCTGGACGCCGCCCTCGAGCTGCATCATCCGGTGGAGCACCACTCCTTCCACCGGAGCTCCACTTCGAGTGAACGCGACGATGAGCTGCGTCCAAGTCACGCTGCTCTTGCAGGCCATGGCCTGGAAGACTCTGGCGGCCGCGTCGAGCTGGTCGAAGGCGTAGTACATCGCGATGAGAGCGTTCCCCAGGATGGTATCGCGGGTGGCGTAGCCCCGAGACGCGGCCAGCTCGTGGAGAAGCCGCCCGGCTTTGACACTCCTCTTCTGGAGGCTGAGAGCCGCGACGCTGGCACAGGCATTCACCGCGTGAGTGAAGGTGACGGCGTTTGGTTCTTGGCCATGGAGCAGCATCCTCCGGAAGAGTCGAAGAGTCTCGAGTCCAAACTCCACTCTTTGGAAGCCGTGAGGGAGGAGCTTGTCCTTGGAGCGCAGCACCAGAGCTCCCAGCATGAAGTTCCAGGCGATCACGTCCTTGCTCTCCATTCTCTCAAACACGGCATAGGCCTGCTCGGTGTCCCTGCATTTGCCATACATGTCGATCAGCTGCGTAGCGATTAGAACGTGAGAATCCACACCTGGTTCTGAGAGTTCTTGCTGGTGGAGCTGGCTTCCTCCCTCCAGATCTCCCTTGCTTGCACAATCTCTCAAGGAGGACATTCGATGCTGGTATTGCTCCACAGTCATGTTGAGTTGCTTGAGATCATCCTTGCCTGGTCGTCGGGAAGTGCTGCTGGGTTTTGCAACTTTGGAGATCTCCTTCTTCTCCTGGCTGGGCTTTGCAACTTTGGAGATCTCCTTCTTCTCCAGCTCCTTTCTTTTGTTTGCTTTCGAATCAGGTGCTTTCTTCCTGGCTTGTTCTTCCGCAGCATTCCTTCGTTTCATCTTCTTTCCTTTGGGCACCACAGGAGCGGCGGGCAATGTGGACAGGGATCCAAACAAGCGCACGACGATCCTGGAAAGATTGTTGAAGTGAAAAAATGTGAATCGCTAGCGAGCGCGAGCACTTACCTGTGATGCCTGGTCATGCTCAAACAAAGTCCTCACGGAAGAACCCTAATCCTATTCTCTTGTTCTTGTTTACAATGCATGGACGACCGAGGACGCGGGCCACTGCGGCAGCTGACAAGGAAAGCGAAGCCAAGGCCGAGCGCTTCGAATTGCTTCTCTCTGCGGTACTGAGGAATCACCAGCAGCGATGGTAAGATCGGTGAGCCTGGATCGATCGATTGATTTACTCTAGCTTGTTTCTTTCTAGTTACACCAAAGAGGCTCTAGAAGAGAACGCCCGGCTGGTGGAGCTCAATCCAGAGGTTTACACTGCTTGGAACTTCCGGAAGCTCGCCCTCAAGAGTCTCTTGGATGCCGAACCCGACGAGGATTCTCGCAAGGATCTCGTCAAACAAGAGCTCAAAGTGGTATGAAATGAAATCTTTCGTTCCTCCTCTTCGTATGTCTCACGAGAGCCGAGCTTTCTTTTGTAGACCGAGAACGCGTTGCGAGCACACATAAAGTCGTATTCTGCGTGGCACCACAGGAAATGGGTGATTGCTCTCGGTCTTTCATCTCTGGACGACGAATTGGATCTGCTAGCGCAGCTCTTCAAAGTAGACGCTCGCAACTTCAATGCCTGGAGCTACCGCAGGTTAAAGTGACAACAGTGTCTTTGTCTGGTCTCTCACTCGCGATCTCTCTCTTTTTTTTCTTCCAACAGGTACATCGTGGGTCTCATGGGCGTTCCCGTGCAACAAGAGCTCGACTATACCATGACGCTACTCAACAAAAACTTCAGCAACTATTCCGCTTGGCACAATCGCAGGTTGGTTTTCTCGCTGCAAGCACAGCGTTGATATTCTATGGTTTGCAGTGCGTTGCTGCTGGAGCTCTTCAAGGAGATAAAAGACGAGCAGGGCAAGGAGTCGATTCTCTCGGAGGAATTTGAGCTTGTGAAGCAGGCCTTATACACAGATCCGTGTGATCAGAGTGGCTGGTTCTACCATAGCTGGCTCCTGGGCCACTCGTCCAAACAAGATAGGCTCGGGACAGAGATCGATATGTGCAGGGACCTGCTAGAAGCCGAGGAAGACGCAAGGTAACTCCAAGCTAGATCTTTGCTCCTTTGAAGTTGACGATCTCTCTCTCTCTCTCTCTCTCTCTCTGGGGTGCAGTGACTGGGCCAGGAACACCCTCGGAGAAGAAAGGTGAGTTCTTACCTTCCGTGTTCGCGTGTTCTAAGCCTGTGCTGCAACAGTAAGTTTCCTCGGTTGACACTCGCACGGCTGCTAAGCTCGGCCCCTGGAGTTGACAAAGCCGAAGTGGTCTCACTCTACGACCGACTGGTGCGAACGGACCCTCCACACGCAGCGTATTACAAAGACATGTTGCAAAAGAGTCGAACAACAGAGGAAGAAGCTCGTGTCCTGTGATACAACTTCCGAAGAATGTGAGTTACAAAATGGTATCTTTAGTGATCTGTGTTGTCAGAGCCCTCGGTCGAAGAAGTAACCGGAAGAGTTACTTGGGGAGGTTCTCGGAGAGCTGTGTCATGAAGGCACCGACGGATGCCGCGTCTGTTTGGATCCACGCGGCGTCGAACCCATCCTGCTGGAAATCTACACCCAAGTTGGCTGCCACCGTCTTGAACACGGAGCCAAAGCGGTTCCCCATCTGAGCTCCCAGCCGGAGCCTGTGTGAGACGCCAACCACGAGTGCCTTGTCCGATTGAGGACAGCGAATGGCGCAGACGAGCGGCTTGCTCCGAGCACCTTGCTCCCGGAGAGCGTCCATGACGAAGTAGCAGAGCTTGGTGAGAGCCATGGGACGAGCAAGAAGCTCCACGTCGTGACCATCCTCGAGCTTGAACCACCTGAACATCTTGGTGTTCTTTACGAATCCCTGCTTTGTCACCGCTAAGCTTCCCTGCCTCAGTATCGCACGCTGGACATTGATGGCTAGTTCCATTCCCTGCTGGAGCTCATGCCATCTCTTTGGCGCCAGTGCCGAATACGCCCGCATGAACTGGCCGCCGTGGTCATCGCAGCTTGCCTCGAGCAGTGCTGTGAGCCCGTAGACAACATCTGCCGCAGATACTTCGGAGCTGTATCCGTGAAGCTTCTGGAAACTACGGTAGTACAGGTCGGTCAGGCCAAACTGCGGTGACGACCTCTGGAATTCCTCCTTCATTCTGCGTCGAGTCTCTCCGCTCATATACTCGTACTTCTGCTGGCCTTCCACCAGCGCAATCCCCATGGTGGCCAGCAGCAACTTGAGCCTCTTAAGCCCCCCGTCACTCCAGGTCTTGAGCTTGGTGGCCACGTACGAGGAACACAGCATGGAATCATACAGCGTCCACTCTCTGAGCAGCATCAACCGTGGCTCCTCGTCGTTCGTAATGCGAGACCTGTCTGGCGCCTTAACCACGGTCCCGTCTTTCATGGTCACCTTTGTTACCATCTCCGAGTTGCCGGAGGTCTTGACGTAAGTGTCCAGCTCCATGACCCCCGACTGATATCTCTCCATGGTGAGCCTTTCGTGAACAAACTGGTCCGTGAGGGAGACGCATGCCAGCCACAGAAGCTCGTGGGTGTTGATGTGCAAGGCGTGAGAGATATCATACACTTGACGCCCAGCAGCTCTCCCGTGAAACGTCCCTGTTGAGTAGTAGTCTTTCTTCCGTCTCCGCATATCTCTCCTCAAGTTGTCCGCGTGATCAGAAGAGTTGTCCCTGTCCCTGCCCCTTTTCCTCATGCTATTGTGCTTGTCACCACCACCATCACCACCACCATCGAGTTCCTCCTCATCGTCGGATTCTTCCTCGTCTTCGTCTTCTTCACCATCGCTGGCAGCAGTCATAAATGAGAAATCCGCGAGGGAGCCCACATCAAAGTCGTAGACAATGTCCCTCTCCATCTCCTCCTCGCGGGCATAGAGCACGGTTACCTGCTGGTTGTGATCACTCCAATTGTTGAGGTGGATGGGCCTGTGACTGTCCACCACAAACACAAGAACCCTAGGCCCCAGCTTGAGCTGCCGCCGGAGATCTTGGGTGCCTCCCCAGTTGATGAGCAGCACCACCAGCGGCTCCTCCGCCTGGATGGCCGCGGCACGGCTGCCCACATCGGCCATCCTCGACACTGGGAACACCGAGTGGCGCACATTGTCCGCGTTGAGGATGGAGCGAAAGATCTTGAGCGCGCACACCGAATCGGCGTCCACCGTTGAGGGGAGGATGTGGAGAGGGCAAGAGGAGGCGGCAGAGGCGGCGGATTTGAGGCGCCGGTAGAAGTGAGCTCCGCTGCTCTCTCGCACCATTCTCCGGCCCCCTCTGTGCTATCTAGCCATGACCGTGGCGGCCAAGATCTGGAGCTCACCTCTCTTCTTGTCGATCATGGGATGGGATGGATCTCGCCCGCCCCGGGATCTCTCCCCAAAAACCCTAGAATAAGAAATGCCCGGGAAAATGGGCGGGCTGTTCAAATTGAGCCACGCTGGCAATGACATTGAAATTTTTAAAAAGCTAACGGTATGCCATTTTCACAGGAACCCTAGTTTGGCGCGGCCATGGCGAGCTCGGATATGTGGCCGTCCCTGCTCAAGTATGGGAATGCCAGTGTCATTCTCACCAAGGAAGCCGCAAGCCCCAAGAGAAAGGTATCCTCCCCCTCTCGATAGGGTTCTTACGTCCTTCCAGGGTTCCAAGCAAGCGCCGGCAGAGCCAAAGCCGCTTGCGACACAGCAAACGGACGACATTCTTGATGCGATTCTACCCCCAAGGTTTGTAGCCTTTGGGGCATCCCTATCGCATTGATTGATTGGATATTTCTTTCTTACACACAGGCAATGGGTTGAGGAGGGGCAGCAATGGATCCAGAAGGTGTCCAGTACGCCTGCGACTCGGCTGGACGTTATAAATCTCCAAGTAAGATTTGATGCTCGTGCCGGATTCTAACCTCGAGCTTGCTTTCTTGGCAGGAAAAACTGGATCAAGAATTGCAACGCCGGCAGGCACGCGAGACTGGCATTTGTCCCATCCGAGAGGAGCTCTATGCTCAGGTTGGTGCTTTTGTTCTCCTTGTATTCTGCGTTATGGGGTGCGATTTCGCTCGGCGTGACTATTTTGTGTCTCAAGTTTTTTGCAGTGCTTTGACGAGTTGATCCGGCAAGTGACTGTTAACTGTGCAGAGCGGGGGCTTCTTTTGCTTCGGATCCGCGACGAGCTCAGGATGGTAAGCTCTCATTTTTTCTGTTCACTTCTTGAAAACAATCGTCTGTGATTTGGCGGCAGACTATTGCGGCATATCAAACACTCTACGAGAGCAGTGTTGCCTTCGGATTGAGAAAGTCATTGCAGGCTGAATGCGGCAAAGCCGACATGGAGAATCGCATTCAGCAAGTAAGATATCTATCTACGCACTGCAAGGCGCTGAGACGCATCCATGCGCTGACTCAAACGTTATCTTTCTATAGCTCGAAGGAGAGCTCAAAGAACTCGATCGTCAAGTGGCCGAGTGGAAGGTGCGGATGATCAAATTTTCACGTTCATCAGATTTATTTATTTGTTTCTTTTAACTTTCTCCCAGAACAAGTGTGAGATGACCGAGAAGCAAAACGCCGAGAAGAAAGCTTACGACGATAAGAAGCATGCCGAGGAAGTGGCGTACTACACTCGCTCGAACAAGCAACTCAAGGCCCAGCTTGAGGCCTTCCTTGCTCCGGCCAAGAAATGAAACTCCCACAGCTTCTTCTTCTTCTTCTTCCACCAGTGTTCAGCGAACTACCTAAAAGTGCTTCTGGAATGAAACACTCAAAAAACAAATGCGCTGTGTGTGGAGATCGGGGGTGGGAACTTAGGAAGTCGAAGATGGTGGCGGTCTGTGCGATCAAGTCATGGGACTGGGAAGGATTTTCCGTGGCACATACATCGATAGGTGGAAGGGCAAGCCTCCGAGTCTCGCGACTCGAGGCACATAAAGCTGATGGTAACTCTGAGACACGGCGAGCAAGGGCCACAGGCGTGAGAGCAGTCTGGGAGCGCCGAGCCAGCCATCATCGACAGCTCCTTGGATCTGTTCCGAGGGACCTGGGGGCAGCAATGGTCGCGTTAGAAACAGGAAAGCAGTGCTCGACCACATTCTACCTCTTCCGCGGTGCTGTTGATGGTGATTTGTGCTTGGATGGTTTTGCTCTCGTCGGGCACTGCTTGGCAATGAACGAGAAGCATGAGCTCATAGGGAACAGGAACATGAACTTAGACAAAGAACTTACGAGGCCGATGTGTGGAAGAGAGCGGCAAGGTTGCGACGAGGACGATGAGGACGAGCAACAAGTGTAGAGGCGATGGTTGGACCATCGTCTCGCAAAACGGAAAAGCTTGCTTTGAGCGATCCAACCCTAGTCGAGCGGAAAAAGCGATGGAAAGCTTAAATACTCAAGCAAGTACATTATGCTCTTCACAGATGGGGAGCTCCCGCTATAAACGCGAGAGAATTTGTGCACAAGCGGCATAGCGGGTATCATAAACCGAAAAAGGAATCTCATTATTATTCGTTTTTATAGTGGTTACGACGAGGGAGCGTTCGTGATCTTGTTTGTCCGATTTTACTGTTTGATAGACAGTTATGTATCTGCCATGTATAAGCATTGATAACACAATCGCTCTCACATGAAACCAGCCAAATCATTCAATTCATCGGGACTGCTTAAACTTAGATCCGGGAATGCTGTGGCGAAGAAGTGGTCACTCGCTCCTCCTCCTCGTCATTATCAGTCGTCATGCTTAATGGCTCGTACTTGGCGCCAATGGAGGAGAACTCGGGATCTTGGAGCAACTTGTTCATCAAAGCCTTGTCCAGCTGCAAGTAGACCACAAACCCATCGCCCTTGCTCGCATTTGGAAGGAAGAGCAAGAATTGCGGGACGAGCCTGGGAACCGGGGGGTTGATCCCCGCGAAGCAAGGCCCGCCATAGCCAAACTCGACGTCGTAGAGCCCCACCCTGGCGCAGCTGGAGATGGCCATAGCGCGCTCCTTGCTGGGTGGTCCTCTTCCCGCGTAGGCCACGAACGCCCGGAAGTAGGCCTCGTCGGCCCCTTTGACCGCCTCGTGGACCGGCGAGACCGAGTTGGCCAGGGGCCCGTCAACGAAGTCCGCGCGGGGCATGACCACGGCCTTTGGGAGCGCCAAGTTGCCGGCAAACGTGGCGGCGTCGAAACAGGCGCGGAAGTCGACCATGAGCACGAACTTGGCCATGGCGTCGCTGTCGTCGAGCTTCATCACGTTGCGCACCACGAAGGCGGTGACGGCCTCGAAGGAAGTGGTGCCCGGAGGAGCCATGGCCTTGAGCTCCCGCAGTGCCTCCTTGTCGTAAACCAGCCCTTCGATGCAGGACTCGCCAAAGTCGTCCTCCACACTGGATTCGCCACTGTCGCTTGCTGGTGCTGGTGTCGAATGACATGATTTGGTTCCGACAATGGCAGCCGGAGGAGCTGCCGATGGATTCGAGCCAGTAGAGGCGCTTGAGACGCTGGCGCCGGTGGTGGCGGCCACGAAAGCCGACCTGTCGTGGATGGGATCCTGGGACAGGGTCTTTCCTCGCGTCAGCTGTGACCACGCCTGCATGAACATGGAGACGGCGTGTGCGTCCCCGCATTGGTGGTGGAAGCTGCAACCAAGCGCCACAGCGCCGCATCTAAAGCGCGTCACCTACACCAGCAATGCGTCAACTTAGCCTCGATCGGGAGCCGAGAGATGGAAACTTTACCTGGACGGAGAGAGCTGCGACGGGAGGAGCATCCTCTCGAGGGACCGCATTCAATCGAGGGGCCAGCAGCCGGAGCTGCAAGCACGGCCGGCAGAAGACCGTCTTGCGCAGCTCCTCGTCCACATGAACCACTCTAAACTCGGCACCTCCGTTGTCACAGTGGAGATCCCACGACTGCGTCTCCGGGTTCTTCTTGAGCCTTCCAGCCCAGGGGTAGTACGGGACGAGCACTTTGGCCAGCGAGTGGCGGACCTTGTCCACGAACGAGTCGAAGCAGTCGGCTGAAATAGCATCGTAGATGAAGTAGACTGGTATATAGATCGGCAAGATGAACTTGTCCAGGACAGACAGCGAAATCCACCTCTCCTCTTGGGCCTCCTCCGGAACTACAACCCAAAAGGAATCCTTCTCTTCCTCCTGCCCCTCGTCCTTGACTAGAGATCGAGCACTTTGTCTACATATCTGTATAGAATATGGAGTCATTGTATATATCAGTCAAGTTTTGCGAACTACCTTCACGGCTGTCGAGTCTGCGGATGTAGTGCTCGGCGATACCACGGGGTTTGTGGCATGGAGTTCGGATGCATGAGGAGGAATCCTGCGAAACAATTAAAGACACGAAGACTGAGGAAAATTTCTGTGCAGCCTAGAGCCATGAAACAAGATGCTGCTTGCCATTGCCAATCATCGCAACAACAAAAGAAAAGAAGCCATGACTTGCCTCTGTTGCTGTGCTCCGGGATCCATATGGTATTCCGGTAAAACGTACAGGAGAGGCACTCCTTTTGAGAGCAGCTGCTAATCTCTTTGCACCGCTTGCACCGCCAGAATTTCACCTATTTACAAGCAATATCAGTTCGTCAATCTCATGTCTTCGTTCCAGAAAGTCAAGTACTTGGCTTTGCTGGACCCCATGAAAGGTCGCTCTTGAACACACCTTTAGCGGGACCGTCCTCCGCCCGCCGAACAAGCGAAGAATTCCTTGTGGTCTAGGACACAAGAGAGGAACACACTGTCACAAGGATAAGTATCAGCCTGAAAGCTCATTGATATCCGGCGAGCAAACTAATTCAGTCAGGTATGAGGATTAGTATCGTATCGCTTGCGTTTTCTTGTCAACCAACGGTGGCATAATCGCGGGCAATTAGTTTAGCTTCGTACACTCCACGACGACGACGCTGTGCATCTCGTGACAATTCCTGAGCAGCAGCGTGTGTGGTCCAGTCGGGTCGGGCAGCCTCCGCCAGAGACAAATCTCTCGCTTCTGTGCATACGAGCTGTTTCCATTCCAAAAGGCTACACTTTGGAGGAAAAGAAAACCATCCATAAAGAAAGCGAGAGCTCTGCCAAAGGTGAAAACAATAAACAAGAAAAGATGCCAACCGCTGGGACCAAACGTTCTTCCGGGACTTGCAAGTCTGGCCGCAAGAGAAATGAGAGTGACTCTCACAGCGAGCTCCAGGATGTACGCACGTACCCGATCAAGGCAGCCTGTTTTTATCACGGACACATGCCCATTGCTGGCATATGCAGCAAGCCACGAGGATCTATACACCGTAGCTCAACGCTAAACGTGCTTTCCATCTCGTCACCTCAACGCTGTAAGCTTGTTCCTCCCACACACACATCTCATCTCAGGGTCACACCATCACGGTCGTGGCGGAGGCAAAGACTCGGATCTCTCATCCCAGCAAAAGAGTCAGTCACAATAGTGGCTACAAACGCCCACTGTGGCTGACGAGGGGGGTGTCGTCCGCCACCGACAGTGGCTGCGACGAGGCGCACGACTCGGCCTCGTAGCTGTAGTAGCCCCGCTCCCTCGCCGAGAGCAGCATCCGGACCACCTGACGCATGGATGGCCGCTCCAAGGGCTGGAAGTTGGTGCAAAACAGCGCAACCTTGAGCACCAGGACCATCTCGTCTACAACCGACTGGTCGGACAGATCTAGTCGCGTGTCCAGCAGCTCCGCCGCCGAGCACTGCGTCCCTCGCCTCACCCATGTCACCAGGTCCCCGCCCAGTTCCAGCGGCTGGATGGGACGCCGCCCCGTTACCAGCTCCAGCAACACCACGCCAAAGCTGTAGATGTCACACTTCTCCGTCACGATCATCGTGTAGGCAAACTCTGGAGATCCACACCAAGTAAGTGTCACTGTTGTAGGTGTGCGTAGCTTACCGGGGGCAATGTAACCGTATGATCCAGCCACCGCCGTCGTGGACCTCCCCTCGGGTTCGTCCAAGAGCTTGGCCAGCCCGAAGTCTCCGACGTGAGCCTCAAAGTTCTCGTCCAGCAGGATGTTGTTGGACTTGATGTCTCTATGCACCACCAGCGGCTTGCAGTCGTGATGGAGATACGCCAACCCCTCCGCGGCTCCCACGGCGATGTTGTAGCGCCGGTTCCAGTCGAGAGGGCAGTCGCTCCTGTGAAGCAGCTCACCGAGGCTGCCATTGGACATGTACTCGTAGAGCAAGAGATTGCAGCCTTGGTGGCGGCAGAAGCCCATGAGCTTGACGATGTTGCAGTGGCGGACCTGGCCCAGCGTGGACAGCTCCGTGTTGAAGCTGTTTAGAAAGCTCGAGTGGGCTCCGTCGCTCTGGGTCATGATCTTCTTCACAGCCACCACCTCGCCGGTGCCCGGCACCACCGCCTTGTACACCGTCCCGGACGCGCCACTCCCAAGCACGTAGCTCTCGGCGAAGTCGTGCGTCGCCGCCACGATGTCGGCGTACGTGAAGCTCGACTTGGCCACCTGGAACTTGTCGCTGCTGTCGCCGCCGCTGAAGTACCTGCTGCTGCTGGGATCGTCCAACGGATTGAGCGGCGTGGGCCGCCGGGAGCAAAACCAAAGGGAGCCCGCCGCGATGAACACCACCGCGCCGCCAAGGATCCCAAACACCACGCCCAGCACGAGCTTGACGGGCACCGCCTGCCTGGACGACGCTAGGATGCCCCCGCCACCACCCGGAGTGGCGGAGTTTGGACCGCTGCCCACACTGGTCTGGCACAGCTGGAACAAGGGAGCTCCACAGAGGCCACTGTTGTCCGCAAAGTTGGTGGCGTCCATGTTTGCGAAGGCCGGAGCGCCGGGCAGCGGTCCGGCGAGCTGATTGTGGGAGACGTTGAAGACGATGAGGCTGCGAAGCCTGACGAAGGAGGCCGGGATGGAGCCCGACAGCATGTTGTTGGAGAGGTAGAGGTACTCCAGGAGGATGAGGTTTCCCAGCTCCTCGGGTATGGGCCCCGAGAGATAGTTGTGGCTGAGGTTGAGCATGATCTGGAGGCTCGTCAGGTTCCCCAGCTCGGGCGGTATCAAACCAGAGAGCCTGTTTCCTCCAAGGTGGACCTCCGTCAACCTCAAGCTGCCACCCAGGGCCGCCGGAACTTGACCCTGGAGCTGGTTGTCCGACAGCCTCAATCGGTCCAGTGACTTGAGCGAGCCGATCCTGTCCGGTATGCCACCCGTGAACAGGTTCTTGCTGAGATCCAGCAGCTGCAAGTTGGTGCAGTTTGTGATGGACGCTGGAATCTCACCCGTCAGCCTGTTGCTCGAGACGTTGAGCACGACAAGCTGCGAGAGTCTGCCAATGTCCGGTGGCAGCGTTCCCATGAGATCGTTGTTGTTGAGGAGTAGCCTTGACAGGCTCGTGCTCGGCGAGGGGATCCCTCCGGTGAATCGGTTCCCATAGAGCTCCAGCGACGTGAGGTTGACGAAGCGGCTGAGCTCCACGGGTATGGTCCCTTTGAACATGTTGTCGCCGAGGCGGAGCTGGACAAGGGAGTTGCAACTCCGCACCGCCCAAGGGATCTGGCCGCTGAGCCCGTTGCTGTAGAGGTTTAGCCAGATGAGGCCACCGTTCCAGCACACGTACTTTGGTATGCCACCCACGAGATTGTTCTCGGACAAGTCGAGAACCGCCAGCCTGCTGTTCTTACCCATGAGCGGAGGGATGCTGCCCGTTATGTTGTTCTCGAAGAGATGGAAGCGCTCCAGCGTTGGGATGTCTTGCAGCACCGGCGGGATGTCTCCACTCAGGCTGTTCATCGAGAAATCCAGCACCTTGAGACGCTTGAACTGTCCAAACTCCGCGGGCACGGGTCCGCTCAGCCGGTTCTCAAACAGGTGGAGAAGCTCCAGGGTGTCGATCCTTGCGAGGTCCCCGGGTATGGCACCCGTCAGCTGATTCTCCGATACGTCGATCTCCTTCGCCATGCTGCAGTTGCCGAGCTCCGCCGGGATGCTCCCGGTTAGCGAGTTGGAGTAGATGTAGAGGTACTCGAGGCTCGCCAACTTTCCAAGCGAGGGCGGGATGGAGCCCTGTAGCTGGTTCTTGTAGAGGGCGAGCATGGTCAGGTTGGATAGCTGGCCCAGCTGCGGAGGGATACTCCCGGTGAGGCAGTTTTGCCAGAGGACCAAGCTTTGGAGGTTGCGCATGGAGCCAATCTGGGGAGGGATGGCGCCTGAGATGGAGTTTTGCGCGAGGCCCAGGAAGGTCATGCTGCTGCAGTTGCTGATCTCGGGAGGGATGGAGCCGGAGAAGCTGTTCTGACCGGCCCGGATGATCTCGAGGTTTTGGAGGCGGCCAAGGCTGGCGGGGATTGGGCCCGTGAGATTGTTGGTGTAGAGCACCAGCTGCTGCAACGAGGCGAGGCCTCCGAAAGAGTCGGGGATGTTGTCGGTGAGGAAATTGTTGTAGAGGAAGAGCTGGCGGAGGGACGCGAGAGATCCCAGCTCGGCCGGGATAGGACCCCCGAACGCGTTGCTGCTGAGGTCCAGGGTCTGGAGGCGCCTGCATCGCGACAGCTGCCAGGGGATGGATCCATGGAGCTTGTTCTTGGAGAGGACGAGCGTCTCGAGCCGGGTGAGGTTACCGATGGACGCTGGCAATGTCCCGGAGATGTTGTGAGCGTCAAGATCCAGCACCGCGACGCGGCTCGAGTTGCCGGCACAAGTGACCCCTTTCCAAGAACATACCGTGCCGTTGCCTGACCCACTGCTATACTTACTCGCACTCGCGGATGACCAGGACCACGACCGAAGAGCGTCGCCGGGGAGCACCCAGCTGCGCTTTACCTCTGCTAGAACTGCCGCATCATCCACTTCCGGATCGCTCACCACCAAAGTCAAAAACCCCACAACCAGGATGGTGGATAGCCAGCTTCTCATCCTCCTTGGGTGGACGATCGCCAGCAGCAGGAAGAAACGAGCACGACTCCCTACAACACCACATTCTGATCCCCCCGATCGATCATCACCGCCGGATCATGAGCTGCTAGCACAAAGGGGCTTTGAGAGGCTGTCCAGTTCTAGAATCCTCAATCCTCATCCTTCCCCTGCCACTGCTCTAAATTCCCAGCGGATCCAGAGGCTCCTTCCTGCATTGCCTGATACCCCTGGAACTAATATATACCAGCCAGCCTGAGCCACTACAAGATCGAGTGAAAACTCTTGCCTTGAGATCCTGGAGAGATGAAGAAAACAGAGGTGGGCGCAATCATTCCAGCGCCATAGCCAAGTCTAGCTAAAAGATTTACCAGCGATCTTCGAGAATCGTCCATCCTTCGCTATCCGTCCATCCCTTCCTCCGTTGTCACGCCAGAGATCTTCCTTTTCGAAACGACTGTGACAGACCTTTGCTTGTGGGCTTGTGCTCCACAAAGCGGAAAAAAAAGTAAAAAGAAGAAAGAAATTAAAGTTCAAATTGCGGGGCATATGGAGAGAATATGCTGCCACTTGGCGGTGACGTGGACGGTTGGCTCGTGACGTGTGTCCACTAACGTTGTTGAAATATTCGCCGGTTATGATCAAATTTGCTCGTGCCTGCTGTGACGTTATAACTGGTAGGAGGTCGGAATCAAAGCATACGAGATCGAGATCAGAGGAGAAGATGGAAGATGGAAGATGGAATCTCATGATTTATCCGCCAAATCATCTAAAAGTATCTGGTGAGGAAGAACCACCACACCCGCAACCGCGCGCGAAAATTCCTTTGATTCTGGGTGACGAGATTCCCTTGGATACCCCTGTGATTATTGGTGATGTCATGGATTTGCTAAGTCCTCGCACGTCGTGCGCAACGTTTTCCAAGCGCTGCCACATTATAATTTGTCTAGTGCTTTCCGGGTCAGCCGTGCCCATGTTCGTGAATCGTCTCCTACTTTTTTAACACACAGAAGATAAACCCCGGCTGGCTCAAACTTGTTTCCTGTCTGTGACAACTCTCTTCGGGCTTATCTAATGTTATTCCATGTCGATCTTATGTGTGGGCTCAATTTATATATGCCTTGTATTGGACGGATCGAGTGTGGTCCAGATAGGCTTTCAGTCAAATTTTGGCACCCACGATCGTTGATGCCGTGTTGTGGCCGTTTAGACGCTAGGTAGCTTGGTATGGCATTTCTTTATTGGTTGTTTTTCCACGTTTACTTCACCATTTCTTTTCTTTGAAATTGCAAGTGTGATGCCATGGCCAAAGTTGGAAACAGCAAGATCACGGGACAAATGAAAAATAATAATAATTTCTGCTCCGTTGCAGCAGCAACGTGGTTTTCTTTTTTTCTTATTTATTTAAAATTCAATTGAGAAAATAGTTTAACATTGGAATATTCTAATATGTGAAGTTATGAGCCTTATTATGATCTTCAAATGTAAGTTCTCTAGTGCCATGTTCATAGAAGAGAACAGAGACTTTCTGCTCTTAATTTGCAGCATTATACAGACTAGTTATTTTTTGTTACAATAGTTAAATGACAATTTTTTATCTCACATCAACTATTACATTGGCAACTCAATTTATTTTTTTATTGTATTTGATGACCCTAATAGGTGAAAGTGGCCACAGCCTTTTTAGCAAATGTCACCATCGGGAGAAGCTAACAAAATTAACCACCTTAGGCACCATCTTTTCCCCCAAAGCTCTCAGCTTATCACACTTAAAATGAAGCGTATAACCACACACTTGAGATTGTCAACCAGTGGGTTGATAAAGTGAAACTCTGCCAGCTCTATGACAGCCATCGGAGCCTTGTCCAGTGCTACGATCTGAAAAAGACGTCTCTTTGAATCAACAAAGAGCCATAAAGTTGTATGCTGTGAATGGATACCTTCTCTACCGACTGGCAACCTTCCCCAAGGCGATCGAGGAAGACATCATAGCCGGAATGAGGATCCCAACCAGCAGCCTATAGCAAAAGCCACTGGAAACTGATGACACCCTTGGCTCTGCAGTATTCGAAAGCAACCATCCAGCAGGCAAGTAGCAGCCCACATAAGCTCCAACGACTTCCTTGTTGCCACCTGTCCTGTCATCCAAGGCCAAAAAGCCCCGGAATCTGTCTACTGCCACAAACATGTCGTTGGATCTGCCGTTCAGTTCAGTGGACATGACGAAGTAGGGGCCATACTCCTTCTGTTTAAAAAAGGCCGCATAGCACTAAGCATAGCACTTACCACCAATAGATCGTATATGGACCTTGTCCCGGCTACTACACTGGTGTCTTGCAACTTTCACAATGCTGATGAGAGGCATTTCTCTATGAGCTGCGTGAAATCCTTCCACCTGAGATCAAACAGCAACATACTCGGTAGGTCTCTGAACACAGGTACAAATGTGATGCTCGTGTGCATCAACGGGAATGGGTATGTCAGCTCAAGGAAATTATCCATGAACATCATCTGTTCGCTGGACAGTGTGAGCACACTGGCCCAATCGATTGCAATAAGGTTCATTTAATCAATTCCAAATCCTCACAGAAAGCTTATTGCAGTCCACCAAAATTCTATGCATTCCAGCTAGAGATCACAAACTAGAGAAAGGAAAATGTCGTCAGAGAAGTTAAGCTCACCAGATATTACAACCAGACACCAACAGTGAGACGGGATATGCATGCAATGAACTAGAGAAAGAAAAATGTTGTTAGAGAAATTATGCGATTATAAACAGATGCCAACATCAACCAAAGCATACGTATTACAGAGCTGGGCAGTCACTTTGCTAGTCAGCCAATTTTACCACGAACAATACACCAAACGAAAAGAACGCCACACAGCCAGACATAGAAAATAAGTATCACCCGTTCAAACAAACAAAACACCATAAGTCAGAGACTACATGGAAGGACATCAAGTATAGAAGATCAAAATGAGGCTTTTCAACCAGCCACAGATACAGGCAGAAAACTGGGAGAGCCACAATGTAAACATGGCCTGTGTGATGCAGCATGAAACCAACAGGAGAGCAATAGATGTAACAATGACAAAAGATCAACTACAGATCCAAAGTGACCAACTCAGAATGCATGGCTAGCATCAACCAAGAGAGCTATAGCTTCAGCGCCAATCACAAATAGACGCATGGCACAAGGGTACCAGGGATGGGGACAACAACACCAGACTACATGAAAGCAAAGAGAGCAAAGAGTACACCAACAAACAATTACAAACCTCAAAATCGCAATCAGGCAGACTACAAAATAGTGGCCAATAGCCCAACAAGAGAACACTAACGAGGCCAGGAACAATCATAGCCACCACCAACCACACTTATCAAAGCAAATAGCACACAAAAGAGGAACATGAAGTGTGGTTCTCAATGTTGTATTACTCTGGCTGCCACACATCGAGTATAGACAGCTCTCAGGCCCAGAGCAAAAGACTCGAGACCGAAAAGAGATGCGTTCAATCTCTCATATACCATGCACAGAAAATGCTTACAGGATCAATGGAGCTTGTTCTCACAAACAGAGAAAAAAAAGGGATGAAAGGCCCACCACATGCCATAGCGAGAAACTAGAACCACAAACCAAAATCATGGCTATTATGTCAGCAGGCGAGCACAAATGGCACACTATGACATACTAACAATCCAACAGCATGAGAGCAAGATCACAATGTACTCAGATCTCATAGTACAAACGTCAACTTATAAACAAACCCCACAAGAGTATCAAGTAAATGAATGCTTACCTGGTGCAGCCTGAAGAGCGACTGCAGCACATAAAAAGTTGTCAATACAGTTTTTGATGTAGTTCAAAACTACATCAAAAAACACCAGAAAACACCAGTAAATAAGAGGTAAAAGGGATAGTAACAAAATAAAAAATAGCAAACAGCACACAACGACATAGCCAACCACAACACAACATCTTGTCGTAAACAACCGGAAAACACCTGAGTACAGGCTAATACAAAATCATCCAGCCCAACAAGCAAAGTTCACAAGGCCACAAACAAATGCCTGATGCCATAGCCACATTAAATCAAACAACACAATGGCCTAAAACAACTAAGAGCAGACTAGCCAAAACACAAGCCACGCTATAGCCACCAAAAAACAAATAGGAACAAATTCGCCCAAACTGACAAGACTGGCCTCTCCAAGCTCTATCTAGCCATACCAAGAAATCCGATCACATAAAAAAACTAAGATCCCCAAATTCATATTTAATCCAACCCCAAATCTAATCTATTTATAATTTGCTCTTACTCAAGAGATTGCGGAATAGCCAAATGCCAAAGAGGAAAGCTAGCTTACTTGAGTTTGCCCACGCAGCTCGATCACAATCTTTGGTTTTTGAGTTTCAAGTTTAGAGTTTTTGAGTGCCCTGCCCCACAATTTTCTTCTTGCTCGGGTGGTACTGGGTGTTGCCTGCACCGGGCCTCTACGAATACTCTTCTCTTCTGAAATGAATATGCATCGCTTCTTGTTGGGGCTTAGATTTTATTGTAGAGCCAGATCTTGAGCAGTGTATCTTGAGCCGGGAGCCCATAGACATAGAATTAGACAGTATTAATTCTCCTGGCTTGTCTATAGTTCAGATTGTGGTGCATTCTGGTTTCTATAAATCAATCCCAGAAACATTGTATCCCTTGATGTGATCCCTGTACAGTGTGTCTGAGAGACAAGCCAGGAGAGAATGTTTTCTAGTTTAGTGCATTTTCCAATCGTGAAACTTCCTGCAAGAAATCTTGGTGATCTGATCTCACAATTTCGTTGCTATTAGTTAGCAAGATGAATGGGCCAATGATAACTCATACATGTTCACATAACAAGGCATGAAATGGATCATTTGCAAAGGCATCTAGGATTTTCTTTATTCTTTTTACCATGATCACTCTTTTGCCGCCGAAGATGCCATTGGGGTCCGACACTGTGAGAGACTAGTGCCGCGGACAGCATCCTCCAGCCCCCACTCTGCTTGCCCAAACTACTCACCATCACCTCGACACCACCAATCAATTAAGGGATTGTTCAATTGAGTTGGATCTGATATCTTGTGTGTCTTCCATGATCTGTGTTTGTCTGGGTTGTTTCAGGCTATGGTATTCTTCTGTTGCTTGTTTGACCTGCGGCGCTCATTTGGGCGAGTTTGTTTCTATTTGGCCATGGCGTGGGTTATGTTTTGGCTATGGCATCTGTGCTTTGGGTTGTTTCAGGCTATGGCGCCGTGTGCTGTTTGATGAAGTGGCTATGGCATCAGGCTTTTGTTCGTGGCCGTTTGCTTGTTGGGCTGGATGTTTTTGTATCAGCCACGATTTTGTAGTCTGCCTGATTGCGATTGTGCTCATTGCTTTCATGTAGTCTGAAGTTTTCCGGTTGTTGTCCCTGCATGCGTCTATTTGTGTTTGGTGCGGCTCTGGTGTTTTTCTATGTAGTTGTGAACTGTACTGACAACTTTTTGTGTGCTGCAGTGCCCTCTGCGACAGCTCTTCAGGCTGCACCAGGTAAGCATCCATTCTTGTATACTCTTGTGGGTTTGTAAGTTGACGTTTGAGGTACGAGATCTGAGTATGTGTGTGATCTTGCTCTCGTGCTGTTGGATTCTTGGTATTCTGCGATCTTTTGGAACTGATTGAATGGACCTTATTGCAGTCGATTGGGCCAGTGTGGTCACACTATGTTGGCTATGTTGCTCACTCCTGTTCTTGTCTGAAACAGAAACAAAAACAACCATAACAGGATCAGTCCTGTTACAGGCGTGTGATACTTCCATCTCCACGAAATCGCGGTTCATATCTCGGTTGGCTCCTCACGAGTCGGGTTATAAGGCGAAATTTCCCTCGGCCCGGACACTCATGTGCGCGCTTAGTAACCTGCCATGCCTTCTATGGGAAGGCGTAGGAGATGGACTTGTGGAGCTCGACAATCGGTTTGCGCAGAGGTTGTCAGAACGTCAAGTCACCGTGCTATTGGCTCCCAGCGGTTCAGGAAAAACGAGAATGTTAATCGAACTTGCCTGCAGTAGATTCACGTTGTTTCTCACGGGTAAGCGTCCGATGGTTGGATTTGGAGGAGGATCGGATGATGTAGATAGGGTTGCCAGGTGGATGGAGACTCGGTTGCCCGGAGGTGAACACGATCTCGATCCGAATCATGCAGTGGTGCGGTTTGGTGTTGGGATTTTGATTCTTGTCCGGTTGAAATATTTGAAGTTGCTGAAAGCGCTGAAACCTGGGCTTCATCCTCGTGATTGGGCTTTTTTCCAGTTGGAGTACCCGGCAGTTGATGATGTCTTCCATGCTGCTGTTGAAGCCTTGATCGATTGTGTTCCAGTGGATCAGCAACTGCCTTCGGATCAGCTAAAGGAGGTTATAAGGAATCTTGTAGATGACATTGGCTGGAAGGAGGGGGTGGTTGTCCTTGATGAGGCTCACATGCTGCTTCATTGTATGAAAGGTCGATTCAAGTCTGAACTCACTCCTACGAAAGGGCAGCCGTTGTTGAACCCCATGTTACTGGCTCTGAAGTCGTACGGTTTCTTGAAGAGCTGCTTGTTTGTTGCGGGCACCGGCACGGGTATGCTTAAGGTTCGGGAAAGACTTCTGGGAGGGACAGTGAAGCCTTTCGATGTAACCGAAATTTATAGCTTACCTGGCTTTGACGACACCAACATTCCAGCCTTTCTCCAACGGTTTATAGATATCAGCAGGCTGGACATGCCCGCGATTACTTCCATGTACACTGGAAGAAGGCGACTTTTGAGCACGGCGATTGAGAAGTACGTTGTGCAGGACAAACCACCAGAGGATTGGTTCCAAGTTTTCTTCTTGGAGTTGATCAACAAGACTGGGGTGGAGCCTGGACTTTTTCGGTCTTTAAGGGATGAAGCAGAGCGGGTGTGGGATGATCCAGAGACGGCACAAATGATTGAGGACATTCTGTTCACGTATTATCTTACAGGTATGTGTCGCTGATTCTTTACAGATATATTCCTCATGCTGGTTTTTTCCAGGTTTTGGTCATGTTATTGTGCAGCAGAAGAGGAGTGTCATGACCTTAGTTGATTGTGGCTTTGCAACACTGCTTGAGAGTGACGCCAGTGCCGGACCTTTTGCACCGATTATTCCACACATAAGAGGGGTGAGGGGTGATGAAGCCGGACCTGGTTCTTCAGGTCCGGCTGACGTGCGATACGTGATCCTTCAAGAGCTGATGATTGCAGAAGCACTCTGGGACCATATGCCTGCTGGTACAGTAATGGAGCGAGTCATCAGCACAGCTGCAAACGCATCAGCCTTTGGCATTACCTTTGAGCGGTTTGCATGCATCATTGGGGAGGCATTTGACAACAAGCTACCAGCTGAGGTTTTGGGTTTGCAGGAAACAGATGTGGTCTACAAGGAGGAGTTTGAAGTTGTAAAGCCAAGAGGGCACTCGGGGGTGCTGGTTCAGGAGATTCGGACTGAAGAACAGTTGAACCTGTGGCTTGAAGCTGTTGAGGCTGGTGCATCGTTTGCTACTTATGCATGGCTTGGATCATTCCAAGAAGGTGGACTAGATGGGATGTTTCTTCTCAGAAGCAAAAAGTCGCACAAGATGATGCCTGTGTTTCTAGAGTTCAGGACCGGATCTGGGCTGGGTGTGACTCAAGCTTTTTCTTCACTCGACATCATGAAGATTGACAAGATGCTGCATTCAGGAGGAGCCTCTCGAAAACTAAAACAGTGGTGCTGGACTGGCAATCCTAGGCTGGTTGTTTCACCGAACCCACATCCAAAGGTAGGAAAGGTGGCCTTAGGAGATGTGAGGCGGAGTGGGCGAGCGAGAAAGGGGCGCAAAGAAATCCCCCTGGTAAGGCATATTTCATTTGATCTTTGACATGTTTATTTTCTCCTTCAGGTTTCACCTCTATCGGCTGTTTGGGCTGGTCGGAAACTTCGGGGGATCGTCAACCAGGAATTGCTGGATGCTGTGGAAGAGGTGAAGGAAGGTTTGCAGAAACGGAAAAGGGGGTGAAGCGCTTTGCTACGTCTTCGGGCCACTCACAGTTCTCCCCTGTGTCCTTGATCTTCTGTTTTGGGAAGGGTTTGAAGAGTTTTTCAGGGACCACATCAATGAATCTCACTTTGTGAAACCGTTGCAGCAAGTCTTCCACATAATCCATGATTGCTGCCTTATGGTTTCCGCTTCCCATGCTATTTGCGTGCTAAACCATAGGTTTTAACTTATAGAACACGTTTCTAGAATATTCAGAGTATTATAGTTTTAAATTTATAGAAGTTCCTAGAATATTCAGAGTGTATATTATGAACTTCATAGAGTTTGCAAGCAAGAACGTAGGTGCACTGCAACTATTGTGTGGAGTAATTGGTGGTGGTGGTGTTTGTCAAAGAGTGGTTGGTTGATACCACCTGGCAAATGAAGAATAGCTCGCCCTTTACTTCTATCTTTTGCTTTTTGTTTGGGGAATAACGTCCACCGCTTAGCAAGTAAAAACACACATATAATTAAGTAAAACACACATACAAATAAGCAAGTTTTACCTTTGTAAGTGTTAAAACATGCCTGATCCAAGTCTTGTTTATGAGGAAGGACAGCTCTTAATAAACCATTCTCTGAAGCCAAGGTTTGGAGCCTCTCCAAACCTGCATCCTCAATTTTCTTTCCTTCCAAACTGAGTAGATCAGTAGAATCTAACGCATCAGTAATCCCACCTTGAGTGCCAGCAGGCCTTTTTTACTGCATTTGTAACACACAAGGGATGAGCCGACTCTTCTGCCCAGAGTACCCAAGAAAAAGATGGCATCTGGTCCGTTACCTGTCGTCAATATATTTTTTCGAAGTGTAGCACCTGCTGTGGTGAACATGCTTTTCCATGCAGATTGTCACCTCCATGTCTACAAGAGTGCATGGTCTCTCAAGCTTTGCAGTCTCAAAGTAGATGCCGGGAACTTTGAAAGTGTCATTGCGTAACAGCACCTTGTTCTCTTGGTGAAGGAACTGCCTCACAAACTCTGCTGGCACCTTCCCATCTAGTTCCTGAGCTTCCCCAAAAGCAGCCAGCTTCTCTAAGCCCAGACCGATCTTTGAGTGATCACCTTGTCCTTTGCTGGTAAGCATGTCTTGACAGGAGTCCGAGTCGGTCATAAAATGGTGATAGAGCACTCTGAGTACAGCAGGTTCCTCAAGCCTTATCCAGCGTTCTTTGCGGCCTGAGAAGAAGTCATCAATGTTCTTGAGTTCCAATTGGCTTTTATTCGTCAACCAGGCTAAACCATATTCCACCAACTGAAGCGATGGGTCCTTGATGCTGATGAGAGTCGAAGAAGATCCAGAAATTTCGTGGTAAAGTATCACCTTCAACTCTTGCATGGCAGCTCAGGTAACACTGACGCCTGCTCCGAGAGAATCCTGAGTGCAAATTCTTTCGAAGAACTCGACATTCCGGTCAATATTCTCTTAAGGTCAGATCGTTAAAAAATTGCATAACATGTTAGTCTTTGACTTGAAAATTCAAAAGCGGGGGTGGATTCTTCTCTTTAGGTCAGATCGTTAAAAAATTGAGCTGTTCGTAAATGGAGGACTTTGATCATCCATGAGCAAAAATTTCTAAAGATCCTACAGGTAAGTAGGTATTTTTTATTGTGTTCATGAGATCTCTTATATTCTACATTCATAGGCCACCATGCTCTCATAAAATGCGAATGGTGCTTGGAAGCTCATAAAGACAATCAGTTCACTCAATCAGTTCCAGCTCCATGCACTGAATGTCTATGCAAAGTCCAACAGTCACAAGGAGGCCAAGCAAATTTGCAAAGCCAATAAGCTTAGAAGGGAGCTGCAAAGAGGTTCCATGGATGATGCACTAGACCGACAGAGAGATCAACATGAAGAGCGAATAGTGCAAGTGATGAAGCTTGTCCATCATCTCATTTTGGCAAATCTTCCGCTTAACTTAATCGGATCTGAAGTTCAGAACTACATTTACCAAGGAGCACCAAATTTCCCTCAAGCTGGAGACTACTCAGCTTGTGTGAATCCAGTCTCAGCTCGTGAGTTTCTTCAAGCGACTAAGTTTGTGGGGAGCAGAAGCTAGTTTCAGAGATTCAAGCCAGCCCATTCTTCTCAGGCTAGTGGATGAGAACACTGATCACACGTCCAAACAGCACCTGATTGTGTGCATCATCTATCTGCGTGATGGAAAGGAGTTCGTCAAACTGATTCCAGTCCATGATGGTACATCAAATTCTATTTTCACAGCTCTCCAGTCTTTGCTATTCACCACTATGGAACTAGACTAGTTGCTTTCTGGTCAGATGGTGCTTCAAGCATGGTTGGCCGTCACGCAGGTGTGCTTCAGAGGCTCAGAGAGTCACATCGAGAGTCACTTGCGCTTTTGCAAGTTTTCCGTGGATCTTCTCTGCAATCAACAAGTTAGCTAGGAATATCAGGACCTGGCTTGGGAAAAGCTCTCTGCGCCACAAGGAGTTAAAGGAGCTTCAAGCCTCGTACAACTTCAAGCATGTGAACAATGAAGATGCTCTCTCTTCATGACGTTCGCTGGTTATACCTAGGGGAAGTGATGGATCGGCTTGTTGTTGTCATGCTTTCATGGAGCAGTGGAAAGCACTTGACAAAGCAAGGTAGTAAGCTTACAACGTTTCAGATCCGATTCTTCTTAAATCTCATTGCTTGTGTCCTCCACGAGGAACTAAATTTTCGATGGCTGTTTGTTCAACAATCTCAGACTACTTGCATAGTACCATAGCAAAACTCAAGGTATACAAACAAGAATCCACTAGACTTCGGTTCTGCATGAAGTAAGAGGTTTTTGGAAGAGCAAATGCTAGATTACATTGCAAGGCTTTTTTCGGAAGAGCAAATGCTAAATTACATTGCAGATTTACAAAGCCTTTTTACAAATCCAATGAAGGCATTCATTAAATAATGGAGTAATCAATTGTTGATCCAAAGATTAACATTGCGCGTGAAAAGAGGAGAAAAGAAGAAACCCTATGAAAACTTTGAAGATTTAGACATGACAAATGTGAAAATGTATCAGCCCAAACCCTTGATGGAGTTGGATGTAAACCAAATTTCTGGATCAATTCAAAAAGCTTAACGACAAGTTGCGCGGTGTGCCGTAAAACGCGGTTCCGCTCAATTCGTTAGATTCTATCTGCCCCAAAAGAGGCAAACAAAACTTGTAGCAGCTACCAATGCGCGCACCTTGGCTATGTTCTGCACCATGCCCTAAGTCCATGACGACACAACCAAGGGAGCTGCAGGCAGCTAGCTTCGTTTACAGATTTGGAGTGAACTTTGGGTAATTGCCTGCAATATGGACGAGGGTCATGGTTCACACGCACCTGCGGGCAGCGATGGCGGATCATCCTCCATGTCTCCGAGTATGGGTCACGTCGCTGGATTCGAAGCTCAATTAATGCCGATGCAAAGCAGTTTTTACTGGGGTAAGGACATGACGCTCTTGTTTTCGAGCTGGGTAACAAGAAATCCGGTTCACTACGCACTCGTTGTCCTGGCTGTTTTTATCTTTGCAATCGCCCACCAGTTTCTGGGATACATCCACAAGCTCTACAACGGAAGCAGCAGCAGTGGCAGCAGCAAACACAAACACGCATGGCTCGAGATGTTGGTGGGGGTGGTTTTGTATGGCGCCCACACAACCACGGGCTACTTGCTCATGCTCATCGTCATGAGCTTCAACGGAGGTGTCTTCGTTGCCGTCATATCTGGGCTGTGCCTGGGATTCTTGATATTCCAAGCCATTGAGAGGGCTATGAATGTGAATGGTATTGGTGCAGAGTAAGATAATATATTCAAAACAAATCATTCTAAGTTATCATAGGATGAAGTCCACTCACGGTTGTGTAGAGCAAGTGTCGTGTTGGTGTTGGTGATCAGCGGCAGTGGTTTTGTTCGATCCAAGCTTGAATGGAAAGACGAGGATGCCCAAGCAAAGCCCCAAGACAACAGCGATAAACACCCCCACGTTGAAGCTCATGACAATGAGCATGAGCAAGTAACTGGTGGAAACATAGGCAGCGTACAAGACGAGGGCGATGGCTGCCTGGCCGCGGCCTGAAATGGAGTAGAACATGTCGCTGCGGCCCCTGAGATAGCACAGAAACTGGTGGAGAATCGCAAAGCAGACGACGGCCAAGAGCGTTAGAGAGTACTCGACCCAGTTGCTGGTGGTCCAGCCCGAGAACAAAAGCGTTACATTCTTGCTCCAGATGAAGCTCATCTGCATCATCATCATATTATGCATCCCCATCCCCGTCCCCATCCCCATGGAAGGATTCGAGGGCGCTGCTGCCTGATCATGGTCGTGACCACCGTGATCCATATCCATCTTCGATCGATCCGCCAATCAATTCCCTTCGAGGGAGGAAGAGCCGTGAAGAGGCTTTTGGTCGGCCTAAAACGCTGCCACTTAAACAGCCATGCATTCCTGCCCAAGTACAAGTACTGCACAGCAATTTAGTACTAGCATACAAATTCAACGTTGTTTTTGAGGACGTACTTTAGTTTTTTGTGAAATGGAATGTGTGATCTCATCTGAGCCCCACATCTACACGTACATTCCGGTTGGCTGCTTTACCAGTATAGCGCCATGGATTAATCGCCAGCTAGCAGCTAGGTCGAATCGAAGGCGCTGCGCTTTGCGTTGGACAGTTGGACTTGGAAGAAAGAAAGAACGATGTTACTTAGGTGAGAGCGTGCGTCCATTCCACTACCTAGTGCTTGTAATCAAGGGGAGCATCATATCGAAATATCTGGTCATGGAGGCACTGTCGTCGAGGGCGCTGGTGCTCGAGCACCACCATGTCAATCACAATGTCTTGCTGTGGCAACAACGGCCATGGAGGGCGCCTCAATCGGCGGCCCTGCTATCCGTGGCGCACTCGGCATTGAGGCGCACAAAAGCCAGGCTATGGCGATGGCCATCGTCGTCGTGCCGGGTGAGTAACTTGTTTTGCTGCTTACAAGACTTCATAGATTTGATCTCAACTCTAGAGACGACACAATTGGACAGGATTTGCTTGTCGCAGCTGCCACCAGTGCGTCTTGCTTGGCCTCCGCTTCTTCTTCTTCTTCCACAGCCGAGTTTGGTGACCAAAACCACCAAAGCCATGATGCAGCAGCGCCGCCATCGCAGCGGCAATCGGAGCTAGGAGAGAGTGCTGCCGACCTGCAAACTTCGAAGGAGTCGCAAACTGCCCCGCAAAAGATGTGAGTCTCCTCGACTTTTGTTTGTGGAGCTCTAAGCTCTGAAATGCATGCACAGGGTGTAACGATTATATGATGTCTCGGCACTGGCAGGCCGACCAGAAACCTTCAAGCCGCGGGGATCATCTCGGGAATCACACTCGTGGGAACAATAGCCGCCGTTTCCTTCACGCTCGCCAGCGGAGGTCCGGCCGCGCTTGCCGCAGCGATCTCCAAGTCGGGATTCTATGCTGCGTTTGCGTTGATTTTTGTGTCGGAGATTGGCGATAAGGCAAGTTTTCTTCTTTCGGGTGCGCAGGATTCTGAGCTGGTTGCGTTGTGCACAGACGTTCTTCATCGCCGCATTGCTGGCCATGAGACACTCTCGAGGACTGGTGAGTTTAATTGATCAGAGAGTGTTTGTATGATATGATTGAGTGAGAACTTGTATGTGATCGATCAGGTGCTGCTGGGCTCAATGGGTGCGCTTAGCCTCATGACCGTCATCTCGGTTGTCATCGGGAGGCTTTTCCAACGCGTGCCGGCACAACTACAGACTTGTAAGCCTCTTCTCTCGCTCTCTCGTGTTTATGTTTTGGATTTCATTCGCGAGTGATCCCGGCCAGCTTTGCCAATTGGTGAGTATGCCGCTGTGGCGCTCCTCATCCTCTTTGGCCTGAAAGCAATCAAAGAGGCGTGGGAGCTACCGTCAGCCCCCGCTGATGCACCGGATGCGGCAGCTGACTCGGGCGAGCTTGCAGAAGCGGAACAAGTTGTCAAGCAAGTCCAGGTGTGTAAACTTCCTCTCGGCTCTCTGGGATTCTAACCTTTCAACTCGGAGTAGTGCAGGCTGACAAGAAGTTGAGCACTCCGCTGACAATACTCGGAGAAACATTCAGCCTGGTCTTCCTAGCCGTGAGTTTTGGTTTCTCTGATTAAGCTCCCCCGGGACTTACGTGCATGCATGTCTCAGGAATGGGGGGATCGATCGATGCTGGCCACAGTCGCCCTGGGTGCCGCTCAAGTAAGTGTGGCGTGATCTTCATGTACTCAAAAGTGTTTGCTTGCTTGCACAACAGTCTCCGTGGGGCGTGGCGTCGGGCGCAATCCTGGGACATACGCTCGCAACGTTGCTGGCTGTGCTTGGCGGCGCACTTCTAGCTCGATATATCTCCGAGAAAGTGGTACGTTTTTGGTGTGGCTAGACGAAGATCTCAGCTCACTAGCGTGTGGGCTTGTGACACACCAGGTTGGCTACACGGGCGGAGTCCTCTTTCTTGTGTTTGCGGCCGCGACTCTGCTGGGAGCATTCTAGCCCGAAAGTTTTGTTTTGTACTCCCTTTCTCCCTTTGAATCACAATGAGAATTATTTAGGGCTCATCAGTCACTGTTTCTAGGGCGCAGCAAAGGCAGATCCATTGTGGAGGTACTCGAGATGAGTAGAAGCAGTGATGTGGGAGCTCGATCTCCTCCTCTTCCCTTCAATCCATACCAGCAGCAGCAGCAGCGCTATCCCCCAATGGCGCCACCAGCTGCTGATTTCCCACCACCTCAATTCTTTGCCAGGCCGCCGCTCTCCAATCCTCCTCTAGATCCTACTCCGCCGCCACCACCACCACAGCAGCTCTATTCCAGGCCGCCATCCTCGATGCTCTCCACTCCACCTCCTCCGATCCCATCCAAGGCACCGCCCTTCGCATCGCCTCCTCCATTTGCAGCGCCCCACCAATTCCAAGGACTCCAAGGACCTCCTCCTTCTCATCCTCCTCCTCCTCCTCCCCAGGCTCCCTACTTTGGTGGATCACCAGCGTACCAGCAGCAGCAGCAGCAGCCATTGCCACCGCCATCCCAGGGATACTTCGCAGGGATAGCGCCACCACTTCCTGGCGTTGCTGCTCCTCCAGGCCATGACATTGCCGACGAGTTCGAGTCTCTATCCATCTCATCAGCTCCTGGAACTGCTGCCGACGTCAAAGTAGAAGCGCTTCCCAGGCCTCCTCCGGATTCGTGTGACACCTTTGCGCAACCGGCTTGGTCGAATTGTCACCCGAGGTACTTTGAGCTCACCACCAACGCCATCCCGGCATCACACTCGCTTGCTGCTCGCTGGCACCTTCCCCTGGGAGCTGTGATTCATCCACTCGCCGAGGCACCTCCCGAGGTAATAGACAAAGTTTCCTTTTTTTCTCTCTCTTGCTCTCTCTTTCTCTCGCTCTCTCATTCTCCTTTCTCTCGTCTCTAACCAACGTAGAAGCTGTGCAAAACTAGGAACAAGTGCCCGTCGTTGATTTTGGAACGTCTGGTATTGTGAGGTGCCGCAGGTGCCGGACTTACATCAACCCGTATGACAAGTTTACTGATGGCGGCAAGTATTTCCGCTGTGCGATATGCAACCTTCTCAACGACGGTAAAGCAGGCGTTTCATTCTCACAAAGGAATCTCATGTTGTTGCTTGTGTTTCCAGTGCCCATGGACTACGTGTGTGCCCTGGATGAACAAGGAAAAAGGAGGGATGCTATGGATCGGCCAGAGCTCAGTCAGGGCAGTGTTGACTTCGTTGCCCCGATGGAGTATATGGTCCGTCCACCAATGCCCCCGGTCTACTTTTTCCTGATTGATGTGTCGGTCGCGGCAGTGAGATCGGGCATTCTACAGGTATTATACCTTGCAGCAGCACAGACTATTTACCAAATCCTTCTTCTCCAGATCGCTGCCGATACAATCAAATCTTGTCTTGACAAGCTTCCAGGCTACCCGAGGACTCAAATAGGCTTTTTGACGTTCGATAGTACTCTTCATTTCTACAGTCTCAAGGTAAGCACGTTTCTGTGGCGTCTTTGTTAGTTTAACTTGGTTTTGCAGTCTTCGCTTACTCAACCTCAAATGGTGGTTTTGGCACAAGTGGACGACCCGTTTTTACCAATGCCCGACGACCTTCTCGTCAACTTATCTGAATCTCGCCTTGTAGTTGAAGCTCTGCTGGATAGTTTGCCATCTATTTTTGCCAACAATGAAAACGTGGAGTCTGCCCTTGGTCCTGCTCTGGAGGCTACCACATCGATAATGGTTCGCCCCTTTGATTTTGTTGTCTATTGCTAACTAGGCCGATGGTATCTGTCAGAGTGAAATTGGAGGAAAGCTGCTTATCTTTCAGAGCACGCTGCCCTCTCTTGGCGTTGGCCGCCTAAAGCTCAGAGGACAAGAAGCTCATGTCTATCAAACGGACCGCGAGCCCGCTTTGCGGGTGGCAGAGGACTCGTTTTACAAGCAAATGGCGGCCAAGTGCTCCAAGCTGCAAATCGGTGTGAATGTGTATGCATTCTCGGAGAAGTACACCGATGTGGCGTCCTTGGGTAAAAACGTTGTCTTGTCTGGTTGCTCAACCATAAGTCGTACTTGTTCCACAGGTACTCTTGCAAAGTACACCGGCGGTCAGGTTTGCTATTACCCGGGATTCCACGCAGCCGTCGACGGAGAGAAGCTGACGTACGATCTCTCAAGGGACTTGACGAGAGAAACGGCTTGGGAAGCCGTGATGCGGATTCGTTGTGGAAAAGGTAATGCCTTATGTCGCTGTTTTACATGGTCTCATCTTGGTTTTGCTACAGGAATAAAGTATTCCGTGTTTCATGGCCACTTCATGCTCCGGAGCTCCGACTTGCTAGCTCTTCCGGCCGTGGACTGTGACAAGGCCTTCTCGGTGCAGTTTGCTTTGGAAGACACTTTGCTGACGTCCCAGCTGGCATACTTTCAAGTCGCTCTGCTGTAAGCTCGAATCTCTTGTGCGTGTGATATCATACTCAGCTCCTTTGGTGCTTTACAGGTACACGTCGTCCTCGGGAGAACGGCGAATAAGAGTGCACACGGCTGCCGTTCCAATTGTGCAGGAGCTGAGCGTCATGTATAAAGAGGCGAACATTGGTGCTGTTGTTGGGGTGCTCAGCAGACTTGGTAAGCGCCGGCATACGTTTCGAGCTAAAACAATGTGCTGTTTTGTTGCAGCCGTGGAGAAATCACTGAATGATAAGCTGGAGAATGCTCGGCAATACGTGCATGTAAAGATGGTGAATGCGCTGCGGGAGTACAAGAACATGTATGCGGTGAAGCATTCACTCATTGGCCGCATCATCTTCCCCGAGTCACTCAAGCTACTGCCTCTCTACGTGCTGGCCTTGTCCAAGTCCTTGCCTTTGCGAGGTGGATTCATGGATGCTACACCTGACGAGCGCTCCGCTGCTGGATACCAGATGATGACAATGTCCCGACCCTCCCTCTTGAAACTTCTCTACCCCGCGCTGATTCGGCTCGACGAGTATCTCCTACAGGTAATGAGTTGCGTTGATTGGATCGCCAAGAATGAGACAATTGTTTATGCGCAGGGAAGCCGAGGTGGAGGTGTGGACAGTCCACCGCAGCTGCCACTGACGGCCGAAGTTTTGGATCCCCGCGGTGCGTTCGTCACCTCGGACGGCCAGCGCTTTGTACTGTGGCTGGGAAACGTGCTCCAACCCGAGTTCGTTGCTGCGATCCTTGGGCCGCAGGTAGCTCACAGCTCCGACCTGAGAAAGGTGCGCGCGTGTGCTTTTGTTGCTTGCTCTTGGAGCCATATTGACATGATGCTTGTTTCTTCCATACTCCAGGTCCCGGTTGTGGAGCAAGACAACGACTTGTCGAAACGCTTCCATGCGCTGCTTGCAAAGTTGCGCAAGCAAAACCGGTGGTGCCACCAACAGTGCGTGGTGGTGCGGCAGGGGGAGTCGGGCCGGGAGCTCCAGCTCGTTCACTCCAACATGGTGGAGGACCGTGGCGCTGGATTTCCTTCCTACATGGAGTGGATGGTCCAGATCCACAGGCAAGTCCAGCAGAAGATCTAAAGTAACAAAACACTAAGTTAAAAGCTTTGCGTCCATTCAAGAAAAAGCGAGCGAGACTTTCAAGTGTAAAGAATATCCACGCGGATGCTCCATGTATTCGAATATCCGTAGATGCCCGGCGGATATTCTCGGCCTTTTGGTTGAAAGAAACGACTGCCCTAGCGAACAAGGACGGAGGTTTATCATTTTCCGCGCACCAAATCTGTGAGAGAGCGTTGTTTAGATCGATCGGGAATGGTGGCGCGCTGCATTGGTCCCTGTAGTGACAGCTAGATCACAAGTAGCTGTGTGTAGCTCTAGAGCAGCAGTATGAAATTCGGGAAGCGGTTAGCTAGCCAGATGGAGGAGACGCTACCCGAGTGGAGGGACAAGTTCCTGTCCTACAAGCAGCTCAAGAAGCGTCTCAAGCTCATATCGGCGCCGGATTGCTTCACCCAGGCGGCGTTTGAATCCGGCGGTACCAGCCCCGTTCGGGAGGAGAGCGGGACATCTGCCGTGGATGTTGCCGTGGACGAGCTCAAGAGATCCGGAGGCGCTGCTGTTGCTGCCATCAAGAGCGAAGGCCTTGAACACGCGGAGGAGCAGCCACAGCAGCAGCAGCAGCAGCAACAAGAAGAGTCCGAGTTCACAAGCTTGCTGGAAGTGGAGCTGGACAAGTTCAACACCTTCTTCATGGAGAAGGAGGAGGAGTATGTGATCCGGCTACAGGCAAGTCTCTCTTTCTTCTCGTCCAAGGATACCTTCATCTTGCTTATGCTTGCCGTGGTCGCTTCCGAGCAGGAGTTGAAAGATCGCATCGAGAAGCTCAAGTCCAAGCCTGACGTGACGGGCCTCGATCTGGAACAGCACGAGGAGCTCATCCAGATAAGGAAGGACATTGTTACGTTCCATGGCGAGATGGTGCTGCTCTTTAACTACAGCTCGCTCAACTACACAGGTAAATCCATTCATACGCGAGTGACACTTGTAACACTTGCATGGACACTATAGGCCTGGTGAAGATCCTGAAAAAGTATGACAAGCGCACGGGGATGTCTCTCCGCTTGCCCTTCATCCAGGGGGTGCTGCAACAGCCCTTTTTCACGACGGAGCTTCTGTCCAAGTTGGTGGAGGAGTGCGAGAGAAATCTGCAAAGCATCTTCCCAGCAGACGAACTCGCGGCCATTACCAAGGCTCCCGAGCAGCCGGAGCTCACAACCGACGCCGAGGAATGCGATCCGGAGCAAGTGGAGGGCATCTACAGGAGCACCATGGCTGCGCTGCAAACCATCAAGGACTTGCGCAAGGGAAGTTCCACCTACAGCGCCTTGTCCTTGCCACCGCTCGGCAACAGCGACTCGTGACATAGACACATATATATCATATGATACTCTCCACACCTTGTGTGTGTGTGTGTGTATAACCATCTTACAATGTCGTCTAATCTAGAGCAAGTTCTCAAAAGCCACAGAGTGTCTCTCGGAGCCACTCAGCATGTAGCATCCATGAACTTCTGCAAAGCACCGCCCAACGTAGTAACACTCGCAGCTCACCATGTCTCCAACCTTGCAAGTCACGTTCCTGATGACAGGAATGGGGCACGGCGGCGGGCTTTGGCAAACTGGAACATATAGACTCAGTCACAAACCATGATCATTCCAGGAAAAACGATGACTTACACTCGGTAGATTGCAACAATTGCCTGCTCGTGGGAGCCTGCGCCAAGCGTGGAATCAGCGACAAGGAAATATATTATTCACTTCTAGTTACCTGTGCTGGATCGAGCTTACAGATTCTGCGTCCATGCTTGATCGTGAGCTTGCGATTTTTACTCACGCTTACTTAACCTGTCAACCCTGAGCAGCACAGTCCTACCAGATTTGCCAGCACTGCCATTGCCACCCGCAGCAGTGCCATAACTCTAGATTGATTGAGTGCCCAATGTGGTTTCAATGCGGCCGAGTTTTTCAAGCATACTCGACCCCCCGGGTGCCTTGTGGAAGCGCAAACACCGTGCTCTTGACCTCTCAATCAGGCGTGGAGGCGAGTCCCGCGTATCTTTGGCCACTCACAGGCATTCTTCACTCCACCTGGGAAACATGATATCCAAGAATCGAGTGAAATTATATTACCTCACGAATGAATGGTTTTAAACAGAGAGCAGTAGAAGCTAGGCTACAACATTCTCGTTCTTTCTTTTCGATGTCTCAGACACTAGGAATGCCTCGCCCACATTTGCTGTGATTCCAATCTACCATGAAGTTGTATATAGTCTAGTAGAGTAGAACACCACGAGACGAAAGAAGTGACGATGCCACAGCAATCTCTTTGATGTTTACAAGCCAAGAGCACCAAGAGGTGTCAAGCCCTGTCCCGCCTCAAAGTAGAAGATAAGCATGGCGACCATGGCGAGTCTGGCGTGCTTGATCTCGGCAAGCTGAAGCCTCTGGAGCTTGTCAAAGTCGGGAACGTAGTCCCCGCCCTTCATGCTCCCGGCTAGCCGCAGCGGATCAAAGAACTTGCCGCCGGGATAGCCTTGCAGCCCGGTCGAGTTTGCAAAGTTGACGGCCGTTCGCGACCAGGGCGTTGCCCACTCCACCGCCTGCGTGTTGGGCTCGAAGAAATCCACGTACCTCTTGGACTCCACCCAGCCCATGAGCAGGAGCTGCGTCCCCAGCAGGCTGCCAAACGAGAAGGGGGCCACGGCACCCGGCGCAGCACCAGCCTCGAACCATGGGATTCCAGACCACGCCTGACCCACGAAGATGCCCACCACCGCCGCCATCGCCCACCTCCCGTGGATGAGCTCCGCTTCTCTGTACCACTTGAGGAAGGCCGGGTCCTTGCCCAGCCCAAGGGGATCAAAACCATAGTCGCCAGGGAGCCTGCATTCATCATTCCTCAATACGAGACTAGAAAAGGATAACAAGACTTACGATCCATCCAGCCACTCGGGATCCACCAGGTCGCCACCTCCTCTCACCCCGGGAAGCCACGACTTCTTGCCGGATGCCGGCTTGGCGGATATCTTCCTGGTGGCCATCGCCATGACTCGGGCTCCATTGCTGGGGCAGTGCGACAGGAGGGCGTTGCTCCCGCTCACAAACGAGGAGCTCGCGAGCTGCGAAATTGCGGCGCTGGCTGCGCTTGTGCTTGCCACGGCCATCTCTCCTCTCACCTCTCTCCTCGGCTCTCCTAGCTTCGCAGGATTCTGATCGAAAAAAAGTAGGAAAAAAATGTGTGGTAGATAGAGGCCCCGGATCTGGTTAGCCAATGGGACGCATTCGCGGCAAAATACCAGCCAATGGCTGCCGAGGAAACGGATTAAGCGTTGGAGGCTGGGCTTGAACCTTGGACCAGCCACTTGA
Source organism: Selaginella moellendorffii (assembly GCF_000143415.4). Lineage (NCBI taxonomy): Eukaryota > Viridiplantae > Streptophyta > Lycopodiopsida > Selaginellales > Selaginellaceae > Selaginella > Selaginella moellendorffii. The sequence goes on from NW_003314332.1 coordinate 780,545, forward strand.
TTTTGCGCTGTTTAGCAAGCATCTCCATTGGAAGCCGTCCGGCTCAAATGGCATGCTTTGTATCAAATCCTTGGCGTCTTGGACATGCCCGGCACGCCCCAGCATGTCAACCAGGCAGCAGTAGTGCTCTCTCGTGGCCGCAATCCCGCAATCGCACACCATCACGTCGAAGCAGCGCCTTCCCGTGGTGGACTTCCCAGTGTGGCTGCAAGCAATGAACACGGAGACGAAGCACCCTTGATCCACAGCCATGCCGGCCGCCATCATCTCGTGAAGCACACGAAACGCTCCACTGGGCTGTCCATTGCGGGCATAAGCCGAGAGTGTCGCACTCCATGATGCAGCATTGCATTGAGGCATGGAATCAAACACACGGCGTGCTGTCTCCACTTGCCCGTTCTGGGCATGTGCAGCTAAGATAGAGTTCCACGACACCACGTCCCTGTGGGGCATACTGCCGAACAGGGAAACAGCCTCCGCTAAATACCCACCCTGAAAGAAAGCAGCCAACATTGCGTTCCAAGCCACCGCATCCCTCTGTGGCATTGTGTCAAACGTGAACTTTGCTGCCTCTACAAGACTTCTGGAACCATATGCTGCAAGCATGGTTGTCCACGATACCATGTCCCTCTCCGGCATCCCATGACTAAACAAGAGCTCAACAATGGTCACTCGTCGAGCTGCTGCCGCTCGCAACATCAACATTGCATTGAGTGATACCAAATTTGTCACTGGCATCTCCTCGAATAAGCGCTCGGCAGAGTCAACATTCCCCGCCTGGGCGTAAGCTACTAGCATGGCAGTCCACGACACCACGTCTCGCTGAGGCATCATATCGAACACCTTCCTGGCTTGTGAAATATCACCACTTTGGCTATATGTCACCAGTAGTGTCGTCCACGACACAAGATCCCTCTCGGGCATCTGCGGGAAGAGGATGGCGGGCTCTGAGGATGCCGTTAGCATTGCATTCCATGCAACCAGATTGGTTTCGGGCATGAGCCACTGAAAAAAGTGCGCCGCTTGGCTTGGTTCACCCAGATGCAAGTACGCGGACAACATTGTTGTCCACGATACAATGTCTCGCACTGGCGCTCCATCAAACACCGCCTTGGCTCGCTCCAACTCCCCGTTGCGGCCATACACATCCAACATGGAGTTCCAGGACACAAGGTCCGGCTTTGGCATGCAATCGAACAGCGTCGCAGCAGCCTGCACGAGCCCGCCGCGCGCAAGGGCCGTGAGCATTGTGTTCCAAGAGGTCTGGTTTCGCTGGGGCATGCTATCAAACAAGAGTTTTGCATCTGCAAGCCATCCATTCCGGGCGTACGCTGCGAGCATTGCATTCCAGGAGACGACGTCCCGCTGCAGCATGGCATCAAAGAGCTGTTTTGCTTGACCCACAAGGCCATACTGGATGTAAACGCTCATCATGGCGTTCCAAGCAACTACGCTCTTATCCGGCATCCTTTCAAACAGCTCTATCGCATGCTGCAGTTGCCCGTTCCGGGCAAACGCACACAACATCAACACCCAGGTAAAGCAGTTCTTGTGCTCGGCGGCTTGAAATGTTTCTTGAGCATCCGCCAGCCTTCCAGACTTCCCATGCATTTCAATGAGCTTGTTGGTCACAAATGTAGATTCTGGTTCTCCGCAGCTGCCGGAGGTACCTTGAGGTCCAAGCATGCCTACGATGATGCATCATCAAAGGCAAACTGCATGTAGAGATTGGATAGCTGGACGTAAGGAAATGAGTCCTCCAGCGCTAGTGGATCGTCACTTTCCATAATGGCAGAAATGGCATAGTCCACCGCTCCGATAGCGTCGCCCTGCGTGTTACTGGCCGCAAGCATCGCCTTCCACGCGACAACGTTGGGCTCAAATGGCATTGTGTGGAGCAGCTCCTGCGCATCTTTCAAGAGGCCGGCGCGGCTTAAAGCGTCAGCCACGCAGAAGTAGTGGGCTGCGGAAGGCTGGACGCTGCCACTATGGAAACAAACAGCTGCCGGGCAATCTCTGCGGCGCCCATTCGGCTGCATGCCATCATTGCGAAACCTCGTCGGTGATCCAGCCTTCCAGGCCCATCTCCCCAAACAACTACAACGCGTCCTCTCCATATACGCAGCCCAGTTCCTTGACATAACCCTGCCGGGCACACAGCACCGTGTTCCAGGACACTAGAGCCGTTTCTGGCATCGCAACAACCATGCTCTCCACAGCAAGAACGCTGTTGAAACCATCCTCATTGCAGTGATAGTTTACATGTGGATTGAGAAGTGCATTGAAGCAGCACAAACTGTGCTGTGGCAAGCAGTCAAAGAGGGCTTTAGTCGTTTGCAAGTCCCTAACACGGGCAAAAGCGGACATGAGAACAATCCACCAACAATGTCCTTCTGCAGCATCTTGTTGAACAGCATACTTATCTCACCAAGATCTTCATTCCGAGCATGACAGTCTCACATTGTCGTCCATGAAACGGCCGTGGGGCACGGGAGCATGTCAAGCAAAGCTTGGGCGGCTTGCATTTGTCCGGCCTGGGAAAATCTAAAAATTAAAATCATAGCGTTCCAGAATCCCTCTCGGGCATTTGCTCAAACGCCTTCTCTGCGTCCAGGACATGAGAGAAAATGCGCAAGCCAACGCAGTCCACGTCCATATATCTCTCTGAGACCAGCAATCAAACAGGTGTTGCAGGCATTTGCTTCCAGAAGAATGAGAAGACGTTGGGTTGTTGTATGGTTATATGCGTGTGTTCTCCAAGCTGCCACTTGCCATACATGTCAACAAACACCAACAAGATGCACTAACATCATCTTCGTCAAGACTCACAAAACAAAATATCAATATTTGATTATAGCTGAAAGATTGGTCTTGGCATATTCCACTAAGCCAGAATGGTTTAGATTGTCTTTCCATGTAGGAAGGAATTCTCTCTTTTCTGTTTCTCCCCATTACTTCGTGTTTCTTCATCTCCCTCGTTTCTCCTCTTTCCTGGCGCAAATCAGTCGTGTTTCCCACATATCTTAATATTTGGCCTTTTCTCTAGGACTTCCTCGACAAATGCAACTAACTCGGGTTGATGGTGTAGTAAAATTTTTGAGCATGAAGGTATTGATCTCTCATCATAACATTGAGTGTGTAATTTGTAATTTATCTTATGAAACTAGGATGTGGGAAAAAAGTTATGATGGTGGAAACATTCCTTATATTAAAAGAAGAATTTAATTCCCACTTAGAGTCCATTGTTGGGATTAGAGTGTACAACTGAAGAGATCTCGAAATCATTTTTGATTTGGCAAACAAAGGAAGTGTGGAGGAGCAACACTCTCCAGTACTACTAATTTAGTTTTTGCACGTTGGCAATTTTAATGCCTGCTTTGATGTCTGCCCCCAGGGTCATCACCTTCTTCATCTAAGTGGGAGTTGAATTCTTCCTTTAAGATGAGCAATGCTTCCATCATCAAAACTTACTCTCACATCTTAGTTTTGCAAGACTGCACATCTTGTAACTTAATGTTATCATGAGAAATATGTTTCAAGTCCATTCCTTCAATATCTTCATTTGCGATGATTTCATCATGTTCCGAGCCAGCTGTGTTCAACATGCTCGGTGATCTCATCCATACCTATAGCCATTGCCATTGCCATTGAAAACATTACCCTAAAATACAATCTGATCTTGGAGACAATATTCAAGATCAAATGCAACCACCTGAAACTGATGCTGTCATGCATTCCTCTTGCTGCTCATGAAGGCTAGCCTTCCATTTGTTGATCAAACCATTGAGCATTTCAAACAGAAGCTCATCCAAATGAAGGCATTAATAGATCGTTCTTAGATGCAGCGTACACTGGGGTTATGAAGATGTCGATGCCCGTGGAACCTCGTGTCATGGAACACCTTGCTCCAGGCGGTGGTGGCGACGAAGATAATTGCCAGGAGCGAGATCGCGGTGGACTGGTAGCAGCACAGCGCCTGTTCGACGCAATCATTCCGATCGTAACAGTCTAACATTGTCGTCCATGAAACGCCCGTGGGGCACGGGAGCTTGTCAAGCAAAGCTTGGGCGGCTTGCACTAACAAAAGCTAAAATCATAACATTCCACAACACGGAATCCCTTTCGGGCATTTGCTCTCTGCGTCCAGGACACGGGACCCGGACTGAATAAATGTGCAAACCAACGCGGTCCACGTCCATGCATCTCGCTCAGGCAAGCGATCAAATAGGAGCTTTGTCTCTTCAAGCTGCCCGTTGTGGGCATTTGCTTCCAGAAAAATGTTCCACGAGAAGACGTTGGGGCGTTGTATGATTGCAAACACAGTGCGCACATTCTCCAAACTGCTGCACTTGCCATGCATGTCAACAAGGAGATTGGACAAATATCTGTCCAACAACACATTCCACCAAGCGCGATGGCATCTTCCGAGCTCTTGGTATTTCCAGCGTTTCGGATCAGGCGAGTTATGTGACACATAAGAATCTGCTCTCATTTGATTATTTATTTATTACCATCTGCCTACTTAGTTGTACAGGCAATTCAATTTTATGTCGCTTTGATCGGTTTCAGGTCTGCTTCTACGAAGAGCAAACACAGAGGCCTCAGTTGTTTCTCAATCACCTGCAAGGTGAGAAGATTAAGATTGATTTGCAGTGATTACAACCCACCTGATTATAGCCCGGACTATTATAAAATTGTGCTACAGCATTCTCTGGAAAGTGTTCAAGTTATGTTATAATGTGCAAGAAGGTTTCTAGTTTACCTGATGCCAGGCGCGCAACAAATGCATGAGAATAAAGAACGTCTCGGTCATAAAGATTTTTGCCTAGACCAAATCCAAGATACCAGTGTTAGAACGACTACTTGTACGTAAGATTTTCTCAACTCACCAACTGTTGTTTGCAAGACAATTGAAGGCATGGATACAGATAGACCCTTCAAGGATTCAAGCACACTTTGAATCTGTGCATGGCTTACGCCCAGATTAAATCTGAACATAGCCATGTGGATGATCTCGTTTGGAAAGTTCTGCACAAATACAAATTGCATGTCAGATATTAATGACATTGAAAACCTTCCTGCCTGAGCTGAATCGCCATTTACAACCGTGTTGTAGTCCACACTGTCTTCACCCTGCAAATATCACAAGTAAGGAACAAAACATGAGGCGCACAGCTAGCCTACCCGAAGATAAGGGATCTGAGGCAGCACGGCCAATGCGAACTGTTTCGAGAAGTAGTATTGCAGCAAGGTTCCTTGATCCGGGAAGCGAGCAAAGAGACCATGGGTGAACCCGTCGACATCTTTGAGTAGTCGGCCTGCAAAATAGAAGAAGAGAACTTAGTGGGGAGGAGCCGAAAGATGTGGGCCTCGAATTGCTACCTGTGAAGAGTGTAATCACCCCCGGAAATGTCCTGAGACTGTCCAAACTGTTGAGCACCTTCGCCTCGGCAGAAGTGTTGGATTTGAGACCAGGCATCTTGAACAAGACAGGGTGGTCCAATAGGCCACTTGAACTCGTTGCAAAACCGATCAGCAACATAAGCAACGAAGCCAGGAGCTTAGTCATGACAAGATCCATTGTTGTGATAGCACTGAGCTCCAAGTACCTACACAAGCAAGAAACGGGACGAGACACAGAAAAGTCGCCTTTCTGGCATTGTTAGGTGAGCAAACAAGTAGAACTCGTTAGAGAGATGGCTTGATGAGGCACGCCGAATGTCGACCTTGTCCACAGTTGCACGTACTGCGCAGCTGCTCCGGAATGCGTCGAGTGTGTCAGAAGTGAAGCGCATTGCCGACATGGCGCAGAGCGGCGACAATGCGTGGTCGGAGGAGAGTCGAACCTACCTGGCCAACCTCGCCGTCCACATGCACGCCAAGCTGGGAAGCACAGAGGATGCCGCGCAGGCATTTGCCGGAATCAGGCAGCCCAATGTCTTCTCCTGCAACATGATGCTCGCAGCATACGCCCGCAATGGCCAAGTTGAGCCCGCGCGGCAAATGTACGAGTGGATGCATGAGAGAGGTGTTGCGCCGGACGTGGTGTCCGGCTCCTGCCTGGTGCGTGCTGCTGCCCAGGCCGGGGATGTGGAGCAAGCCAAGCGCTTGTTTGACTCGTTGCCTGCTTGGGACATGGTCACCTGGAACGTCCTGCTTGCTGCATATGGCGACTGCGGCCACTGCAGCGACGCCAAGCGCCTCTTTGACACCATGCCCAGCCGCGACATTGTGTCGTGGACCACCCTCCTCCATGCTTTTGCCCAGCACGGGGACCTGGCGGCAGCGCAGGCCCTGTTCGATGCCATGCCCGCGCGGAACCTCGTGTCGTGGAACACCTTGCTCCAGGCGGTGGTGGCGGCAACACTTGACGAAGATGATTGCGAGGAGCGAGATCGTGGTGGTGCTGCACTGGTAGCAGCACAGCGCCTGTTCGACGCCATGCCTGCCATGGACGCAGTGTCCAGCACGGCCCTTATCTCGGCCTATGGCTCTGTAGGCGACCTGGCAAGCGCACGAGCTGTGTTCGATGCCATGCCCGTGTTGCACCGGGACGTGGTCGCCTGGAATGCCATCATTTCCGCGCATGCCCGCATTAACGACCTTCCCACCGCCCGCCGTCTCTTTGATTCCATGCCACACCGCGACACTGCGTCTCACAACACGATGGTGATGGCATATGCCGCAACTGGGCATGTGGAGGAGGCCAAGAACATGTTTGATACCGCTCTTCTTGTGAACATGGTGTCATGGAACTCCATGCTGCAAACGTATGCAACGCACTTGGACCTCGCGGACGTTCTCTCGCTCTTTAAGCGCCTCCCCACCCGCGACGTTGTGTCGTGGACCATACTTGTTGCAGCAATTGCCCGAAGCGGGGATATGCAGTGGTCGCAGGGCGTCGTGTTTAGCGCCATGCCCGCCCGAGCACTCGTGTCGTGGAACGCGTTGCTGGCGGGGTATGCGCAGGCGGGGCGCGTGGAGCGCGTGAATGCATTGTTTGCCACTTTGCCCGAAGCCGACGTTGTCACCTGGAGCGTGGCCATGGCCGCCAACGCAAACTCCCCAGACCACACTGGCGACTCGTGCCGGCTGCTGCACACCATGGCGTGCCACGGCCTGCAACCCAACGCTTGCAGCTTCCTGGCCCTCCTCACAGCCTACTCCAACCTCGCGCTCCTCCGCCCCGCCTGGAGGCTTTTCCTGTCCATGGTGGCCGACTTCCGCGCCCCGGCGGCGAGGGAGCACTACTGCGCCATGGTGGCGCTCCTGGCGCGGGCGGGGCGGCTTGACCAGGCGGAGGAGTTGATGGAGAGCATGCCGTTCGTGCCCGACGCGTCCGGGTGGGGCGCCCTGGTGTGGAGCTACAGGGCGGAGGCGAGGCGCGGCGCCGGTGGAGCAGCGAAGGCTTTGCTGCTTGGCGAGGAGGCCGAAGCGCTGGCCCTCGCCTCGCAAATGCTGGCGCCGTGCTAGAAATGACTGACTGACGGAGCGCCGTTAGGGTTTCCAGGCGCGAAGGGAAAGGGTTGGGCGACCTTGGCCCAGCGCGGCATTGGGTAGGGCGGCATCGCCATCGGCATTGTCGCCATTGTCAAGGGCAGTCGTGCGCATCGCATCGCATCGCATCAGGTGCTTGTTGCTTGACCGAGCTTGGTTGCGAATCGGGATGCCCTGACTCTCTCCGAGATGTGCATTCTGTGTGTGGCGTCGAGGTGGTCACGGCGCATCGTCACTATGCTGCCGTGGCTCATCTTCCCGCTCGTGCTGGTGTGGACGCTCTCGCAGCTCCTGCCACCCGGGCTGAGGTTCGAGATCACGTCCCCCCGGCTGGCGTGCGTGGGCGTGCTGCTGCTCAGCCTCGCCTGGTACGAGTTCTTCATGCCCCGGCTGTCCGAGTGGCGCACCCGCCGGAGCCTGGTGCTCCACGAGAAGAGGAAGATCGAGGCGCAGGAGGCGGCCAAGTGGAGGAAGGAGGCGGTGCGAAAGTGTAGGAACTGCTTCATGGCCTACAAGGACCAGAAGCCACAGCTGGGCGGCAAGTTCATGTGTACCTTCTGCGGCCACCTCTCCAAGCGCCCCGCTCTCGACGTCCCCGCGGGGGGCATGCCCGTCAACCGCTACATTGGCAGCGGCAGGAAGGAGTTGAGGATGCAAGGGAGGCGGAGCTGGAGCCAGGACGTGTGGCCCGGCGTATGGATGTCCGCCAGCGACAAGTGTGTCATCGGCGCCCAGACCTCGGGGCTGCTCATCGTCTTCCGCCTCGTCTCCTTCGTCGGCTACTGCCTGTGGTGGGCGCTCTCCAGGCTGTGGAGTGGGGGGATTATGTCCGACGCGGACAGCTCCCGGACGGACAGGAAAGCCGGGCACCGGAAAGGCGACGATGGGAGTGGCCAGGAGAGCAAAGTTGACAGGGTGAGGCGCAAGGCGGAAGAGAAGCGGCTGGCTAGGCTAGAGAAGGAACAGATGGAGGCCGAGGAGAGAATGCAACGGGAGGAAGTAGCCAGGCTTGTAGACGAGCGCAGAAGGCAGAGGGCCGATGCTCAGAAAGACAACAAGATGGCTGACGAGGTCGGGAGTAGTGACGAGCAGGCCCAACGTCGGAAGCAGGAGAAAGCCGGTGGCGACAGAGGCAAAGACTCGTGGAAGTCAAGGAGCGGGGCTGTTGCTCTCGAGGATCCAAGAAAGGCCAGGGACAAGAACAAGAGAGACAAGAGGCCCGATGCTGCCAGGCCCGTCGTCGTCGTCGAGCCTGGGCTGGCCAAGACTGAGACGATCAAAGCAGTGAAGTCATCCGTGGCCGTAGCCAAGCCGGTTGTTGTTTGCCCGGTCACGAAGCAGCAGTTGATGAAAGTCAAGGCGTCGGTGTTGAAAAAGCAGGACAAGCATGTTGTGTCCGCGACGGCAATAGCTGGTACCACCTCGTCAAGCAAAGCGAACGCAAATGAAGGAGTGGCGCGTAAGCCATCCGCGTGGAACCGGATCTCTTGGGCGTGGGGTAAAGGAAGTGGCACAAGGATGACCAAGCACCACCAGAGTATCAGTGAGGTTCGTAACCTGTTCTTCACTCCGTTGCTTTCAAGTGACACGGGTAATCGTTGTCTGCTCAGGTCCAAGGCTTGGATGCTTCAACTAGCACATCTCCTGACGTCGACGGCGTCCCGCCATCGCCATCACCATCACCTGCTCTAGTTGAGGCTGATCTGCAAGCGCTTCACGACAGCGCCTCCTTGGCTAGTCCCCGCGCGTGCAAGAACGAAACCGCCGGCCTGTCACCAGTCGACGATTGCCCTCCTCCTCCTTCCCCGTCCCAGTCCGTCTACTCGACGTTCATGGCCAGTGTTCCAGATGCACAACCGGCTTATGACAGATGGGTGGCTAGTGACTTGGCTCCCAAGTCGACGTGGAAAATGTGGGAGGCACCCAACCTCGATCTTCCGAGGCTTACTCAGTGCATCAACGGCGTGGGTCCAGTGTCGTCCCAGCCCAGCGGTGACCTGGCATCGTCATTCCTAACCAGCGGCCCGGTCGGCATCGTCCCGAGCGTCCCCATCACCAATAACCTGTGGTCCAACTATCATGCATTCGAGTCTGCAAGACGGATATGGGAGGATGACTTGCAGTCGGAGGTGACTCCGCCCGAGTTTGTGGATTGTATCACGCAAGAGGTTATGAAGGACCCAGTTATTGCGGCCGATGGGCATTCTTACGAGCGCTCAGCGATCGAAGCGTGGCTCAAGTAAGTCTTGTTCTTCCTTTGTTGGTGCTGTACTAACGCTCCAAAGGGACGTCTTCTTTTGGTCGCCAGGACGCATGATACATCCCCCAAGACGGGAGAAGTGTTACCTTCTCTAGGCAGCAGCGGCGGCGGAGTTGATAAGTCATTGCGGCCGAACCACAACCTGAGGGGCCAAATCATCGAGTACAAAGAATGCATGCAACGAGGGTATGGTGCATTGTTTTGGTGATCTCAACTTGGCTTATTCGTGTCCTCCACCCAGGTTAGTGCCTGCCGCCAGTGGTGCTGCCGGGTGGCAGCAGCCGGCCGCCACAGAAGCGGTGAGAAAGGGTCATGTTGGGGGCCTCTACACACCTCCTCCTGGGCTGGGATCAGTGTGGGCATATAGCAGCACCACCAATATCTCCTAGCCTGCCTTGGCCTGGCCTGGCCTGGCCTGGCCGTAAACTCTTCTACCTAATAAGCTAAGTCTTTGTTTCCTCGTCTCTCCTTTGCTAGGCCTAGGTTGTGTCATGCCATGCGGCTGCTTGGCTTCCTCGCGTCTGTTGCCGCTGCTGCGTCGTTCGGCCGAGGGCGAGGGCGAGGGCGATGGCAAGGAGGGGAATGTGGCTTGTATGTGCACGCCAGCACCCCGTCGCCCACGACCTGTTGGAGCCGGGGGATCAGCGTGCTCAACTACATCGTCCCCAAGAAGAAGAAAGGCGTCAGGCCTCGCTTCTGCCTCACGCGGCTCAAGAAGAGGAGGATCATCGGCAACCTGGTGAAGCGGTCCAAGAGGCATACGTGGACGAGCAAGAGGAGGCTGGCGATGGAAGTGGATGCCGTCAAACAGGTGGAGGAGGAGGAGAAGAGGAGGAGGAGGGCCGTAGAGGACAGGCCCCTGCTGCTGCAGCTGAGAAGGCAGCAGCAGAGGGCGGGCCGGGTGCGGAGGATTCTGGGCGAGCAAAGGACCTTTGCAGACAAGGCCGCCGACGTGTATGCCGAGCTCATTCGCCTGAGAGCAGCAGGCAAGCCATTGTCCCAGCTGAGCTACGACGGCATTGAGAGGTGGTTCAAGAGTGACACCGCTGCTTTCGCGGGCCAGAGGAGTGCGGAACCCGGCAGGGCACAAGTTGCGTCGGCACTGGAATCCAACGGGAGCGTGTTTCATGGCCTGGGGTGGCTGGGCAGGGGAAGGTGGAACGTTCACACCACGACGATAGACGATGCTGGAGTGTGCCGGAGGTGTCACGAGCAGCTGTCCACGTACAAGACCGACGCACAAGAGGCGGACAAGTTCGCCCGTCACATGGTGAACCTCGCCTCCAAGAGCGTCCATCGCTTGCATTTCGACATGTTCTCGGTGAGCCAGCTTCCTCTCCCCACCCCTGTCTGTGAGTGACGACGCTCTTTTCCAAAGGATTGGATGCACCTCACCTCGTACGACGCCATCCTGGACGGTCTAAGCTTGCGACGCTGCAACGTTGACTCGCGCCTCAAGCTCGTCAGGAGCGCAACCTTCCACGACATTGTGCGTTACGTTACAGAAAGAGTGTCGCTCCTGCTGCTCACTGGCCCATGTCTGCCTTGCAGTTGAAATCAGCGGTGGAGGAGCTGCGAATGCGGTCCCTCAAGTTCTTGGTTGTGCTCGACACCGAGGGAGCTCATGCAAACGGGAACTCACCGGTGGCTGGGGATCCCAAGCTGTTTCTGTACCAGCTGAAACAAGACAAGGAGCTCTACACGGTGCCCAAGGGAGTGGACTCGACCTGGTAGTGGTACCTTCCAGCCTTTTATTTCAGTGGTTGTTATGTTCTTTGCTCCCCAAGGCTTGCCCTCTATGCTGCCATGAAGCACGGATGCATGCTGCTCACCAACGACACCCTGGAGAAGCCGAGAAAGCTATACCCAGGCATGTTCTTACCCAAGTGGATGGAGAGGCATCAGGTTTGTCTTTCATTCATGCTGATTTTTTATCGTCTGCTCCATTTGCGCTTGCAGGTTCGTTTTGATCTTCCAATTCAGTTGTCATGGCCGCCAGCTTATTCGGTGGCGATCCAGGTTGGTTTGCCTGCAATTGTTTCATTTCACCGCCATTTATCCGAGTCTGCTTTTTTCTTCCAGGAGTCTCTGGAGGGCTCGTGGCATGTTCCCAGCTACAGCGCTCATGATCTGACACAACCTAGGCCGTGGCTATGCATCACGCGGCCAAGAAAGCTGGTCTACGAAAATAACACAACGCGGGTGGTAACCATCTCCTAACCTTTGAAGCTAGATGCTTGACAGGGCCAGCGAAGACAAGCTTGCTGTTGCGATTGCATCGTGCGTCCAAGTTGACACGCTGAAGCAAGTGCACTTGCGTATCTGCCAGGAGTTCCCTCGGACCCCTTACCTGTTGAACTTGGTCGTGCAAATGTACGCTAAGCTGGGCGATCTGGAGTCCGCGTATCAGACTTTTACATGTATCAAAGAGCCCAACCTTTACTCCTGGAGCCTCATGTTAGCCGCATACACTCAGCACGGACAGATGCAGCAAGCAAGGCACCTGTTCGACAAAATGCCCGAGAGAAATGTCGTCGTGTGGACATCCATGATAACAGGATACTCTCAAGCCGGGAATGTTGAGGAGGCCCGGTGCATTTTCGACGTGATGCCTGAGAGGAATATCGTGTCTTGGAGTGCCATGCTGCAGGGATACGCCCAAAATGGGCACGTTGACGAAGCTAAAGACGTGTTTGACAGAATGCCTAGGGTGAACGTCGTGTCTTGGACTGCCATGGTTCAGACTTATGCTGAGAACGGGCATCTTGTAAAGGCCAAGGTAATGTTTGACCAAATGCCCGAGCGAAATCTCATAACCTGGACTGTTATGCTTTTGGCATATGCCAATGGTGGGCTTGTGCATGAGGCAAGGGTGACGCTGGAGAGGATGCCCGAGTTCTCGTTTCTCTCTTGGAACATCATGCTTTCGGCGTATGCACAGCAAGGTGATCACAACAATGCAACGCGTACGTTTGATGCTATGCGAGAGAGGACTGTGACCAGCTGGAACGCTCTCATTTTCTCGTGTGCTCAGAATGAGTCCATCAAGCAGGCCGAACACCTCTTCGAAACGATGCCCGAGAGAAGCCTGGTGTCTTGGACCTCAATGATTTCGGCATACGTAAGTGTTGGTTGCTTGGAGGGATCGAAGTGCGTCTTTGACCGTATGCCGGAGCGGGATATAGTCGCTTACAACACCATCCTGCAGGCGTATGTCCAGTCGGGGCATTTGGACTATGCAGAGACATTGTGTGAGAAAATGGCGAGGCACGACGTTGTAACGTGGACAACTATGATGGTAGGCTACGCCAAAGACATGAACCTGTGTGCGTGCAAGGCTATGTTCTACCTCCTGCCAGACCGCAACTGCATGTCGTGGAACGCTGTTCTTGCAGCCATTGCCCAGAACGGGCATCTGGTAGCTGCGAGGCAAATGTTTCAAGAGATGCCAGAGCGTAACATTGCCTCCTGGAACACTATGATCGCCGCCTCCTCGCATGCTGGACAACCCGCCGCAGCAGTAATGCTCTTCCACTTTCTCCAGGCGGAAGGCCTTGCTCCTTCGGACATATCATTCACGAGCCTCTTGCATGCCACAAGCCACGGGGGTGACTTGTCCGAAGGCTTGCTATACTTCAGGTCGATGGTTGCTGATTATGGTCAATCGCCTCTGAGAGATCACTTTTGTAACATGGTCGACATCCTTGGACGAGCCGGCTACACTCAAGAAGCCGAGGAACTTGTTAACTGCATGCCATTCCTTCCGAAAGAGGTGGAATGGGGAGCCTTGCTTGGTGCCTGTAGGATCCACATTGATGTCACCCCTGCCGCTCGAGCAGCCGAGCATATTCTCGAGCTGGATCCAGACCACGGCTCCGCGCGTCTCTTGCTGGAAAGCATCTACGCCGGTCTGCGAGATTAGTGTACTCTACGTACCTACTGTACTGCACACTGTGCCCTGAATGGAAGGAAGGTGGCTCATGCCAGATGCATGGTGTTTGTGCGTCTCTTTCTTGTGCCAACGCAGGGCTTGCTCGAGTGTGCCTTTGTGTATATAAAGCTCACATTTGATCGCCATAAACATCCGCCCGTCTCGCTTTCTCTCCTGTGTCATCTTTTACCACCCATGGAGGCGCCTCTCAAGTTTCTTAGCTTCGCTGCCATCGTAGCCTTTCTGGTGGCAACAACGGCACCAAGCGTCGTGGATGGTGCGACGTGCACCTTCGAGTCCACATTGCCCGACCTTGCCGACTGCCGCCCCTACGTATCGACTGGGAGCACCCAGACCGATCCCACCGCCGCCTGCTGCTCCGAGCTCCGCAATGTCGGCCACTCCTGCCTCTGCGATCTTCTCAGAGACACCAAGGTTCCCTCGGACATTGATATCAACAGGGCCGTTGCACTGCCTGGCAAATGCAGCCTTCCCGGCGCCGATTCCTGCAGCTAAGCATGGACGCTGACGACACGAGGTAAACTTCTCTGTGGTCATACCTGGGTTACCTCACGCATTTCTTGCAGGGTGCCATGCGTCCCTTTTGTTTCAGAAAATAAGTCACAGTAGTTTTGCGTTCTCACAATAATTGTCTGGTGACCGTTGACACCGTATGTTTTTTTCCTTTAACTGAGGCGCTGATTATCAAGTTTTTATCATGTTTTTTTGAGCGTGGGGTGGGGATAAGATATGTAGGCTTTAAATTTAGCTCTCCCCTGTATTAAAACTCTCCGGCTCGCCCCTTTCGCCTTCCAGAAGGAACAAGCCACCAGGTACAGAGAACGACTAACTGTGTTCAGGTGCAGGGATGGAGCGATCATCGTTGATTGTCGCGTTTGGCGAGATGTTGATTGATTTTGTTCCCACTGTTGGTGGATTGTCGCTAGCGGATGCCCCGGCCTTCAAGAAGGCGCCAGGTGGCGCGCCAGCCAACGTTGCTGTGGCCGTGTCCCGCCTTGGTGGGCACTCGGCATTCATCGGGAAGGTGTTGCGCTCTCTCTCTCTCTCTCTCTCTCTCTCTCTCTCTGTGGTTGGTTCCTGTTTTCAACTCCCTTGCGGATCCTGAATCAGGTTGGCGAGGATGAGTTTGGGTATATGCTGGCCGAGATACTCAAGCAGAACAAGGTTGAGGACAGGGGCATGAGGTTCGACCCCCATGCTCGCACGGCCCTCGCCTTCGTTACGCTGAAAGAAGATGGGGAGAGGGAGTTTATGTTCTACAGGAATCCAAGTGCTGATATGCTTCTCAGGCCTGATGAGCTCGACGAGGAGCTTATTAGCAAGGTGAGTGAGGCATGACTTCAGCTGGCTGACTATTTTGATGGCTAGGCGTCGGTGCTCCACTATGGGTCCATCAGCCTCATCTCGGAGCCATGCAGATCGGCACACCTGGCAGCCATGGACGTGGCAAGCAAAGCAGGCGTGCTACTGTCATACGATCCCAATTTGAGGCTGCCACTGTGGCCTTCGGCTGAGGAAGCTCGCAAAGGAATCTTAAGCATATGGGACAGGGCCGATCTCATCAAGGTAAATCTAACAATTTCAAGTAAGCAAGTATTACAAGTGTTACAGGTGAGTGAAGAGGAGCTCCAGTTTCTGACTGGCAAAGATCCATTTTCGGACGAAGCAGCCCTGTCCGTATGGCATTCAAACCTCAAGCTCTTACTCGTAACTGAGGGTCATCGGGGTTGCCGCTACTATACGAGCGTAAGCAGTTCCGTCCTGGGATCATACACTCATACATGTTTATAACAGGATTTCCACGGGAGAGTGGACGGTATCAAAGTGCAAGCCGTAGACACCACCGGTGCTGGGGATGCCTTCGTGGGAGGCCTTCTGAGCCAGCTTGTGGGCGATTTGTCGCTCTACAAGGTATGCATATATGTAGCCTCAGGACATGCATGATGTGTGTGGGCTTTCCAACAGGACGAGCAGAGATTGAGAGCAGCTCTCAAGTTTGCCAATGCATGCGGAGCAATAACGACGACGGAAAGAGGTGCAATCCCTGCATTGCCTGACAGGGACACGGTGCTGCGGCTCATAGGTACGCTCTTTTTATCATTCCCTGCAGTAACAAACAAATTGACGCAGACGAGATCCCCAAATCTCGGATGCCCCGGGCGCCTTCGTGGTCCAACATCACGCGCTGGCGACTTGAAGATCACGAGCACGAGGGAGCAGTTCCAGCAGCGTGAATCCAATCATATGATCACTATGCTCCAATTGTGAATAAACGGAGGATGAATCCCGTATCAAGACTAATTCTTCTTTTCCAATCTGAGTAAAGCACACATATCACAAGAGATCACACGAGCCTCGAGTACTCCCAAAGGATCTGGACTAGCCTCCGGAACTCGGCAATAACGAAGTCGAGCCTGTGGCGTCTCCACAGGCAGAAGAAGAGAATGCAGCCCAGGAGCAGGATGAGACAGACGGCTAGCACCACCGTCCCAACCCAGGCCGCTGTGGACGGGGCAGAGAGGGAGAGGAGAGAGGATCCTGCATTCTCGAGCCCCGGAAGCTCCCACATGACCATGGCGCTGAAGGACATATATAATTTTTAGGGCGGGGCGGACATTAGAATCGAACCTTGGCTTGAAATTGAGTGCCCTGGGTGGACTTTCCTTCCGACTTGTTCACTTTGTAGCTATGGTGGCTTTGTCCAGGAGCTGCTGGGAAATGCCCCAGGCTACCTAGGGTTTGCGCCATGCCCAAAGGCGCAGCTCACTTGAGCTGCTACGAGGTAGGTAAAAGATTGATTGCTTCTCTCCTTCGACGAGCCCCTCTTAGATTTGGCATTTTTGTCGTATTTCTTCACATCATTCATCCAGTGATTTTTAACTCTAGTTTGATGGCAAGGGATGAGACATGTCCACTAGGACAAGACACTGGGACTCCCTCCGGGCAAAGCTCCATGCTGCTTGTTTGCTAGACGAGACGGGTCTCGATCCAAAGTCCCGTGAAGGCTTGCTTGCCAAGGTGAATCCAGATTTCTGACAAACACGGCCGCGATTCGATATATAATTGTAGCTGGCAGGATTGCTGCTGTTCCAGTGAAATGGAGTGTGGACATACACAAGATACATCTCGGCTGGAAGCACGTAACAGATGGAGGCGGCTCAAGAACACAGTGGCTTTTGCGGCTGCCATCAAATCCTCTCTGGCCCATGATCTGCTCGAGGACAAACTTCACGTCGATCCCGTAAAAGGCAATGACAGTGTTGCTACCGGTGCAGCAGCTCAGGCTTCGATGCCAGTTAAAGCCAAAGGAAGGAAAGGAATGGAAGGCCTTGTGGTCCAGCAAGACAGAGGTTACATGTCTTGCTTCCAAGATTTTTATGTCGCCTGCCTCAAGGTACTTCACTCGCGTAGCTTTTTTATCATAGCATGGTGCCGCACTCACCCGAAGCACGTTTTTGTCTTACGCAGCTGCCAGTCGTTCACTTCTTTATTGGAGTTTTCCTGGCTCCAGTTGCTTTGGCCTCGATCTTCACGCCACTCTATCTATCGGATGCCAAGGGGCTCAAGCTCGTCGAGTCGCAAGAAGCGGGTTCGTCGTGCGACTCATCCAAGATATGGAGCTGCTTGAATGTTTTTCTCTACTCGTACGTACGTATATCAGATGTGGCCATGCTACTTAGTGGCTCTTTGCAGGCTATCCTTGTCAACAACCTTCGGTGGCTCGCCAATCTCTGCAATCTCGCCATTCTGTCTACTTGTTGCGAATCTTCACACGCTCATGGCTCAGTTCTTGTTTGTGTTTCTGAGTGGTGCCGGTAAGACGGTAGAGATGGCTGAAATTCGGTCTCGTAGCTCATGTCGTGAGAGGTTGCTGTTTGGTGCAGTTTTCGCTCGTATGTCACAGCCAGCGCATCCCATAAGGTGCTCCAAGAAAGCCATAATAAAAAACAATGACTTCGGGACATCAGATGACGAAGATGGCAGATCCAAGTATAAAGGATTCATCTCTCCTGCGCCCTCTTGACTCACTCGTCGTGCGTTTTGTGTGTCACGCAGAGTCTTTGTTATACGGCTGGTACTGACGGGGCCTCCTCCCTGCGAGCTCGTGGATGCAAAGATACGCCTCACATTTCGCATTTATGTGAGGCTGCCGTCCGGGTCGATGTTCTGCTCGACACAGGATTTGGACCTGGTGCGTTCAGAAGTACGTACACACGCACATATATACGTCTGGACTTGGGTTACCTGAGCTTAGTGATCTCATCTAACATTGTCGTCTAAGCGGTGCAGGTTGCATACCTAAGATATGGACTGACAGTACGCCACGTAATAAACTCCAAGAGTCCGATTAGCGGGCACACTTTGGACACTCTTGCTCAGGGAGATGCGTCCTTCTCGCTGACGATAATGGGTGTGGAGCGCAGCTCCATGCAGCCCATCTTCCATGTGGAGGTGAGCCTTGACTTCTCCACACCAGTTTAATCCGAGGCCAAGTGTGGTGTGTGACAGGATTACTTCATATGTGATGGAGACGTGATATGGGATGGGGAGTACCTCGACTTCGTAGGAGTGAACGACAAGGGCCTGAGAGTACTAGACCATTCCAAGATAGACATGTTGAAACCATTCAAGGTTCTCTCTCTCTTGATAGTTTTCACTCCTGAAGAGATTTCCTTCTCAGGTGGCGGGAGTTGTAACACAAGCCATAGCAAGAATGGAAGGCGAAGTTGCAAGACACAAAGCTGAAGCGGATCTAAAGGAAGAGAAAAACCACGAACCACTTTCGGAATCAGATTGGAAGACAAGCGGTGTGAGAATCAGGAAACTATGGAAAACAATATCTGGTTCGAAGTAAAATAGAAAATAATTTCTAGCAGCCTGGGTAGGGTTTGGGCCATGGGGAAGAGCAGGAAGCGGCAAGCGGCAAAGCGGATGATGGACATTGACCATGATCAAGGTAAACAAACATCCATCTATTTCTTCTCCATTGTTCCGATGCTGCTCCTGAATAGAGGCACAGGGCATGGATGTAGACGAGCCCAAATCCACATCCAACCCACCCAATGGGTAGGTGTTATTTGTTTTCTTGAAGCTGCCCAATGCTCTCTTGCACGGCAGGCTGTCCAAGGAATCCAAATTGATCGCAAAGCGGCGTCGTGCCGTGAATGTACGCAAGAAGGCGGCGGCTGACAAGGCGCTGGCGATGCTGGAGAAGAAACAGCAAAAGGCTCAGACGGATCTGGCAAAGGTGTGTCGCAAGAATCTACTCAAGAAGCTGTACTAGGTAGTGGAAAGAGGTAGGGTTGCAATGGAGAGTCATCATGCCCGGCTGCTAGCCTTCGATTTTGTGAGGAAACAGGTTGGCCGTCGTGTAGAGATGGTGGGGGTGGCGGTGAGCGTGGAGCGCAAGCCCAAGTACGTGCGCTTTGCTGTGGACGACGGCACGGGCTGCATATCTTGCATCTTGTGGACCAACCAGAGTGGCGCCCCCCAGCAGCAGGCAGCGGCAGACATGGCGCGGCTTGTCACTCTGGGGGGCCTGCTCGCGGTGCACGGCCGCGTCTCCCGCTACCACCACCACCCGCAGCTCACCGTTTCGTCTCTCCTGCCACAGCCGGATGCCAATGCCGAGGTTTACCACTGGATGGAGTGTATCAAGCTTGCGCTAGATTGCTATTAGTTCTCCAAATTGTGGCCCTCCCTGTTAAATACAAGTTAGCCTAAAGGGAAACGATAAAAAGGCGCTGCGCAGGGCAAGAGGGCGAGGGATTGATAGCCCTCTGAATCCCATGTCCAGTTGATCCATAGCATATAACAAGGTAGAGCAATCCATGGCTTCTAGCTCGCACAGTGTTAGAACCAGAGTAGGGAAGTATGAGCTTGGGAGAACGCTTGGAGAGGGTACCTTTGCCAAAGTCAAGTTTGCGAAGAATACTAAAACAGGGCAAGGTGTGGCTATCAAGATCCTTGACAGGGACAGAGTTCTTAAGCACAAGATGGTCGAACAGGTTTGGCTGCCTGCGCGTTTTCCACTCTTCTTCACCTTGTGTTGCAGATCAAGCGAGAAATCTCAACTATGAAACTCGTGAGACATCCTAATATTGTTCAGATAAACGAGGTAACGCATTGGTAATTACAGCACTGGCTTATTTCTTTTATCGTTGCAAGGTTATGGCCAGCAAGTCCAAAATCTACATCGTCTTGGAGCTTGTCACGGGCGGTGAGCTCTTTGATAAGATCGTGAGTTAAAGAAAAGAACTGGGAGAGGATGACTCATTTTGCCAGTTTCACTGTATAGGTTCATCAAGGCAGGCTTAAGGAAGACGAAGCAAGGAAATACTTTCAGCAGCTTATAAATGCAGTAGATTACTGCCACAGCCGTGGTGTATACCACCGTGATTTGAAGGTCTGTCCTTTTCTTCATTTTCTGCTTTAAAGACTTTTCTTATTCTCCAGCCTGAGAACCTGCTACTAGATTCAAATGGGAACCTGAAAATATCGGATTTCGGTCTGAGTGCTCTGCCTCAACAACTCAGGGTAAGCAGGTGCCTTCCTTTTTTCTTTTTCTTTTTTTTTTTCTGTTTTGCTTTTCTCTTTTTTCTTTGTGTAATATTATAGTTGTGTTGAAGGCTGATGGGTTGCTGCATACAACTTGTGGGACTCCAAACTACGTCTCACCAGAGGTAAACCAACTCGGGTTGGCTGGTTAACTAACAACTAAGCAGGTGATCAATGACAAAGGTTACGATGGAGCCAAGGCAGATTTGTGGTCTTGTGGGGTAATTCTGTTTGTTCTCATGGCTGGCTATTTACCTTTCGACGAGCCCAATCTGATGAACTTGTACAAGAAGGTACATATCCAATGTTATGACTGGGTTGAGGATCTCTTTTGGATGTAGATATACAATGCAGAGTTCACCTTCCCTGCTTGGTTTTCTACGGGAGCAAAGAAGCTCATACACAGGATTCTAAACCCCAATCCTCAAACAGTAAGGCACACGGAAACACCACCTGGCTAATCACTTATTTTCTCTATTCAGCGTATCACTGTCCCTGAAATCTTGGAGAATGAGTGGTTCAAGAAAGGATATGTTCCAGCAAAGTTTGAAGAGGAGGAGCATGTAAATCTCTCCGACATTGATGCCGTTTTTAACGCGTCATCAGAGGTATGGCCTGGTTTGTTAGCTGCATGGAACTTACAAATCTGTTTTTCCAAAGGATCACCTAGTAACAGAGAAGAAGGAGGCCAAACCCAATCCAATGAACGCCTTTGAATTAATATCCACGTCTCAAGGGCTTGACTTGTCAGCACTGTTTGAAGAGAAACAGGTATCATATCTATTACTGAAGTTGTTAAATTGAAGGGTGCACTCCTTTAGGCTCCAGTGAAGCGGGAAACTAGATTCACTTCAAGCAAGGCTCCGAAAGAAATTCTTCAAAAGCTTGAAGACACAGCCAAACCCCTTGGCTTCAATATAGACAAGCGTGATTACAAGGTTCTCTTTTCCTCATTTCTATACCCAAACTAACACGGACTGAGTCTAGATGAAAATGCGAGGAGAAAAATCTGGCCGCAAAGGTCACCTTTCTGTCTCAACAGAGGTGAGCGTCTTTGTTTGCCGTCTTGTTATGTCTTATACCCCTTTAGGTGTTTGAAGTTGCACCATCTCTATTTATGGTGGAGTTGAGAAAAGCCTCTGGGGACACTTTGGAGTATCATAAGGTAAATTTTATTTTTTGGATTTAGAATTTTACAGGTATTCTTTGTTTGCAGTTTTACAATAATTTATCCCAAGGTATCAATGAAATCATGTGGAAGTCTAATGAAACTCACAGCAAGATGCATAAGTAAAGTGAATTAAAACAAATTGCAACTCAAGTGATTTCTTGATATACCTTAGTGCTATGTTGAGAAGCATATTACATTGAATGTAACTACTAGAGTAGCCACTCATTCTCCACATAACACTTATATGGGCTTGATAAGGTGGGGTTGCTAAGTTTTAATTTTCTTCTTTATTTTAAAAAATATTTTTGCTTTTGTTTGATATTTTAGAAATCTTGGACTTAGCCCAAAAATTTTAGTTTATATATAGGAGTGAGTGATCTAAATTGAAACTAATTTAATGATTATTAAAATTCCATTATGCTAATATTAGTATACAGCATCATAACTGTACACTTGAACCTCACACCATCCCTTCCTTTCAAAAGGATAGAATGCAGTTAAGGTTCTTTGGTTGATAGGATAAGATTTAATGGATTTGTAGGTGGTGTTAATTATTTTTAATCTCTTTGTATGAAGTGTTTTAGTTGCTGTATATGCACAAGTTTTGGAGGATTGATCTGTTGAATGTTATACTGAACCTCATAAACTTGTGGTCTAACTTGTTATAACACCTAATATAGTCCCTTCCATTGAGCAAGGAGCCCTTTAAATAAACCATGTACCATAAGATTAAGAAAATAGATTAACACTAAGTCATCTATTTTGTACTCCGTAAGTAGACGATGATAGGAGTTGTCGTATTGTTGTTGTCCCACTTATACGTTGCCCAAGTGTTTAGTAAACTCCACTCAGACAAGTGGAAGAATATTTATTAAATATTGATCCCAAGACCTAGCATCGACAGTTCGTAGTAATTATGAAAGTAAACTTAACTTTGTTGGCAGTATCATATCATGATAATATAGGAGTTTATATAGTGAAACACTAACTAAATTTAGTATCTTTATTACATATGCATACTAAAGAGATGACAAATAACCATCTTAATCGAAATGCTGAAAATTCACGTAATTTGCAATCATCTTTGAATAAGCCATTCCACCAAGCCATTTATTTATGGATGATAAACACTCGTGAAAGTGTGGCATATCCCTTAACTAAAACATTAAAATGTAAAATGCCTCAACTATAAATATGGGACCATTATCCAAAAGAATTTGCTCCAAACAAAAATATTGACATTATAATGAGAATTTCTTTGTAGCCAATCCTCCTTTTTGTTCTTTAGTTTTTGGTTTGAGGAGAAAGTATTTAATAGCACTTGCAAACACACTAACAAAAGCACAGACTTCCACCACACAAGTTAAATAGTCAAAGGCAATAATAATATATTAACTGTTAGTAGTCAACCATGGGAAATGCCCCATCAAATCAAATGCCACCAAACAAGAAATTGCAATTGACTCCAATTGTCCTTCCATAACATGAGGGGAGTATTACGAGTTTAGCACCAAACACAACTATACAACAACTAGATATTATCACATCACATCTTTGGCTAATAGAAAGACTTATACAACTTTTTAGTCATCTATTGATGTCGTATATGCCTACTTAGAATAAAAGAGTCATGATAAGTATGGAAAAAGCATGCAATAAATATCAAAGGCACCACTAACTATAAATGATCATCCCTTGTTAGCACCTTCATCAACATGTTTGCTAACTTAAGGTTGAGATGTAGATTTGAGAGAACATTTTGAAGCACTTGGAGTCTTTCCATCGAGCTGAGATACTCAACATCAGCTATAGAACTCCTCAAATGATGAACAATCGCAAAATCATATATTTGAAGCTTTAGAGCCTTATTGAATAGTATGACTAACTAAGTTCTTTTGCTTCAATAATGAAGTAATTATAGCATGATCACCTTCTAGTAATATCTAAAAACCATATAAATATGCATAAAACTTCTCAAAACCCCAAACTTTTACTAAACACTCCTCTATTCTGGAGTAATTTATCTTTGTTGGTTGTAATGTACGGTTGATGTATGCAATGAGATAACACTAACTAGGCACACTTAAGCTCTCTTACATCAATACACCTTCAAGATCGATATCAAAAGCATCCACGTGTAAAATGAAGGGTTAAATGTAATTAGGATACACCAAAATTAAAGGAGTTGTCAACAACTTTTTGAGATCTATAAATGCTTACTCATAGTCAATAGACTAGATGAAAGACAATGTTGATGACTTTAGCAATACTTATAATGGTGCAATATGAATAGAAAGATGATCAATGAAATAATTGAGATATTGCACTTTGCTTGTATTGCACATTATTCACACACTTTGGAGTAGGGAATTTTAAAACAATTATAAATTTGTTAAGATCAATTTGCAAACTTTTATGAGAAATATAATACCCAAGATAAGTTATGTTCTTGGACCCAAATATGCATTTTGACCACTTCAACTTTAAACCAACTTTCAGCAACCGATCCAACTTCTTACAAATATTACAGATGTACTCTTCTAAGTGGATCAAGATATCATCAATGAAGTTAGTAATCATCTCCGACATATCACAAAAAACCTTGACCATTATCTGTTGAAAAGTCATGGGAGCATTGTTTAAACCAAATGGCATCACCAAGAATTTGTACAAAAAAAATGGTATATGAAAAGGAGTCTTGGGAACATCTTCCTCAGCCATTGGCATTTGCCAGTACTCAAAAGCAAAATTTAACTTGGTGAACCAATGACTTCTTCCCAAATTATGCAAGAGACCAGCAATATGAAGAAAAGGGTGCATATCTGGAATAATCATTTTGTATAATGGATGATAATCAATATAGAAGTGAATACTTCTATTAAGCTTCATTATAAGATAAGATTCATACACCCAAAGACTTTGATGTGATAGACAAATCCCAGAGCCCCAAAAGTGGAGTTGAAAGGGTGCCATGTGATAATGGCCGAAGTGGAAGCTAAATAAGAGTAACATGTTTGGATTTAAAGTTCCGACTTGAAAAGTCGAGAGTGGGAGTGAAATTGTCAACGAAGTGCTTAAGGAATGAGCACGAAGTGAGCAATAAGTGAGTCTCTAGAAAATGGATACAAAAAGACCAACACATGACACGTGGAAGTGTTAAGATAAACTTAAGATGGAATCTGAGATGGACCTGAAATGGAGTTTGAGATGGAGTCTAAGATGGACCCAAGATGGAGTCCTAGATGGAGTTTGAGATAAAGTTCGAGATGGACCTGAGATGGAGTTTGAGATGGACCCAAGATGGAGTCCAAGATGGAACTGAAACCGAGACCAAGACTGAGATTGAGACTAAGATTGAGACTAAGACCAAGATCGAGACTAAGACCAAGTCCGAGTCCAATTCTGAATACTAATACAAGCTATTGGGTGAAAGCCCAAAGTGATCATCCCTTGGGGGGGGGGGGTATAGGGGGTTCCAAAAGTATAGTAGGGAGAGTGTGGGGGTTGGATTCTAGTGGAACCAATTTGGGTAGGAAAGGTCAATTTAGCCTAGGAAGGTTATACCCATGTGTTGAGTGATGATAAGAAGTACAATTTAATAGAGTTAAAATGGTATATACCATTGAATTCCATTCTTTTTTCTAATCATGACTATGTGAGTTTTGATGCGAGCCTTTTTACTGCCATCCGCCTTTGGGTGCCCTAGCCAGGTGGCTAGAACGAGGTTCCAATGAGCCACGCCAAATATCCAAATAGGTAGTGCCACCCACACTTGGACCGGGAGCATTGACTATTCAATCTCTCGGGGGAGCTAAAGCTACCTCTTGAACAGTTCACTAAGCTACCCCACTTGTCTATCTATATTCACTTTAGCTTTGGACTTCCCAGTGGTTATCTTGCTACAAAGCATAATGTTACCAAAAAAAGGCATAAAGTTCACCTTTCTAGAAAAGTACAATAACTAGGACATCCTATTTAGGGTTTAAGATGTCCCCCAAGCTTGTGAAGCATGTAAGGCAACTTAAAAATGAGGGGGGCCCTTTGACAAGCATCACTGAAGCAGCAGAAGTGTGCAAGGAGAGCTTGATGTCACTAGTAGTAGGAGATGCTGGAGACGCAGTGTTGGAAGAATGAGATCAAGTATCCCCAGGCACAGAGGTGGTGCTAGAATAGCATGCACATGGTGTGGAATCACTCAGCCGTGCTTTGGACGTATCTCTGGAGCTTGCTGTGGATGTATGAGTTTCTGGGCCCATGGATTCTAGGTATGTCCCAGCCACCCCAAGTCACTGGTCAACGATCGGTCAACCCTCGGCCTACTGTAAAAATGGAATATTCCTGAATATTCTCTGAAAGTCAGACCGTTGACCGAGTCAACTTCGCCTATACCATTCCATTCCACATCTCTTTCCGATTGGGACTACATTTATTTCATCTCCTAACACTAGACGTGACACCTTGGAAAACATGCGAATTGTTATAATGGTGCCATCGATGACACATGCAACATCGATGACAATGTGACTGAAGGACCTCAGGTATGCACCAGTCACTCCAGGCCACCTCCCTCTCGAGTCAACTATCGGTCAACGAGAAGTCAACGGTCAGAATAGAATATTCTTGAATATTCCCTAACAGTCAGATTGTTGACGGAGTCAAAGCGGCATATACCATTGGATTCCACACTTTCTTCAGGTCATCACAGTTGTGGTGAATGAAAAGCCTTGACAGGAGGACTGCCCTCAAACAGGTCTTGAGGGATGAAACAGGAATTGATACAGCCTCTGCAGTGTGTCAGACACAACCAACAGGTCCCGAGAGCGATCAGCAGTAGGAGAATCGGAACAGATGCCGAAAGACAGGTCCACTGCACCACAATCTCGTATAAGCAACACATCTTTCCGGATCTAGAGATGTCGAATAGAATCAAAAGACAGGGCTTGCTGATTCTCATCAATGAAAGAATCTCTCTAGAACCAAGAGACTGCTCTAGACCATGCCACAAAAGACTCGGTTGCCAACCTCTTGGAACTTGTAGCTGGCAATACCACATGGAAGAGGATGACAACAAGCCGATTCTGGAGCATGCAGTTGGGTACGTGGTTTCATTTCTTTACTATCTTACAATATATTTATTTTTCAGAACCAAAATCGGCTGGAAACCCAGGAAGGACCTGACTATCAAGCTGATGAAGAAGAAGCCTAAGAAGGTGCCAAGGACACCACCCCTCAGACAAAGTTGCAGGCATGCGAGACTTTTTTTAACTTCTTTAACCCCCTTGAAATCCCAGAAAACGAGGAGGAGATTGATCCTGAAGAGGTACGATCTTTTATCATCTCTTCTAAAAGGTGTGCATAACTTCTTTCTTTAGGCCGAGGAGCTTCACATGGAACAAGACTATGACGTGGGGTAAGAACTATAGTCGGGATCAAAGTTTCGCAACCATGCTAACAACAACCTGAATTTGCAGTGCCACAATTTGCGACAAGATTGTTCCTCATGCCATCTCGTGGTTCACTAGCAAAGCAGTGGAATTTGATGATGAGGCGGGAGACGATGAGGAAGATGAAGATGAGGACGACAAGGTGACTGATGATAAGGAGGAATTTGATGCTAAGGTACATCACTTGGGTTTTTCCCTTCCCTTACTCATTACTTTAATTCGTTTCCTGTCAGGAGGAAGCCAAGCAAACCATGCCAAAGCTGAGCAGTAATCCTTTTTGATCCTGTCCTTGCTTCTGAATAGTTCCTTGTTTCTGGTCTTTGGCAGGAGTACCTTGAGGTGTTGGTCATGGGATCGGACACGTGGAGCACTTGGACCAAGGGCAAAGGTTGAGTGGCATGGATGCCATTCTCAGGGCTGGCAAGCCCCAAGTCCTAACTGGGACTTATGGAGGTTGTGAATGAGACTCCTCCAAGTGGTCGGAGGTGCAATTAAGTGACTAAAGTAAAATGGAAAAATTAGTCGCTTACAATTTACTACCATGACACTAAGCTCGAAATATGTCACGTGACTCTTACTTTGAAAAACCACTAAAAACGACACATATTACATGGCATGAATAGTGTGCCACGTGTCATCTGCTCCTAGAAGTCGTCTAGTGACACTCAAAAAAAAATAAGTAAGAAAAAATGACCACTTTTTCATTATTGATATTGCAGGAGTCGCACCACTTCCAGATTCTAAGCTCGAACACTAATACATGCTGTGGGGTGAAAGCCCAGAGCGTGTGTCTTCCAACGGGGGGGGAGGGGGGGGGGGGGGGCTGTGGGGGGTTCCAAAAGTATAGTAGGGATAGTGTGGGTGTTGGAGGAGTTGGGTAGCTGAGGTGGAGTCTGAGTTGAACTCGGACTCCGAGTCCGGGTCCAAATCCGGGCGAGCGAGTGCTCTTCACGTGGTATACTGCGTGCGGGGCAAGCTCAAAGTGGGCTTTGGCTTCTAGCTTTGGCTCATGGCTCTGCTTTTGCTACCTGCAACATCACACTCCCTGCTCGCCCCCACAATGCGCATTGGGATGGGTCCTGGTGAAAGCCGGGAGACTCGGATCTTTGCGTGCGGTGGTGGTGGGCTAGCTAGCAGTTAATCCTCCTGATGTGGGGTGGTGTGTGTCTTTGGTAGAGGGCTGCACACCTATTGCTGTGGTGCAACACATGTGCTTGTGATGGGTCCTGGCCAATGCTTCGGCAGAACCGGGAGACTCGGACGACCAACATGTGTGGTGCGCCACAGCTCGGGCTAGCCTCTCGCTTTTGTGTGTGTTTTGGGGCAGTGGGGTGTTCTCACCCCCTCCCAAGCACACACCCCTTGCTGTGCTGTAACCATTGAGTCCAGATCCGGGCGGGCAAAATTCCCTTGTGTTTGAACGTGGGTG
The DNA here is from genome assembly GCF_000143415.4 of Selaginella moellendorffii. Classification (NCBI taxonomy): domain Eukaryota; kingdom Viridiplantae; phylum Streptophyta; class Lycopodiopsida; order Selaginellales; family Selaginellaceae; genus Selaginella; species Selaginella moellendorffii. The sequence continues at coordinate 808,856 of NW_003314332.1, forward strand.
AGCTCAGTCGCATGGGGGCTTAGTTGGTGCTTCACAGCCAGGGAAGTGACACTCTAGACATCTACCCTTTTGTCAAAAATGCATGTGACGGGGGAGCAAGAAGTCACATGCTCTATGCTATTGAGCGACCTTTTGGAATCTCGGGCAGGGGATGTATTTCTACCTACTATCGATCGCTCCATAGCACAAGAGCATGTAACTTCTTGCTCCCTCCGTCACATGCATTTTAACAAAGGTTTGCTCCTCTTGTTGTCCCTGATGGGTGATGGCTCCACTTACTTGTGATGCTGAATGAACTGATGTTCCTGGTGTGACCACCAAGTCCGGATCCGGGCGGGCAATTCCCTTGTCTTGAACTTGGGTGAGCTCAGTCGCATGGGGGCAGCTGGGTTCTGAGGTTCTGAGCTCAGTTGCATGGGGGCTTGGTGGGGAGCTGGGTTCTGAGGTGACTAATGCAAAACATGTATGTGCCTGCTGTGAAACACAAAATCCCTAGGCCCCAAAGTGGAGCCGAAAGGGCACCATGTGGTAGTGGCCGAAGCGAAAGCCAAACGAGCGTAACATGTTTGGACTAAAAGCTCCGACTTGAAAAGGTCGAGAGTGGGTGTGGAACTCCCAACGAAGTGCTCAAGGAATGAGCACAAAGCAGGCAATAAGCGAGGCTCCAAAAAGGGACCCAAAAGGACCAACACATGACACATGGAAGTGTCCAAGATGGACCCGAGTTGGGGTCCAAAGTGGAGTCCAAAGTGGAGTCCGAGATGGATCCGAGTTGGAGTCCGAATTGGAGTCCGAGAAGGACCCCGAGATGGAGTCCGAGATGGAGTCCGAGATGGACTTGAGATGGACTCGAGATGGAGTCCGAGGTGGAGTCCAAGATGGAGTCTGAGATGGAGTCCGAGATGGACCCGAGATGGAGTCCGAGATGGACCCGAGATGGAGTCCAAAGTCGAGACCGAGACCAAGACCAAGACTGGGACCAAGACCGGGGCCGAGACCGGGACCGAGACCGGGGCCGAGACCGAGCCCAAGCCCGAGTCCGAGCCCGAGTCCGAGTCCGAGTCCGAGTCCGAGTCTGAGTCCGAGTCCGAGTCTGAGTCCGAGTCCAAGTCCGAGTCCGAGTTCGAGTCTGAGAGGGTGAAAGCCTAAAGCGTTTGTCTCCCAGACCCTGGGGGGTTTGGTGAGCTCCAAAAGTATAGTGAGGGGGAGGACTGCAGTGGAACCAGTTTGGCCAGGAAAGGCCAGTTTGGCCCAGGAAGGTCGGACCCAATGTTGGGTGATAAGTTGCCCACTGGGAAGTCCAAGACTAAAGTGAACACGGACCAACAAGCGGGGTAGCTTGGTGAAGTGTTCAAGAGCCGGCTCTAGTTCCCCTGGGAGATCGACTAGCCGATGCTCCCAGTCCAAGTGTGGGTGGCACTACCTACTTGGATACCTGTCGTGGCTCAACGGAACCTCGCTCTAAGCCCATGGCTAGAGCACATAAAGGCAAAAGGCAGGGAGAGTACCCATGAAGCTTGCGTAAGACCACGGTGTTCCGAAATGTTGTCCCAAAGTCCCAAACGGTGAAAGGGAAGAGGATTAGGCCTCTAATGCAGTGACCAAGGATACGGTCACATGGTGAGGAAGTCCCAAAGGATAGTGGGACTTAGCGGTCGGGCCTGCGGGCCTTGATCCAGTGGCAGTCTTGGCAAACACGACCATGGACTAAAAGGGACTTGGTGGGGACTGGAAAAGAGTTGTCGGGGAAGGCTATTCCCCATGTCTGTGGGCATCCTAAGGATGTTGAGGAGTAGATCTGGGATGATCACTCATGGACGGATGGCCCAGTCTTTGAGAGACGGGACTATGATGCAGGTGGCATTAGACCACTGACGTGACCAAGGTGAATGGGCATGGCCTTAGCATAATGGGCCGATATGTCGGGGGTACCTTGGGGTGTCGGTCATGGGATCGGACACGTGGAGCACTTGGACCAAGTGCAAATGTGGATGCCATTCTCGGGGCTAGCAAGCCCCAAGCCCTAACTGGGACTTATGGAGGTTGTGAATGAGACTCCTCCAAGTGGTCGGAGGTGTGGTTAAATGACTAGAGTAAAATGGAAAAATTAGTCGCTTACAATTTGGTATTGGAGCTGGTCCTTAGTCCGACTATTATTGGTGCTCAAGTATATCACCACTTGTATTGAAATTGGAAGGTCCTAGGGATGGACCTATCCTTGAGGAGTAGCATGTCGAGAGGACATAGCTCTCCACTCAAGTTAATGTGTGAACTTGTGTGCAATGTGGTGGATAGAAAGGGGCCAATAATGGAACGACTTTGGGATCTTGGGAACAGTATAAGGTTTTCCTCGGAGAGTTGAGGATGTGATCCAGATGAACATTTGATTTAGCAAACTGGCTAATGTAGTTGTGGTAAACAACTATAGTTGGGATCACGGGGAAGATGTAGACTCAAAAACAATAAAGGAGTCACAAGATTAACCTCATATAGTGAGGCTGGTGCTCATGAAATTGAGACAAGAATTAATGACCGTGAAAGGTCAAATACGGATGAGGACACGAGTCCTTGAAATGGTGGCGGCTATCTTTTATAAATGCGGGAACAAACCCAAGGAGTTGGGGGTGTGCTCAAAGAATGAGTTGGTATTCTCATCACATGGACAACTGGTCATAAGGGGCAAAAGATTGCCCCCAGAGAACAAAATCAAGTGTTGAAGTAACACTTGCAAAGATGGTCCTTGTGAGTAGGACATGAATACAAGAGTTGTATTCTAGTGAGCTGGCACCTCAAAAGTAGGACTTCTTGGGTCGTCGGATTAGCAAAGTCCAAAATGTCTGATGACTCTAATAGAGTCAAGGAATAATCCTAAGGGATTGATGGAAGCATTTAGACTGAAGTGTGTGGTGCCCTATGAAGGATGGGGAGGATCTTAAGATCCAAGTATGAGAACAGTGTAAGCGACTAAATTTTCCATTTTAGTTTAGCCACTTAACGACACTCCTGACCATTTGGAGGAGTCTCATTCACAACCTCCATAAGTCCCAGTTAGGACTTGGGGCTTGCTAGCTCTGAGAATGGCATCCATGCCACTCAACCTTTGCACTTGGTCCAAGTGCTCCACGTGTCCGATCCCATGACCGACACCCCAAGGTACCACCGACATACTAGCTTGTTATGCTAGGCCATGCCCATTCACCTTGGTCACACCGATGGTTTAATGCGACCTACATCATAGTCCCATCTCTCAAAGACTGGGCCATCCGTCCATGAGTGATCACTCTAGATCCACTCCTTAGCATCCTTAGGATGCCCGCAGACATGGGGAATAGCCTTCCCCGACAACTCTTTTCCAGTCCCCACCAAGTCCCTTTTAGTCCGTGGCTGTGTTCGCCAACACTGCCACTGGATCAAGGCCCGCAGGCCCGACCACTAAGTCCCACTATCCTTTGGGACTTCCTCACCATGTAACCGTATCCTTGGTCACTGCATTAGAGGTCTGCTTCTCTTCCCTTTCACCGTTTGGGACTTTGGGGCAACATTTCGGAACACCGTGGCCTTACGCAAGCCTTATGGGTCCTCTCCCCGCCTTTCGCCTTTTGGTGCTCTAGCCATGGGCTTAGAGCGAGGTCCCGTTGAGCCACACTAGGTATCCAAGTAGGTAGTGCCACCCACACTTGGACTGGGAGCATCGGCCAGTCGATCTCCCAGGGGAACTAGAGCCGGCTCTTGAACGCTTCACCAAGCTACCCCGTTTGTCGGTCTGTGTTCACTCTAGTCTTGGACTTTCCAGTGGTCAGTTCATCACCCAACACTGGCTATGGCCTTCCTGGACCAAACTGGTCCTTTCTGAGCCAAACTGGCCCTTCTTGGCCAAACTAGCTCCACTGGGCTCCAACCCCCACAAGCTCTATTTGGTTAAAGTGGGAATTGTCATTATCCCACTTGTAAAATAAGGTTTCCAAACCTTTATATAGTATATAAATATAACAAAATTCAACTGCATTGAGGTACATGCCATTTTATTTTAAACAAGGAAATGTCTACTCAATCACTTCTCCTCCCCCTGCCACTGCTTCACCTCTCTCTTCTCCTTGTCATCGTCGTCCAATTTCTTTCCATCCTTTTAATATTGGCTCAGTTGCTCCGAGTCTAGGTGGAGCCCAAGTCCCCATTCAATCTTTACTTTCCCCTTATTAATAAAACAACTTCGTAGACTTCCAATAACATGCTGTAACACTTCTAGTATAATGCAAATCCTCTCAAAGAATTGTCTTTTAATATTAATACAATGGCATGGAACCCCATGCCATAATAAGTTACATTTTTAAATAAATACATGCCATCTTAGACTATTATTTTTTGCCTCCAACGCCTATACAATAATCTTGGAATTTCATCACTCTCCACACTATCAGGATTTAAACCCAATAGTAATGCCATCTCTTCTCTAATACGTCCACGCTCATGTTCAGTGGTCGAAGAACCCATCCGGTTGAGCAGATTATGGAGATGCAGATAGTGCTTGGCTAGACAATATACATGCCATAAATGATGACTGGTGTCTGTCCGATCAAATGGCTTCTGATATACCGTTCCATTTGCCATTTGGTTGATTTCTGCAGCCACCTCCTGGACTGGCCGGTTCTCTATCACCATTGCTCCAAGCCGTTTTGCAAGGTCCCCTAGAACATACGGTTTCTTCTCCCTAGTTTCCATACTGCAAGAGATGGGGTGCACTGCATATGTGTGCGTGTTCGCTGCAGTTTTAATCGGCGAGTCATCGATGATGAGGATTTCACTTGACCTAGTAGTCTGGTTCATCACTACAGCCTCTGGCTTGACGAAGATGGGCTTGCTACCCCTCACATGGACCATAGTCAAGCAATCCTCCTGCGTTAGGAGAAAGTCAAATGGTAATATTACTCGCGTCTGATCGTGCATCATCTGTAGCAACGTTAATGCATTGTGGCGCATCATGGATGTCCAAACTCCCAATTGCAAATTGAACCCAGCCCTCTGTTTTAAGTGTCGCATGGTCATTATTAGATCCCGCAGTTTCTCCCGTGTGATTAATGTGAATGTGTCTCTTTTGACCAACTTGCGACCGCAGGCTTTGGAGGGTGCAGTGACATTCGAGGACGAGCCACACTCATGGGAGAAAAGGACACCGTTCAGATCAAAAACGATACAGTACTTTCGCTGTGACTCTGAAATGAAATGTGTCAGCATAAAAAATGGTACAAGTCAATTTTACCATCTACAATATTAGCGAATGGTGCTCCCGATGGTCGTTCAAAGGGTTTTGGTCAAGGAAACGTGAAGGGCGGAAATACTCTCCTCTACAATGTGGGGTCAATTGCATCCGATGGCATGTGGGCACATGCCATTTCAGCTGTAGACTCTGGTACAACTGGCTCAATAGTGGCATGGGGTGGTTCCGATGGCGTGTGATCACACGCCATTTCAGCTGGTGCCTCCGTTGGTAAAGTGGACATGACCGAACAGGCAGAAGGGGCGGTGTAGGGAGGTTCCAACGGCACGTAGTCAGATGATTGGGCACACGTTGAGTCCGTTGGAAATGAGGATACGACCGGCTCGGCGGCTGGGGCGGCCTCATGCGGGTCCAATGGCGCCTGGTCACCGTCAGTTGGATACGTGGACAAGATTGACTCAGTGGTATGGGCAGCATCAAGTGGAGCGTGGTCAGCTTGCTTGGCGTTGATATGGATAGTAGCCTCCACCAGCTCTGATGACTCTTGCAGGCAAGTAGAGTCCACTGGCGGATCCATATGCATGTCCAAATATCTCCCTTCGATTGAGATGGTATCCTCCCTACTGGCTACTAAAAACAAACTCATTAGCACATTGAATCGACTATACTGTATTTACCATCAACTGCTATTGAGGAACTAGGACCGATATCACTTGGGCGCACTGCTGATTCTAAAGGATTGGACATACGTTTCGACCCTTGCTTGGCACTATCCTTCCTCGACACTAAAGGCTAGAGTTTGTATCTTAATTCAACTGAATAATCTCTACTTACCATTTGCTTTGCAACCTACATGGACAATGTTAGAAATGGTAAAAGGTTAGGAATGGATGTACTATTATTTACCTGATGGTTTGTCTTGTATGACCTTCCTCCGCTGCTCTTTGGCCACCTCAAGCTGGCCATCGTCGTCATCATCGTCGTCGTCGTTATTGTGATCGTCACCATTGTGAGGACCATCCAAGTCCTCTTCGTCCTCCTCTTCTTCATCTTCCTCTTCTTTGTCCTCCTCTTCGTCCTTCTGCTCTTCCTGCTCATTATCTTTCTCTGGCTCCTCATCCCCCTCCTGCATTTCTTCCATAGGCTGCTCAGGCTGGATGGCTTGTTCTTCCAGGACCATCTTGGGAAAATCATCTGGCCGAGTCTCCATTTCAAAATACAAGACATCCATAGCCTGTTTTAGTGCGTGACCTAGGACCGTATCCTCACCCGACTGTCTTAACATGGTTTCTGCACGTTCTTGCACCCTTCGAAAACGACGAGATGAGAAAAACGTGGCCCTGACTTGAAAAGCATCCCTCATCCATTGTACCTCTCCATTGAGATTGGGGAAGGGGAGTCCGCCATAGGAATCTGAGTCAGGAGGTGGTGACCGCGAGGCATTACCTATCATCTTTTCGTTGCCCTTCTTCCTTTTCGAATCAAACGCCTCTGATCCCGACGACTGTCCAACGTGCTTTCGCTTTTTATGACCACTGTCAGTTTGAGCTTGGCTGGTGCTTGCGTGTTTTGCCTTTGAAGAAGTGTCTCCTGCAAGGAATGGCATGAGACCACATGCCATTGCAAATATAATTTGTACCTCCTTTTTTCCTATTGCTTGTCTGTTTGTCCTTCTTCGACGCGCCACCAGTGCGCTTTTCAGTCCTCGTGTCTGAATATTCACAACGATCTATAATCAAAATGGCGTGAGGCCTCACATGACCTTACCTTGTGCAGGTTGTGAGCTCGGCCCAACAGTAGCTGTTAACGCCATTTCAGCATCTGGGGGTGGCCACGCTCCTGCATACAGAGCTTGTGAGATAACATTTAAATTTAAAGTGCGTACTCACCAGGTTCGCAGAGAAGATACTATTTTTCTTTGGCAACTATAATTATATGCTTCATTGAAGTCACCTCTTCAATGGAGTTTGTCACCGCAACACACGGGACACCCTTGAGTAGTGCGGCTCGAAAGAATAGTCTGCCGCAGTTGTACTCGACAACGCATTTGCCCTTGGAGTCGGAGGCAGGTGCTATTGCGTTGAAGACCCAGCTGAGCATTTCCCATGCTGCACCTGGAGCTTTCTCTGGATTCGAAAGCTCCATAGCCGTCTTCAGTTCCTTAGGCACGGGTAAATTGACCTCCCTCAGATCAATTCGATTGGCCTTGTCGAACGAAGCTGGGAAGTCACTCCAGTCCCACTCTGCTGCAGGACTAATAACAAGGGCGAGTGTGAAGATGCGGACATTCGTCGGTATCTTCTTCTTAGCCATTATCCCATGGATCTCCCGCATCTCCTTGCCTTTCAACCGAGCCTTCACCTCGTTCAAGGCCTTCCAGAACTTGTGATAGGATTCGGAGTCATAGATCATATAGTGGACTGAAGATTCCACCTCCGCAAGTCCCACCATTAAGTCAGTAATGGAGCTGACTTCGTCTGCATGAGTGATCTCCTCGTTTGTGAAGTCCATCACACAAAAGATGTTCTTGACCTGCTCATCTCCGCGGGAAACGACGCTCCTCCACCTTTGATCCTCATCCGAATTCACGTATACCCGGTAAGGTTCTCGATAGGCCTTTGCTGTGGGGTCGAGCTGTTTCTGAAGTCGGCGGTCGACATCCCTTTTAATGAAATTTGGATACTGATCCAACTTCTCAGCTTTACTTTTCGTGGCATCCCGCAGCAGATCGATGAACTTGGGGGCCCCCTTCACGTACTCGTCGATGTCTTCATTTGACAACTCCAGCTCTTCCATCATCTCTTGCGTGGTGTCGATGCTCACCCTCTCCACGGCCACTTGCTCGAAGATCCAATCCTTCAATAGCGCACGAGCTCTCAGAGTCGTGCACAAGTCCTCGTATGTCACAATATGGCCGGGAGTCATTTTGGTCTTGTTGAAGACTACCTCACCACGTAGAAGAGCATTAGCCACTGTCAGAAGGTCGTCGTCGTCTAGAGACCGCAAGAAACGCAAGGCGTTGAGCTTCAAATCATTGGGCTTCCGGCTGTCCTCCACACCCATTGAGTTTAGCAACTCCCCGTCATGGTACCTCCTCAGCACATCTACCCATTTGTCAAAAACAACTTTTGTCGCGAGTAGAATGTTATGGATGCTGAGTGTGTCATTGACCCCCAGTGTTTTCGAGAGAAGACTCGAGAATTCCTGCAATGGAAATGGCGTGAGGCCACATGCTATGCCACATGCAACGAGGCTTACCTGCCAGGCGCTAGTTGCTAGTGCACGTCCTTGTCCTGGTTTTTTTGGCTTCTTCAGTTGAACCCAGAGCTTCCGTGTTCGTGCCAATGTCTCGTGCAGACCCGATTTGTAGCACGTTTCTTGCTTGACATTCTGCGCGTGGGAGATGGATATGATAGATCAGAGGGGCGAGTTGCCTTTTATCAGGCGGACAACTCTTGTCTTGAAGACTTTCTTCACCTCCTCGCCCACCATAATATCCACAACTATCTCTTGCATCGCCAAGCTAGAATGCTGCCCGGAGACGGCATAGAACCGGATGTTCTGATCGTCCAACACCTTCCTATTGATCAAGTCTGGAAACCTCGTCTCGCCCTTCATTGTTTGGTAGTAGGGGATCACGTCTGCGATGTCGGGTGTTACTGGACTTGCCAGCATCTTCTGCTTCAGTTTCTCCACCCACTCATCAGATACTAGCCTGTGGTTGTATTTGCTTTGGATGTCGATACGACTCACGTCGATTGTATATACTTTGTTGGAATAGTAACAAGTACTATTATCTGCGACGATTTTTGCTGCCTCTTCTTGCTCTTTCTGCTCTTTGCGGCTCTTCTTTTTGGTGGGTGTAGTGTTCGAACCCGAGGCAATGGCATCACCGAGTAGCTTCTTTTTTGGAGCAAGAGAGTCGGACGTCGGCTTGAGCTTGACCACCCTTTTCTGCTTCGGGGTAGTTTCCAGATTGACCCCCTTCCCCTTCGCTTCGCGAACTGGAGGCACTCTCAACGGCTCAATGTTGGAATATAGTTTTTGAACATCGCCGTAGGTGAGGTCCATGGATTCCATGTGATCTTCATAGACCCGCAGTGTCTTTGAAATTGTGGGCCTCCTAGACAACCTCTCCCTAGCTCCCTCTAGGAATTCCTCATAGCCGCTGCCCCCCTCCAGGAAGCCGCTAGGATGTGCAAGGTGGATCTTGAAGGCGGACGCTGTCTCTACCACAAGTGCCAGTCCATATTCTTGCATGGAACTGCATGGAGTGTCTGTCACTTGGATGAGGATCCCCATGCATTCTTTTCTCCCACCATCTGTGTTGTACAGCCTCAGATCCTCGCCTTCCATCCCGAAAGTCCAACTGGTGAGCTCCTCCCCCTTCTCTGCATCCACATTGACAGTGGCTGGAAGAAGAACACAATTCCTCACCTGTTCAGAAATGCACAACAATTAGATCTGACAGATGAAAAGTTAGCAGCTGGAAATAACGTGAGGCCACACGCCATTCACCACTGCATCAGATGTCTTGAGGCTGCATCCTAAGATGGCGTGAGGCTACACGCCATCTATAACCGGACTGCACTCGAGAGCCCAATCAGTGCATGCCAATGTTGCTACTGAATGGCATGTGGCCTCATGCCATTTTCTACTTGGCCTAAAAGACTTACCATTTGAAGCCGAATGGAGGCGTGACAATCGAGGCCGAACTTGCTGGCGAATGTGCACTGTGTGTGCAGCGGATCGTAGTAGCAAGGCTACTCTGCCACTTAACAGTTGGAGAGTGGCACTGAAATCTCCCGGGACGCCAAGTGGGCTGCGTGTGGGTGGCGGAGTGGGCGGCGGAGTTGGCGGCGAAGTTACAAACTGGGTGTGTCTTGAAGTGGACGCTGATACACACGAGCGCGATGCGAGCGCGAGTGTGATGCAAGCGCGAGTGGACGCCGATGCACACGAGAAACCTGTAGAAAAGGTAGATGAGCGCGAATGTGAGCGTGATCGCGAGTGGGAGCGCGATGCGAGCGCGAGTACGAAGCAAAATGCAAAACCTAACCTCACACGCGCGAAATGTCACAACGGTTGGTAATCCCGCCACGTCATCATTCCTCGGATTTGGGTGCCACCATTAATTTCTGGATTGCCGCGCGCAGGCAAGCACGCAAAATCCAAAAGAAATCCGCAACGTGATCATTCCTCGGACTGCATGCACGCGAAATCCAAAAGAAAGATCATGATTGGGATATCATTTAATACCCTCGCTATATTTATACCATGCATGATTGGATATTCCAAAGCATCTTGTATTTCCAAAAATGGCAGATGTTCAACTAAATAAAGAAATTCTATCTGTTTCTATTTTTCTCTCAAATCAATATTATAGCGTGTGGGCTCATGCAATTTTGAACCAAAGAAACCCAAAAAACGTTGGACCCAAAATATTTTGAAAAAACCCAAAAAACCCTAAACATTTTAAACCCAAAAATCCAGGCGTCCTGTGGCGTTATTCCTTGAATGGCGTGTGGGCACATGCCATTTTCAGGGCCAAATGCTGAATGGAGAAAAATTCCCTTTCAGTGCAAATGCTGCAAGAGGCAGATGCCGAGCACAAAGGACTGTAACTACCTCACATGACACAGATAAAATTTTCTCCATTTGGCAAAGATAAACTTTATAGCGTGTGGGCTCATGCAATTTTGAACCCAAAAAATGCACCAAAAAAATTCTCGGCGTCATCTGGCGTTATCTTTTGAATGGCGTGGGGCCGCATGCCATTTTCAGGGGCACATAGGAGTATATTCCTAGGATATTCTAACACGCGCGAGAAATTTTTGAGTTTTCTGGAGATCCAACTGTTAGATCGCAACTAGATTTTACAGAATGGTATACAATGTCTTTCTTGATGACTCTGCAAAGAAGCATCTCGATCGGACACCACATGAGACCACACGAGCTTTACAATGTTTCAGAGGCATTTGCCATAGATCCGACCGTTATTTTGTTCCAAGATTTTACAGTTTGGTGTGCATTGACCTTTCCATCGACACTGCAAAGGGACATCACAATCAGATGCGGGATCACAAGAAACTAACTTCACTAACTCTGGTTTCACCAAGATCTACGTAAGGAGTTATGAAATGAAAGGACCCTCTCTATTGAAATGTGTTTATGGTCCTAGGGGCATTGTGACATATCAAAGGATTTTGCATCAAGTTCTGTATTTGCATGTTTATCAAGCTACTAAATTGCTAAACCCTAAACCCTAAACCCTAAACATGTGGCAAATGCTGCGTGAAGAAAGATGCCCTTTCTGGGCAAATGCTGTAAGAGGCAGATGCCGAGCAGATGTATCTCAGGCTAGCGAAGGGGACAAACGAAAGCTAGCTATAAACATGACGGGATGCAAATAGATTACTAGGCTAGTCCTGCGAAAATCAAAAACCATAATTGAAAACATTGAAAATGCAAAAAGAAAGGTTTATAATATTTTTGAATTTTAAGCAACCAAAGGAATGTAAGTAGGGCATGTGTTTGTAAGTTTAAAAATGCCTCAACCACTTAAATTCCCAAGTAAATAAAGCTGTTTCTATTTTTGGTACAGGTAAACTTTATAGCGTGTGGGCTCATGCAATTTTGAACCCAAAAATGCACCAAAAAATGCTTGACTAGCATTATTCTTTGAATGGCGTGTGGCCTTATATTGCCATAAATGGACGTACACACACAGCATAATTATTCCTTTACACGGCGAATAATCTTGGCGTGGATCGCTGACATGGCATGGCAAAGTTCGAATCACTGACATGGCACAGCTGGATCGAGGCAAGGACATGATGTGACAAAGTTCAACCTCCGACAGCAAAGTCTAGAAGCTACTCAGTTTGAAATTTGTCAGAGGAGTCATAAGATCTGGTTTGTCAGAGGATTTGATGTGACGTTCAAGCGTGTGTTATTTTTGAATTCTCGAACTCATTCCTAGGTCTATCATTTTTGTGCGCCGTGTTCTTGGTTCCGCTGAGCGCAGTGAGCGCTGCTTGTGTAAGCGGCGTTGTGAGCTGTGGTTTATGCGTCTATGAGCGGTTGCGGCATTGCGAGCGCCATTGCGAGCGGCAGTTTATGCGAGTGGCAGTTTGTGCGAGCGGCGCTACGAGTAGTTGCGGTGTTGCGAGCGGCACTGTGTTTGGTGTGGCTACCGCTTCCTCTTGATGTTCAGCACTTGTGCTTCCTGGTATGTTCACCATGGAATGGCTTAGGACCACATTTAGAAATGGCATGAGGCCACATGCCACCTTGGGCCCTTGCAATTTCATGGCTAGCGTATTGTCATGTATGTTTTTACTTGCCTGCAGCTGTGTGTATATCAAGATGGCATGAGGCCTCATGCCATCTTTGGCCCCTGCTAGCCTATTGCCATATTCCTTTTGCCTTGCTGCAACTGTATATATTTTTGTGTGCGTGACTAGTCCGAAATGCTGATTGGCCACTCCAAGCCTCTTCAGTTTCATTTCAGCATGCGTGATGGTGCTCCAGTGATGAGGTACAAGATGAGAGAATGGGACACAGTGTGGCTGCCAGTGGACGGCATTGAACTCTTCAAGAGAGATCCCATAACTGGGGAACCTATGATTCCTCAGGGTTCCCCACGGCTGATGCACCCGGATGGACTCAAAGACCAGGAAAGTATAGTGGCCGGGATTAGACAGCATATTGCCTTCTGGAAGAGGGGGTTGGTGTTTGGTGGAGAATCCTATTTTCAGAGGTGCAAGCCTTTGCTCAAATACTGGGAGAAGATTATATCTGCTATCCAAAATGGGCCGGTTGTATATGAAGAATTGGAAGAGTCCTTTTGGCCAGAACCCAGAGCACCAGATAGTAGCGGAACAATGTCCTCTGGAAATGCAGTGACAGATAACGATGTTGAGGATCACTATTGTGGGCCGAGGAACAAGAAGCCGGATTCAGCATTCAATCCAGTACAAGTCTGCAAAGGAATGGTCGTGCTTGTCAAACCCAGTAATAAAAAACAAATGATATGGGTGGGGCGCTGCATCACTGATGCAGAGGAGGACGCGGAAACTAATTCCTTCAATGTAACTGTGGAGTGGTTCAAGCCAAGTTCCGGATATACGAAGGATTGCCTAGAAAAGAGATGGGTGCTGAATCCAAGGGATCCCAGCATGAGCATATCGGTGGATAATGTTGTGCATGGTTGGATGCGGAAGCAGAGTGCCACCATCACCTTGCCAGACCATGCAAGAGATGCAACAAGAGCATTCATAACCCGGGTTCAAGGTGAGATTCATTAATATTCCTTTACTAAGTTTCTAATGTATTTTATTTCAAGGTGAACAATCCGAATCTGAATCAGAGGAGGCGTGATGGCATGTGGCCTTACGCCATTCCTAGGTGAGATGATACAAATAACAAGTATAAATTCTTAGTTGTTCTAGCAAATCTTACTTAAAGTTTAAGTTGAACAAGCCAAATATGAATTCATCGGATTGTTATAATAAATTGCGAGGTGATGGCATGAGGCGATACGCCATTTGAGAGTGGTAGCCATTCCTATATGAGGTGAGTGAAATATTTATTAGAAATACCTCATTCAATTGTGCACTTCTAAGTCTTGGTCCACTCAGTACTGTTTGCATGTTTTTATTTTAATTCTTTCTCTAAAATGTTATTTAGCATGTGGCTTCATGCCATTGCTCTCCACAATCATGTATTGAATTTTTCTATCCTTGCATAATACTTCTCCATATATATAGCATGTGCGCACATGTGATATGGTTCATTAGGCCTGATATAGTGTGTGAGGTAAAACAAAGATGATGTGACATATGCATTTACCAATAACACGTGCATAAATCTAATAATATGGCATGTGGCCCATATTAATGGCACATAAACCCATATTGTGGGCTTACGTGCTTTATGTACCATCATTCCCTTGCAGCGTGTGTGTTGGTTTCCTTTTATAACACAACGAACTCCATATTTTAGGGTGAAGAGCGTTCTCATGGCAAGCACAAAATCTGTAAGTGAGGCAGAAAAGGAGACGGAGAAGGAGATAGGTGAAGATGTAGAATATATAAGTCTTCCCCGTACTATACTCCCCGTACTATACTCCAAGTGATCATTTTTCTAAACAAACGGCAACATTAACAACTATCGAGAACGCCCCAGTAACGTCAGAGACAACAATCCAAAGCAAAACAACTGACCCGGAGAAGGATGATAGTACCGCTGAGAGTACCAAAAAGGAGGTGTCCACTAGCGCTTAGGCTTATAATGGCATGTGCCCTCATGCCATTTACTTGATCACCAAATACCTTTTTCCCTTTGCACTAGTATATCTTAATACCGGTCTGAGAAATAGAATGGCATGTGCCCTCAGGCCTTTTACTAAATCACCTTTGAAAGAAATGCAAGCCTCTATGTCGTAAAAAAAAGGTACTAGAGAAATTCCTTAATAATATGAATGTTATTTAGTTTCATGAAAATACACTAAGGGTCAAATGAGTTAAATGACTTCTCCAGACTAGCAATGCCTCTTGCTACACCTTCACAATTAGATTCGTTAGAAAAAGATAACATTGAATAATATCTAAATGTTCTCACCATTAAGTTATATGTCTGGCTAATAGGAATGACGTTCATCTTGGAAAGCTCACCACACGCTCAATGAACAAACAAATAGTGTGTGCGCGCATGCCATCGCTCTTCTTTAGCTTCAGATTCGGCTTGTTCACCTTGACAATGAGATTTATTATACAACCAGATGGACTCAGTCTAGACATAAAGTCACCGCGCTAGTCACCATGCCCCAGATATGTCTAGCCCCTGGACAAAAAACATATAATTTCACGTCATTTTCAAATACTTGAAAATTTGTACCTAGTCCCATTTTACTGAATAAATCCCACTTTAACGAAATAGAGCATCCACACTCTCCCTACTATACTTTTGGAACCCCCCGCAGCTCCCCCCCCCCCCCCCCCCTGGGGGACGATCGCTTTGGGCTTTCACCCAATTGCCTATATTAGTATTCGGACTCGGACTCAGGCTCGAACTCGGACTCGGACTCAGACTCGGTCTCGGTCCCGGTTTTGAACTCAGACTCAGTCTCGGTCCCGGTCTCGGTCTCGGTTCCATTTCGGGTCCATCTTGGAATCCGTCTCGGGTCCATCTCGGACTCCATCTCGGGTCCATCTCAGACTCCATCTCGGACTCCATCTCGGGTCCATCTCAAACTCCATCTCGGACTCCATCTCGGGTCCATCTCGGACTCCATCTTGGGTCCATCTTGGACTCCATCTTGGACTCCATCTTGGGTCCATCTCGGACTCCATCTCGGACTCCATCTCGGGTCCATCTCAGACTCCATCTCGGGTCCCCATCTCGGGTCCATCTTGGACTCCATGTCGGACTCCATCTCGGGTCCATCTCGGACTCCATCTCGGACTCCATCTTGGGTCCATCTTGGACTCCATCTCGGGTCCATCTCGGACTCCATCTCGGGTCCATCTCGGACTCCATCTCGGGTCCATCTCGGACTCCATCTTGGACTCCATCTCGAGTCCATCTCAGACTCCATCTCGGACTCCATCTTGGACTCCATCTCGAGTCCATCTCAGACTCCATCTCGGACTCCATCTCGGGTCCATCTCGGACTCCATGTCGGACTCCATCTCGGGTCCATCTCAGACTATCTCGGACTCCATCTTGGGTCCATCTCGGACTCCCTCTCGGGTCCATCTCGGACTCCATCTCGTGTCCATGTCGGACTCCATCTCGGGTCCATCTCGGACTCTATCTCAGACTCCATCTCGGGTCCATCTCGGACTCCATCTCGGACTCCATCTCGGGTCCATCTTGGACTCCATCTCGGGTCCATCTTGGACTCCATCTCGGGTCCATCTCGGACTCCATCTCGGGTCCCTTTTTGGAGCCTTGCTTATTGCTCGCTTCGTGCTCATTCCTCGAGCACTTCGTTGGGAGTTCCACTCCCACTCTCGACCTTTTCAAGTCGGAGCTTTTAGTCCAAATATGTTATGCTCGTTTGGCTCTCGCTTCGGCCACTACCTCGTGGCACCCTTCCAGCTCCACTTTGGGGCCTAGGGATTTTGTGTCTCATAACTCCACCACCCATAGACGAAGTTCGATGTCCTCATCAAACGGTAAACCCTTTCATAAAGTAACACCCACACGTGTTACCATTTCCATCCTTGGCACCTAGCCAATATTTATCTATGGTTTGACACCAAAGGCTCACCATGCTTTGTCCATCCTCCAAGGAGCATAGTCTCTCCAACTTAGAGACTCATTCGACCACTTGTGGTGGTCCTCTCCTTTTATTGGTTGAGTTCTCGCTAAACCCGTTAGAGACACCTTCTCTAACTCAATTCCACTACTCATTCTCGAGTAGTTTCAGATTCCATCGACCTAACCTTTGCACTTTGGTACTTTTAGTTTTGACTTCTCAGAGTCAATTTCCTAGGTGCCTCCAACACCTTACATTGCACATGGTGCAACTCCACTTCCCCATCCTAGAAAGTTCTTTACTTGAGGGCACCATCATCCTCTCTTCGATATCATGCCACCTTTGGCACTAAGTTCCAGTTATTATAATTTGTTCTAGGGCTGCCCACGGCCCTATTATTGGCTACCTTACTCCCTCTTGGAGCTTCCACTCTCGCCAAATCGGAACGGTTGGGAATCCATCCTTGGGAAAATATTGCCTTTCCCACAATCCGTTAGCACTTAGCACTTTAGCACTCTCGGCCTAACTTGCCATTTGGATTCTTTCCCCTTATTCCCATAGCTCTTTTCTTAGCCACTAGTCTTTTGCTCCTATCCATTGATTGTTGCATCAAGCAACACAGGATCACTACCTCCCTCCTTGAGGTATTTTTTTGGTTCCATGGCAAAGCTCCACTTTGCCAAGTCCAGAGGGTGCTCACCCCTAGTAGGTCTCTTTAGCATTTTCTGCTATGGGCCCCTTCCACGGCCCAACTTTGTGACCCTCCCATGGGTCTCTCCTAGAGACTACTTTGAACTCACAATACCATTGTATTGTCGTAGTTCATTTCCTTAGGTGTCCTTCCCACTTGGTCACCTTGACCAAGCCACACCATTATCAATAGTTCAAATCAACGCTTTGAACTAGGAACCTTGTTGCTTAACCTCACAAGGACCTCGTCCTTGTTTTGGCCATAAGATCACCTAGTGATCTAATCTTGGCACCTTAACCAGTTTGCCAATAAGTGCTAAGTCTCCTAAACCTTTAAGTTGTTGACCATGACCCCGGGGGCATCCCCCACACTTGACGGTGCACCCAAGCCAGCCCTTCCAGCTAAGGGTCCATAGCAACTGAGACTGGGTGTCCCCATCTCATTCACCACGTCCTTGGTGCCACTTGCACCAATGTGTTCAAGTTAGATATGCTGAGCCACACTAAGCAATCTAACCGTGCATCACGACTTCGGGGCATCCCCCACTTGGCGGTGTGCCCAAGCCAATCTCCTCATTGAGAGTTCATGACCACCGAAATATGAGTGTCCTCATATTCCAAACCATCACCACGCCCTAGTGATTTGGGACTCGAACCCAAGCACTAGAGGGTCGGGACTCGAACCCAACCTCCGTATATGCATCTACGGAAGGCATCATCTAAGATGCCTGGCGTGACTCCCCACGCCGGTGCACCAACTTATACTTGAAGCACGCCAACTTATACTCACAGCTTAGGAACCTAGTTCCTCCGCATTGCCAAGTCCTCTCACTTGACATGTCTGTGATCATGCATGGACTCCTCCATGCTCGGCCCCATGGCCCACCCTTTTTGAAGTTATCACCTTCAACTATGGTATTTGTTCCCCCGACGTGCCAATCTCGCTTGGCAAGTCCTCTGACCACTGTAACATGGTTCCTGCATAAGCGTGAAAGTCCTTGACCATCAACTTTCATTCAAAGCCTTCTCTTTGAACACTCGGGAACTATTTCCCTAACCTTGATAGCCTTGCCTCATGGCAAGCTTCAAGACCACGCTTCTGCTGCACCACTCTGATTTTGCACGTTCCATGAACCATTTACACTTGGCCTTTCTAGTACTAAGCTACCTAGAATCGTCTTTGGGAACCTTGTAGGAACTCTGTCCCTTAGCTTGCTAAGGCCTCCCTTTTCGCAAGCTTTATAGTTGCCATATAATCTAACATGGACAATTCCATATTTTAGACTTTTCATGGCATCACGGTTACTAGCAACAACATCCTTGAGCACCCTCTTGATTCTCCACTCCCAACTTGCACAACCACCGTTGGATATGCCCTTTGATTTCTATGGTTCAGTTCCATCCCAATACTACTTGCCTTTTGGCCCCATATGTTTTCTTTGGTTATTCTCCTCTAGACTAGGAGGATAGCTTTGCACATTTTACTATGCCTTAGCAAGTATTCTTAAGGATGAACCTACTCGATAGCCTAAGGAGTGGTTCCTCAATCTTGGGCATGCTCACCTTATAATCCCACATATCGAGATTAACGTTGCTGCTTATGGGCCTTCACATGCCCATCACTAGCCTTGCCAAAATTCCATTTTTGGCTTTGTCCAATTCGGGTAAACAATCTTCTCCTGTCTCCACAACCTTGGACATTTGGATAGCACCTACTATCCACCATTCGCTAGGGACTTAGTCCCTTGGGCCTTATCTATTACCCTTGCAACACGAAACACCACCTCCTGGTGTTCTAGAGTGTTTGGGTGTCCCAATGATGGCCTCCTGACAATGAGCATTCCCGTTTACGACATTGACTTACTATATCGCAACATAAGCAATTTATCCTTTATAAGGGTATATCTAACTTCCTTATGCCATTAAGAAGTCTTGGGTAGCTATCATCTACCCATTTAACCAATTATCTTGCACCTCTTGCTTAGTTGCCCCATAATTGTCAAGTCCTACAACTCATTGCTTGGTGCTTCCACACCTCCATCATTATCTGGGTCACCACACTTTAACCGCATGCCTTCCAGCTTAGGCCATGCCATTCCCGCTTCCGTTGGGATTCCCTTTGCAAGGGGTTTTTATGAACCCACCATCATAACCTCAAGGTATCACACCTTGGCACATTTGGTGTCTCCACACCATCGGCCCCACGAGCCTACCATTATGACACTACTTATTAGTGTCTAGGTCTTTGCCAAGACCAATATAATTGTTCCTCATGCTAACTATCTGTTAGCACCGCACCATAGTGTTTGCACCCAACTCTGGGCCAAAGTTGCTTTCTTCTGGGAACATCTTCCCCACAACTTTAGTATGGCACATTTTGCCATCAATGAGATACCTACTGTTCTCATATTTGGATCTTATGATCCTCCCCATACCTCATGGGGCACCATACACCTCAGTCCAAATGTTTTAACCAATCCCTTAGGACCATTCCTTGACTCCACTTGAGTCATCCAGCATTTTAGACTTTGCTAATTTAACGATCTGCGAGGTCTTGGTCTTCGAGGTGCCAACTCACTGGAATACAACTTCTTGTATTCAAGTCCTCCTCACAAGAATCATCTTTGCAAGTGTTCCTCCGACACTTGATTTGTTCTCTTGGGGCAACCTTTTGCCCCTTAGGACCACTTATCCATGTGATGAGAATACCAACTCATCCTCTAAGTACACCCCCAACTCCTTGGGTTGTTCCATCATTTATTAGAGGTAGCCCCGGCTACCATTTCAAGGACTTGTGTCCTCTTCCGTATTTGACCTCCCATGGTCATCAATTCTGGCCTCAAAGTTATGAGCACCAGCCTCAACTATATGAGGGTAATCTTGTGACTCTTTTATTGTTTTAGAGTCTACATCTTTCCCGTGATCCCAACTATAGTTGTTTACCACAACTATGTTAGCCCGTTTGCTGCGTCAAACGCTCATCTGGATCACATCCTAAGCTCTCTAAGGAAACCTTATACTGTTCCCAAGATCCCAAAGTCGTTCCATTATTGGCCCTTTTCTATCCACCACATTGTGTCCAAGTTCACGCGTGAACTTGAGTGGAGAGCCATGTCCTCTCGACATGCTACTCCTCAAGGACAGGCCCACTCCTAGGACCTTCCGATGCCAACATCAATGGTGATATACTTGAGCACCAATAAAAGTCAGACTAAGGAACAGCTTCGATACCAAGTTGTAAGCGACTAAATTTTCCATTTTACTTTAGCCACTTAACCACACTCCTGACCACTTGGAGGAGTCTCATTCACAACCTCCATAAGTCCCAGTTAGGACTTGGGGCTTGCCAGCCCTGAGAATGGCATCCATGCCACTCAACCTTTGCACCTGGTCCAAGTGCTCCACGTGTCCGATCCCATGACCGACACCCCAAGGTACCACCGATATACTAGCCCGTTACGCTAGGCCATGCCCATTCACCTTGATCACACCAGTGGTCTAACGCCACCTACATCATAGTCCCGTCTCTCAAAGACTGGGCCATCCGTCCATGAGTGATCACTCCAGATCCACTCCTTAGCATCCTTAGGATGCCCGCAGACATGGGGAATAGCCTTCCCCGACAACTCTTTTCCAGTCCCCACCAAGTCCCTTTTAGTCCGTGGCTGTGTTCGCCAACACTGCCACTGGATCAAGGCCCGCAGGCCCGACCACTAAGTCCCACTATCCTTTGGGACTTCCTCACCATGTGACCGTATCCTTGGTCACTGCATTAGAGGTCTGCTTCTCTTCCCTTTCACCGTTTGGGACTTTGGGGCAACATTTCGGAACACCGTGGCCTTACGCAAGCCTCATGGGTACTCTCCCCGCCTTTTGCCTTTTGGTGCTCTAGCCATGGGCTTAGAGCGAGGTGCCGTTGAGCCACACTAGGTATCCAAGTAGGTAGTGCCACCCACACTTGGACTGGGAGCATCGGCTAGTTGATTTCCCGGGGGAACTAGAGCCGGCTCTTGAACACTTCACCAAGCTACCCCGCTTGTCGGTCCGTATTCACTCTAGTTTTAGACTTCCTAGTGGTCAGTTCATCACCCAACACGGGGTATGGCCTTCCTGGACCAAACTGGTCCTTCCTGGGCCAAACTGGCCCTTCCTGGCCAAACTGGCTCCACTGGGCTCCAACCCCCACACTCTCCCTACTATACTTTTGGACCCCCCCCCCCCCCCCTTTGGGGGACGATTGCTTTGGGCTTTCACCCAACTGCCTGTATTAGTATTCGGACTCGGACTCAGGCTCGAACTCGGACTCGGACTCAGACTCGGTCTCGGTCCCGGTTTCGGACTTGGACTTGGTCTCAGTCTCGGTCTCGGCCTCGGCCTCGGTCTCAGTCTCAGTTCCATCTCGGACTCCGTCTCGGGTCTATCTCGGACTCCATCTCGGACTCCATCTTGGACTCCATCTCAGGTCCATCTCGGACTCCATCTCGGACTCCATCTCGGACTCCATCTCAGGTCCATCTCGGACTCCATCTCGGGTCCATCTCGGACTCCATCTCGGACTCCATCTCAGGTCCATCTCGGACTCCATCTCGGACTCCATCTCGGGTCCATCTCGGACTCTATCTCGGACTCCATCTCGGGTCCATCTCGGACTCCATCTCAGACTCCATCTCGGGTCCATCTTGGACTCCATCTCGGACTCCATCTCGGACTCCATCTCGGGTCCATCTCGGACTCCATCTCGGACTCCATCTCTAGTCCATCTCGGACTCCATCTCGGACTCCATCCCGGGTCCATCTCAGACTCCATCTCGGGTCCATCTCAGACTCCATTTCGGACTCCATCTCGGGTCCATCTCGGACTCCATCTCGGACTCCATCTCAGGTCCATCTCGGACTCCATCTCGGACTCCATCTCGGACTCCATCTCGGGTCCATCTCGGACTCCATCTTGGGTCCATCTCGAACTCCATCTCGGACTCCATCTCGGGTCCATCTCGGACTCCATCTCGGGTCCTTTTTTGGAGCCTTGCTTATTGCTCACTTCGTGCTCATTCCTCGAGCACTTCGTTGGGAGTTCCACTCCCACTCTCGACCTTTTCAAGTCGGAGTTTTTAGTCCAAACATGTTATGCTCGTTTGGCTCTCGCTTCGGCCACTACCTCGTGGCACCCTTCCAGCTCCACTTTGGGGCCTAGGGATTTTGTGTCTCACAAACAGTAGGTATCTAATTGTTGTCAGAAGGTGCCATCCTAAAGTCGTGGGAAAGAGTTTCTCGGAAGAAAACAATTTTGACACAAAGTTGTGCGTGGACTCTATGGTGCAGTGCTAATGGATAATTGGCATAAGAGACAACCATATTTGTCTTGGCAAAAAGACCTAGACACAAGTAAGAACTGTCATAAAGGTAGGCTCGTGGAACCAATGGTGTGGAGACACCGAAGGTGCCAAGGTGTGCTGCCTTGAGGTCAAGTTGGCAGGTTTATGAGAACCCCTTCCAGAGGAATCCCATTGGAAATGGGAATAGCATAGCCTATGCTGTGTAAGCAACCAAAGGGAACGACTCGAGAGACGATCCATAGGGGTTCAAATATAGAGGGAAAGGGCCCATGAACAAGAGTGCACCCCCTTTTCCAATCGGTTAAGGGTCTTAGGATATTTGGGGTTAAGCGTCCTTGGGTTTGAATAGTACTGGGCAGGGTGACCTCCCGGGAAGTCCAAACTCAGGAGCTTACATTTGGTATTAGAGAGGTCTTGAGTCCAACTCTGTTGGTTGGCTAAGGGAATCGCACCACATGTTGATTGACATCTGGCAGGTCTAGTTTGTTCCGGCTGGGCTCGACCCAAGGGGTAAGGTGTCAAGAGAGCAAGGCTCTCAGGAGAGCTGCGTGTAAGGAACCGACTCCCCGAGATGTCGTAGGCTAAAGGATCCCCAAAAGCTTGACCGAAATGACAAAGAGTTCATCGGATGGGACCAAGTCGAGGATCGAGTCCAAGACCGACTCTAGGACCGAGTTCGAGATAGAGTCCGGAATCGAGTCCGAGACCGACTCGGGGACCGAGTTCGAGTCCGAGTTTGAGACCGAGTTCAAGACGGAGTCCGAGATCCGAAATCGGGTCCGAGATCGAGTCCGAGATCGAGTCCGAGACCGAATCCGAAGTCGGATCCGAAATCGGGTCCGAGATCGAGCCAGAGACTAAGTCCAAATACTAATACGGGTCAAGGGGTGAAAGCCCAAAGCGTGCGTCTCCCAGGGGGGGGGGGGCTGCAGGGGGTTCCAAAAGTATAGTAGGGATAGTGAGGTCCAGGAACCAGTTTTGAAGGGACTCTCTAGTTGGGCTTCCAAACCGACTTGAGGTTGAGACTGGGACCGAGGGGCCTTGGGTGGGAGTGAGCATGGACTTGGCTGGTGCTGGAGGGGCCATCCAAGGAAGTGCTCAAGAGCAGCTCCCACTCCCGAAAGGGAAACCGACTGCAGTGCTCCTGACTCAGGTGGAGTGGTGCCCCACTTGAGTACCTTGTGGCTCATTGGTCCTCGCCCTTCCGGGGGCTTGGACCTTCCCTTCGGGATGGAAGAGGGGGGGTAGAGGTACCCATACCGGGCCGTTAGGCCACGATGTTTCGCCCCGATGTCCCGAAGCAAGTGCTGCACCCAAGACTTGGGATTTAGAGGGTCCCATGATCAAGTCTTGTGGTACCAAGGGGTGTTAGGAATCTGGAGGCTTGGTGTGCTTGGCTGCTTGTGCATGCGGGGAGTGTAGCCGAACCTTAAGTCCAGTCTAACCCGGGGAGGGGGATTGGGAGAGATGTGGGAATCCGTAGATGGATGGCTAACACTCCGTTGCTCATGCAGTGAGTAGCTGAAACCATGTAGGACCAAGTAGGAGCTGGTACCATAGGCGAGAACCTTGGCAAGGGAACTTAGCACAAGCCAAGGCAGAGTTGGTCGGATAGACGAGGTAAGCTGGCAAATTGGAAAGGAAAAATTTGTGGCTTACAATTTGGTATCGGAGCCTCTTCCTCAGTTCTAGCGAAGGATAGAGGCGGATTGCTGGGAGATGGCAAGGGCAGGACGTAAGCGAACCCAGGCGGAGACGGAACCTCCTCCAGAGCTGGAGCCTCCGGTCGAACAAGAGGTTATGGATGAGGAATCGTTGCATGAGGACTCCAGTGAGGCAACTTCCAAACAGGAGTCCGATGGTGAGGTTCGGTCGTCCAAGGCTCGATTGGACGTTCTAGAAGGACAATTGGCACAGACCAATGCCCTGCTAGAGACTCTCGTACGCAAGCTAAAGCGTGACAAGAAGCGAAAGAAAAAGTGAAAGACTGCGGATGCTGGCAGCGCAGAAGGTGCGGACCCTTCGGCAGGGACTGAGGCAAAACCAGACAAGGTCGAACAGACCGAAGTGGAATCAGTCCCCCAGGCAGTTCCCAAGTACAAACCAAAGCCCCCACCGGTCTTCAAGGGAGTGAACGACTATAAGGTGGTGGAGGATTGGTTTTACGATATGGAGGACTACTTCCGAGCGTTGCGATTACCAAGCTCGGAGAAAGTCCCATGTGCAAAACCATACTTGGCAGATAATGCCAAGTCTTGGTGGAGAACGACAGAGGCCAACGAAGGACCGGTGGCCACTTGGGAAATGATGAAGGCGAGGATCCGCGCAACTTACGTTCCTCCGAATGCTACTCTGCATCTAAGGGACGAGCTGAGTAGGCTGAAGCAGACCGGAACCATTCAGGAGTATGTGAATGGGTTTATGGCAAAGAGGATACTTGTCACGGACATGGGGGATATGGATGCGTTCCATGCCTTCATATCAGGTTTGCAAACCTGGGCTCGCGGCGAAGTAATGCGGTGGAACCCGACCAACTACAAAGAAGCGTTGGATGCGGCCATCAAGGTGCATTTCAATGATAACCTGCGAAAGAGGAACATGACGGGGTCGGGATCCACGTTTAGCAAAGGGGCCAAACCAAGGGGAACGTTTAGCAGAGGGAAATTCAAGAAGAGTTTCTCTAAGAATGAGTCCTCGGGGTTCCAGAAAGGCAAATCCGGTGGCCAGCGAGCGAGTACGTGGGGGAGTCAGGCGAAAAGAGACAAACCCACAGATAAGAAGGTCAAGTCATATAGCAGCGTGGGAAACAATGTATGCTACAACTGCGGTGAAGCGGGACACTTCTCGAGGGAATGTCCCTACCCGAAGAAGGCCAAAGCCAATATGGCCATCAAGTCGGGTGAAGTCCAAACAGAGGTATGTGATCCAGTCCCTAACTCCAAGTTACTCATTACACGAGCAACTTTGGTAGAGAGTCGTTCGCGACATTTACTAGCCCTCCGAGGGAAGCTCGGAGGTAGCTTTGTTAAAATCCTTATTGACACGGGTGCTTCGGATAATTTTGTGGCTGCAAACATAGTCCGGCAAGCCGGACTAATGGTGCAGCGGCTAGGCGAACCAAGGACTATAGAGTTTGTTCAAGGTAGCCAAAGCACCGATGAGGTACTTTGACAAGCGAGAGTCGAAGTGGGGACTTGGAAGGTGGACATGGACTTCACCGTGTTGGACATGGCGGGATTTGACGTGATCTTCGGAATGGACTGGTTCAATGGATTCGTGGTAGCCCTGCATGGACAAGGTAGAAACCTTGTGGTACTGGCGAATGCCCAAGGAAGAAGATCTAGGGTGGAGGCCCAAGATCTAAAGGTAGGGCAAAGCAAGGCCAAAGATTCCTGCTTAAACCTGGTGTCCACGAGGGGACAACTCACTAAAGGAACTAAGGCGGCCTTTTTGTGCTTACTCTCGGTGAAGAGTGACAAAAAGACAAGAATGGAAGAAGTACCTTTAGTGATCCAACGGGTGTTGGACCAATTCCAGGATACCATGCCGGAGGAGCTACCGGCGGGGCTACCCCCAGCACGACCGATAGAACATAAGATTGAGCTGGTCGAGGGTGCTGAGGCAGTGGTTCGTCCCCCTTATCGTTTGAACGAAAAAGAACTCAAGGAGCTCAAGTGCCAACTAGAGGAGTTGGTGGACAAAGGGTATGTTAGGTTGAGCAAGTCGCCGTATGGGGCGCCGGTGTTATTTGTGAAAAAGAAAGATGGATCTATGCGCATGTGCATAGACTACCGCTTGCTCAACAAGTATACAAAGAAGAACAAGTACCCTTTGCCAAGGATTGAGGACCTGTTCGATAGGTTGGGAAAGGCAAAATACTTCTCGAGGATTGACCTAAGGTCAGGATACTACCAGATCAGGGTAGCCGAGGAAGATGTCGAGAAGACAACCTGTCGAACGAGGTATGGGAGCTTTGAGTTTCTGGTGATGCCCTTCGGGCTATGTAATGCGCCGGCAACGTTTTCGGCGCTAATGAACCACGTCTTTGTACCCTATCTGGATCACTTCGTGGTCGTCTATATCGACGACATCCTGATCTATAGCGAGACACTAGAGGAGCATGCCGAACACTTGGCGAAGGTGTTTGAGAAACTAAGGGAACACAAGCTGTATGCTAAAGAGAGCAAATGTGACTTTGCTCAACAAGAGGTAAAGTTTCTCGGGCATGTGGTGGGCCAGGACGGGCTCAAGGTGGACCCGGAGAAGGTCCAAGCGATCCAGGAATGGGAGCGACCATCCAATGTACACGAGTTGAGGGCATTCCTGGGGCTATGCAACTACTATCGAAAGTTTATCAGACACTATTTGAGAGTAGCCCTGCCCTTAACGGACCAAACAGGAAAAGGGAAGATGGTGTGGACAGTGGAATGCGAGGCGGCATTCGTCCACCTCAAAGGGAAGTTGAGGAAGGCTCCCGTATTGGCATTACCAGACTTTGGTAAGGACTTTGAGGTAGAAACGAATGCTTCGGACTTTGCGTTGGGCGCAGTTTTGAAGCAAGACAACCATCCGGTAGCGTTCTTCTCGAAGAAGCTGGACAAGGCTCAACGGAAGTGGCCTGCCCACGAGAAGGAATTGTTTGCGGTGGTCAAGGCGCTCAAGGAGTGGCGACACTACCTTGGGAGACACTTCAAGGTTTACACGGACAATGTGGCAACGAAACACTTCTTGTCACAGCCCGACCTAAGAGGGAAACAAGGTCGGTGGGCCAACGCAAGTGGCATATGTTGAGTCCCGAAGGCGCACCAAAGGTAAGCTAATTAGCATGGGTTGGATAGGTCGACCAGGCGTAGGGCACTACGCCCGACTCCCCGCGGGGATGTCGAATCCGTAAACGTATTCTACGGAGGTTGGGTTCGAGTCCCAACCCCCTAGTAAAGCAAGGCTGGGTTCAAGTCCCGACCCCATACTAAGGCGTGGTGAGGTGATGAGTATAGGGACACCTATATTCCGTTGTCATGGGCTCTTGGCCGGGGAGGCTAACTTAGTGGGGGGATGCCCCCGGAGACATGGTCAACAAGTTGTAGGTTAAAACGAGACGTTCGATGTGGGCATCGAACTTCTTCTATGGGTGGTGGAGTTGTAAGGAACCGACTCCCCGAGATGTCGTAGGCTAAAGGATCCCCAAAAGCTTGACCAAAATGACAAAGAGTTCATCGGATGGGACCAAGTCGAGGATCGAGTCCAAGACCGACTCTAGGACCGAGTTCGAGATAGAGTCCGGAATCGAGTCCGAGACCGACTCGGGGACCGAGTTCGAGTCCGAGTTTGAGACCGAGTTCGAGACGGAGTCTGAGATCCGAAATCGGGTCCGAAACTGAGTCCGAGGTCGAGTCCGAGGTCGGGTCCGAGATCGGGTCCGAGATCGAGTCCGAAATCGAGTCTGAGACCGAATCCGAAGTCGGATCCGAAATCGGGTCCGAGATCGAGCCAGAGACTAAGTCCAAATACTAATACGGGTCAAGGGGTGAAAGCCCAAAGCGTGCGTCTCCCAGGGGGGGGGGGCTGCAGGGGGTTCCAAAAGTATAGTAGGGATAGTGAGGTCCAGGAACTAGTTTTGAAGGGACTCTTCAGTTGGGCTTCCAAACCGACTTGAGGTTGAGACTGGGACCGAGGGGCCTTGGGTGGGAGTGAGCATGGACTTGGCTGGTGCTGGAGGGGCCATCCAAGGAAGTGCTTAAGAGCAGCTCCCACTCCCGAAAGGGAAACCGACTGCGGTGCTCCCGACTCAGGTGGAGTGGTGCCCCACTTGAGTACCTTGTGGCTCATTGGTCCTCGCCCTTCCGGGGGCTTGGACCTTCCCTTCGGGATGGAAGAGGGGGGGTAGAGGTACCCATACCAGGCCGTTAGGCCACGGTGTTTCGCCCCGACGTCCCGAAGCAAGTGCTGCACCCAAGACTTGGGATTTAGAGGGTCCCATGATCAAGTCTTGTGGTACCAAGGGGTGTTAGGAATCTGGAGGCTTGGTGTGCTTGGCTGCTTGTGCCTGCGGGGAGTGTAGCCGAACCTTAAGTCCAGTCTAACCCGGGGAGGGGGATTGGGAGAGATGTGGGAATCCATAGATGGATGGCTAACACTCCGTTGCTCGTGCAGTGAGTAGCTGAAACCACGTAGGACCAAGTAGGAGCTGGTACCATAGGCGAGAACCTTGGCGAGGGAACTTAGCACAAGCCAAGGCAGAGTTGGTCGGATAGACGAGGTAAGCTGGCAAATTGGAAAGGAAAAATTTGTGGCTTACACTGCGGCTCTCAGCTTCTGTTCACGAGGGCGTGAATTTGCAGGGAAGAATGGTGGATTGTAAACAACTAAAGGGAACGACTCGAGAGACGATCCATAGAGGTTCAAATATAGAGGGAAAGGGCCCATGAACAAGAGTGCACCCCCTTTTCCAATCGGTTAAGGGTTTTGGGATATTTGGGGTTAAGTGTCCTTGGGTTTGAATAGTACTGGGCTGGGTGACTTCCCGGGAAGTCCAAACTCAGGAGCTTACATGCTAGAAGGCATGCGGTTAGAGTGTGGTGACCCAGATAATGATGGAGGTGTGGAAGCACCAGCAATGAGTTGTAAGCAACTAAGCAAAATGTGCAAATAAATCGTTAAGCTGGTAGAAAGCAGCTACCTAAGACTTCTTGTTCGGATAAGGAAGTTAGATATACTCTTATGGGGGAGAAATTGCTTATGTTACGATATAGTAAGTCAATGTCATAAAGGGAATGCTCATTGTCAAAGAAGCCATCATTGGGACACTGAAGCACTCTGGAACACCAGGAGGTGGTGTTTGGTGCCGTGAGGGCACGGATAATGCCCAAGGGACAAAGTCCCTAGTGAATGATGGATAGGAGGTGCTATCCAAATGTCCAAGGTTGTGGAGACAGGGGAAGTCTGTCTACCCGAATAAGACAAAGCCAAAAAGGGATTTTGGCAAGGCTAGTGATGGGCATATAAGGGCCCATAAGTAACAACGGTAATCCTAGGGTATGGGATTACAAGGTGAGCAAACTCGGATTGAGGAACCACTCCTAGGCTGTCAGGTAGGTTCATCCCCATGAATACTTGCCAAAGCATGGTAGAAAGTGCAAAGCTATCTTCCTAGTCTGGAGGAGAATGACCAAAGGAAATATACGAGGCCAAAAGGCAAGTAGTAAAGGGATAAAACCAAACCATAGGAATTTGGTATGACCAAGGGTGGTTATGCAAGTTAGGAGTGGTGAATCAAGTGGGCGCTCAAGCATATTGTTACTAGGATGCTATGGAGAGTCTAAAACATGGGATTGTCCATGTTAGACTATATGGCAATTGGAAAGCTTGTGAAAGGAGAGACATTAGCAAGCTCAGGAACATAGTTCCTTGAACGTTCCTCCTAGGTAGATAAGTACCTAGACATCCAAGTGTAAATGGTTTATAGAACGCGTGAAATCAAAGTGGCGCAGCAGAAGCGTGGTCTTGAAGCTTGTTGAGAGGCGAGGCTATCAATGTTAGAGAAGTAGTTCCCGAGTGTTCAAAGAGAGGGCTTTGAACGAAAGTCGATGGTTAAGGACTTTCACGCTTATGCATGAACCATGTTATAGTGGCTGGATGACTTGCTAAGTGAGATTGGCAAATCGAGGGGAACAAATACCCTAGTTGAAGGAGCCAACTTCAAAGGGGTGGCCCATGGGGCCGAGCATAGAGGAGTCCGTGCATGATCACAGACATGTCAAGTGAGAGGACTTGGCAGTGCAGAGGAACTAGGTTCCTAAACTGTGATCTGTAGCGCGCTTTAAATATAAGTTGGTGCACCAGCGTGGGGAGTCACACCAGACATCTTGGGTGATGCCGTCCGTAGATGCATATACGGAGGTTGGGTTCGAGTCCCGACCCTCTAGTGCTTGGGTTCGAGTCCCAAATCACTAGGGCGTGGTGATGGTTTGGAATATGAGGACACTCATATTTCGGTGGTCATGGAC
Organism: Selaginella moellendorffii; assembly: GCF_000143415.4. Classification (NCBI taxonomy): domain Eukaryota; kingdom Viridiplantae; phylum Streptophyta; class Lycopodiopsida; order Selaginellales; family Selaginellaceae; genus Selaginella; species Selaginella moellendorffii. The sequence goes on from NW_003314332.1 coordinate 839,369, forward strand.
TCTTAGTGGCGAGACTGGCTTGGGCACACCGCCAAGCGGGGGATACTCCGGAGTCGTGATGCACGGTTAGATTGCTTAGTGTGGCTTAGCATATTTAACTTGAACACTTTGGTGCAAAGGGCACCAAAGACGTGGTGAATGGGATGGGGACACCCAGTCTTAGTTGCTATGGACCCTTGGCCGAAAGGGCTGGCTTGGGTGCACCGCCAAGTGTGGGGGATGCCCCTGGGGTCATGGTGAACAACTTAAAGGTCTAGAAGACTTAGTACCTGTTGGCGAACCTGATAAGGTGCTAAGGTTAGATCACTAAGTGATCTTATGGCTAAAACAAGGATAAGGTCCTTGTGAGGTTAAGGGATAAAGTTCCAAGCTCAAAGTGTTGATTGGAACTATTAATGATGGTGTGGCTTGGTCAAGGTGACCAAGTGGGAAGAGCACCTAAGAGAAATAAGCTGTATCCGTGCGATGGTATAGTGAGTCCGAGGAAAGTAGTCTCTATAAGAGACCCATATGAGGGTCACGAAGTTGGGTCGTGGATAGAGCACAGCAGAAGATGCTAGAGAGACGTACTAAGGGTGAACACCCTCCGGACTTGGCAAAGGAGAGTCTTTGCTATGGAACCGAAAGGATACCTCAAAAATGGAGGTAGCGATCTTATGTTGCTAAGTGCAACAATCAAGGATAGGAGCAAAAGACTAGTGGCTAAGTAAAGAGCCATGGGAATCATGGGAAAGAATCCAAATGGCAAAGTCAGGCCAAGAACACTAAAGTGTGGGGTGCTAACGTATTGTGGGAAAAGCAATGTGTTCCCAAGGATGGATTCCCAATTGCTCCCATTTGGCAAAAGCGGAAGCTCTAAGGGTGGGAGCAGTAAGGTAGCTAAATAATAGGGCCGTGGACAATTTTAGCACAAATTACAATGTAGCATGTAACTTCTTGCTCCCTTCGTCACATGCATTTTTAACAAAGGTTTTCTCCTCCTTGTTTTCCCTGATGGGTGATGGCTCCACTTACTTGTGATGCTGAATGAACTGATGTTCCTGGTGTGACCACCAAGTCCGGATCCAAGTGGGCAATTCCCTTGTCTTGAACTTGGGTGAGCTCAGTCGCATGGGGGCTTGGTGGGGAGTTGGGTTCTGAGGTGACTAACGCAAAACATGTATGTGCCTGCATGCCCTTTGCGCATGCACTAAGTAAGCATGTGGTGGAGGACATATGCTCCGTGCTATTCAGCGGCCTTTTGGAATCTCGAGCAGGGGATACATTTCCACCTGGCGAAAGGATCGGTCGCTGAATAGCATGGCAAAGTTTTCTCCCTTTGTGTGACTGATGGGTGATGGCTGCACTCACTTGTGATGCTGAATGAACTGATGTTCCTAGTGTAACCACTAAGTCTAGATCCAGGCGGGCAATTCCCTTGTCTTGAACTTGGGTGAGCTCAGTCGCATGGGGGCTTAGTGTGGCAGCTGGGTTCTAAGGTGACCGATGTGGAGCATGTATGTGTGCCTACATGCCCTTCGAGTGCACACTATCCCTGTCCCGCCACTCCTTGGGGGCACTCCTAGACCTCCTTGGTGGTGAGTAGCAAGTATGGGTGACGGCATCCACTGACTTGTGTGATGCCGATCTAGGAACTTCTGTTCCTGGATCATCTGAAGTGTGTTGAGCACAGTAAGATCGTTGACATTCAGGACATCACAAACCCATTGCTATATGTGATTGGTATGTGGTGTTTACTCTCAATGAAGGTGACCTCGTGCTCTTTTGCACATATGGTTCGGTTTGTCTCAATGTTACACTGGAAGAATCGAAGTCTTGTGGGTTTAGCAAGGGTGGTGTGGGTGATACCACAGCCAGCCTTGCTTGCCTACACTGTTGCATTGTTCTCAAGGTTTGGACTTGTTCCTGCCTTGATTTCATTGTAGCTCAGTTATTACCTTTGGACTGATGCTCAAGTAGGGGCTCATGCATCAGGTAGCCAAGGTCCAGTCCAAGTCCGGCCAGGGTGGGCAAAGGCTGTGCGTGTGTGTTCTCACCGTGCGTAGGCTTCACTCAGCTGCTGAGGGCTTTGGCTTGCCTTGGCACTTGAAGCATGACCCTTGCCAGCAGTGGCATCCTAGTTAATGTTGGCTGTGCATTGCCTTTGCTCCATCTCTGGGTGCTAGGACCTATGTGCCTTGCATCCTCAGACAGTAGCTACCTAGTTGATCCTGCCAGCAGTCATATGCTTGTCTCAAAGATTAAGCCATGCATGTGTAAGTATAAACTGCTTTGTACTGTGAAACTGCGAATGGCTCATTAAATCAGTAATAGTTTATTTGATGGTACCTTACTACTCGGATAACCATAGTAATTCTAGAGCTAATACGTGCAAAGAGTCCCGACCTCTGGAAGGGATGCACTTACTAGATTCAAGGCCGATGCGGGCTCGCCCATATTCTTGGTGATTCATGGTAACTTGTCGAATCACGTGGCCCTCGTGCCAGCGATACTTCAATCAAATTTCTGCCCTATCAACTTTCGATGGTAGGATAGAGGCCTACCATGGTGGTGACAAGTAACAGGGAATTATTAGGGTTTGATTCTGGAGAGGGAGCCTGAGACACGGCTACCACATCCAAGGAAGGTAGCAGGCGCACAAATTACCCAATCTCGATACGGGGAGGTAGTGACAATAAATAACAATACCGGGCTTTCAAAGTACAATCTAAATCTCTTAACGAAGATCCATTGGAGGGCAAGTCTTGTGCCAGCAGTCGTGGTAATTCCAGCTCCAATAGTGTATATCAAAGTTGTTGCAGTTAAAAAGCTCGTAGTTGGATCTCGGGACGGGGCGAATGGTCCGCCCTTGCGGGTGTGCACTGGTCACCCCATCCTTTGAGTCAGTGACACTACTCTGGTCTTTACTGGCTGGGGTGCGGAGTCAGCGATGTTACTTTGAAAAAATTAGAGTGCTTAAAGCAGGCTCGTGCTCTGAATACATTAGCATGGAATAATGCTATAGGACTCTGGTCCTATTGTGTTGGTCTCCGGGATCGGAGTAATGATTAATAGGGACAGTTGGGGGCATTTGTACTCCATTGTCAGAGGAAATTCTTGGATTTATGGAAGACGAACTACTGCGAAAGAATTTGCCAAGGATGTTTTCATTAATCAAGAACAAAAGTTGGGGGCTCGAAGACGATCAGATACCGTCCTAATCTCAACCATAAATGATGCCGACTAGGGATTGGCGGATGTTATTTGGATGACACTGCCAGCACCTCATGAGAAATCAAAGTCTTTGGGTTCCGGGGGGAGTATGGTCGCAAGGCTGAAACTTAAAGGAATTGACGGAAGGGAACCACCAGGAGTGGAGCCTGCGGCTTAATTTGACTCAACACGGGGAAACTTACCTGGTCCAGACATAGTAAGGATTGATAGATTGAGAGCTCTTTCTTGATTCTATGGGTGGTGGTGCATGGCCGTTCTTAGTTGGTGAAGTGATTTGTCTGGTTAATTCTGTTAACGAATGAGACCTCAGCTTGCTAACTAGCTACTCGGAGGTTTCCTCCGAGGCCAGCTTCTTAGAGGGACTATTCGCTTCCAGCGGATGGAAGTTTGAGGCAATAACAGGTCTGTGATGCCCTTAGATGTTCTGGGCCGCACGTGCACTACACTGATGAACTCAACGAGTGCGTGCCTGTGCCGAAAGGCTCGGGTAATCTTTTGAAATTTCATTGTGATGGGGATAGATAATTGCAATTATTGGTCTTCAACGAGGAATTCCTAGTAAGCGCGAGTCATCAGCTCACGTTGACTATGTCCCTGCCCTTTGTACACACCGCCCGTCACTCCTACCGATTGAAGTGTTCGGATTGCAGCGATGCTGACGGTTCGCCGTCGGCGACGCTGTGAGAAGTTCATTAAACCTTATCATTTAGAGGAAGGAGAAGTTTGTAAGCGACTAATTTTTCCATTCTACTTTAGTCACTTAACCACACCTCCGACCACTTGGAGGAGTCTCATTCACAACCTCCATAAGTCCAATTCAGGACTTGGGGCTTGCTAGCCCCGAGAATGGCATCCATGCCACTCAACCTTTGCACTTGGTCCAAGTGCTCCACGTGTCCGATCCCATGACCGACACCCAAAGGTACCACTGACATCTCGGCCCGTCACGCTAAGGCCATGCCCATTCACCTTTGCTGTGCAAATGGTCCAATACCACTTGCATCACCATCCCGTCTCTCCAAGACTGGGCCATCTGTCTACGAGGGGTCATCCTAGATCCACTCCTTAGCATCCTTAGGATGCCCACAGACCTGGGGAATCACCTTCCCCAAAGTCCCTTTGTCAGTTCCTACCAAGTCCCTTTCTGCCCCTGGCCGTGTTTGCCAACACTGCCACTGGATCGAGGCCCACAGGCCCGACCACTAAGTCCCACGGTCCTCTGGGACTTCCTCACCACACGACTGTGTCCTTGGTCACTACCCCAGAGGACTGCTCCTCTTCCTTTCCACAGTCTGGGCCTTTGGGACGACATTTCGGAACACCGTGGCCTTACGCGAGCCACCTGGGTACTCTCCCCACCTATCGCCTTTAGGTGCTCTAGCCATGGGCTTAGAGCGAGGTTCCGTTGAGCCACGCCTAGTATCCAAGTAGGTAGTGCCACCCACACTTGGACTGGGAGCATCGGCCAGTCGATCTCCCGGGGGAACTAGAGCCGGCTCTTGAACACTTCGCCAAGCTACCCCGCTTGTCGGTCCGTATTCACTCTAGTCTTGGACTTCCCAGTGGTCAGTTCATCACCCAACACTGGGTCTGGCCTTCCTGGGCCAAACTGGCCTTTCCTGGCCAAACTGGCTCCACTGCAGTCCTCCCCCCCTTACTATACTTTTGGAGCTCACCAAACCCCCCAGGGTCTGGGAGACGAACGCTTTGGGCTTTCACCCTCTCAGGCTCCGGACTCGGACTCGGACTCGGACTCGGACTCGGATTCGGATTCGGACTCGGACTCGGGCTCGGGCTTGGTCTCGGCCTCGGCCTCGGTCTCGGTCTCGGTCCCGATCTCGGTCTCGGTCTCGGTCTCGGTCCCGGTCTCGGTCTCGGTCTCGACTTCGGACTCCATCTCGGACTCCATCTCGGACTCCATCTCGGACTCCATCTCGGACTCCATCTCGGACTCCATTTCGGACTCCATCTCGGGTCCATCTCGGGTCCATCTCGGACTCCATCTCGGACTCCATCTCAGGTCCATCTCGGACTCCATCTCGGACTCCATTTCGGGTCCATCTCGGGTCCACCTCGGACTCCATCTCGGACTCCATCTCGGACTCCATCTCGGGTCCATCTCGGACTCCACTTCGGACTCCAGCTCGGGTCCACCTCGGCGTCCATCTCGGACTCCATCTCGGACTCCACTTCGGACTCCAACTCGGGTCCATCTCGGGTCCACCTCGGACTCCACTTCGGACTCCATCTCGGACACTCCCACGTGTCATGTGTTGGTCCTTTTGGGTCCCTTTTTGGAGCCTCGCCTTTTGCTCGCTTCGTGCTCGTTCCTCGAGCACTTCGTTGGGAGTTTCACTCCCGCTCTTGACTTTTCAAGTCGGAGCTTTTGGTCCAAACGTGTTACGCTCGTTTGGCTTTCGCTTCAGCCACTACCACGTGGCACCCTTTCCGGCTCCACTTTGGGGCCTAGGGATTTTGTGTCTCACAACTCCACCACCCATCGACGAAGTTCGATGTCCTCATCGAACGGTAAACCCTTTCATAAAGTAACACCCACACGTGTTACCATTTCCATCCTTGGCACCTAGCCAATCTTTGTCTATGGTTTGACATCAAAGGCTCACCATGCCTTGTCCATCCTTTAAGGGGCGTAGTCTCTCCAACTTAGAGACTGATTGGACCACATGTAATGGTTCTCCCCTTTTATTGGTTTAGTTCTCGCTAAACCTCTTAGAGACCCTTCTCTAAGTCAATCCCACTACTCCTTCTCGAGTAGTCTCAATTTCCATCTATTGAATGTTTGCACCTTGGAACTTTTACTCTTTTGACTTTTTGGAAGTCAATTTACTAGGTGTCTCCAAAACCTTGCATTGCACAGATTGTGCAACTCCACTTCCCTATCCTAGGAAGTTCATTACTTGAGGGCACCATCATCCTCTCTTCTATTTCGTGCCACCTTGGGCAAAGTTCCATTTATCATACTTTGTGCTAGGGCTGTCCATGGCCCTATCATTTGGCTACCTTACCGCTCCCTCACTTGGAGCCTTTACTTCGCCAAATTGGAGCACTTAGGAATCCGTCCTTGAAAGTCCGCTTCCTTTCCCACAAGCTGTTAGCATCGAACACATTAGTGTTCCTTGGCTAACTTTGCCATTTGGATCCCTTCCATTAAATTCCATGGCCCAAACTTTGGCCACTAGTCCTTTGCTCCTATCCTTGATTGTTGCACCCAGCAACATCGGATCGCTACCTCCATTTTTGAGGTATCCTTTTGGTTCCATAGCAAAGACTCTTCTTTGCCAAGTCCGGAGGATGTTCACCCCTAGTATGTCTCTTTAGCATATTCTGCTATGGGCTCTATCCATGGCCCAACTTCGTGACCCTCCCATGGGTCTTTTATAGAGACTACTTTCCTCGGACTTACTATGCCATCGGACGGACATAGTTTATTTCCCTTAGGTGCTCTTCCCACTTGGTCATCACGACCAAGCCACACCATCTTAAACAGTTCAATTTCAACATTTTGAACCAGGAACTTCATTCCTTAGCCAACCAAGGACCTTGTCCTTATCTGGCCATAAGATCACCTAGTGATCTCACCTTGGCACCTTAACAGAGTTGCCAAGAGGTACTTGGTCTTCTAGACCTCCAAGTTGTTGACTATAACCCCGGGGGCATCCCCCACACTTGGCGGTGCACCCAAGCTAGCCCTTACGGCCAAGGGTTCATAGCAACTGAGATTAGGTGTCCCCATCTCACTCACCACGACCTTGGTGCCACTTGCACCAAAGCGTTCAAGTTAGATATGCCGAGCTTTCACACTAAGCAATCTAACCGTGCATCACGACTCCGAGGCATCCCTCGCTTGGCGGTGTGCCCAAACCAGTCTCCCCACTGAGAGTCCATGACCACCGAAATATGAGTGTCCTCATATTCCAAACCATCACCACGCCCTAGTGATTTGGGACTCGAACCCAAGCACTAGAGGGTCGGGACTCGAACCCAACCTCCGTATATGCATCTACGGACGGCATCACACAAGATGCCTGGCGTGACTCCCCACGCCGGTGCACCAACCTATTTTTAAAGCGCGCTACAGATCACAGCTTAGGAACCTAGTTCCTCCACACTGCCAAGTCCTCTCACTTGACATGTCTGTGATCATGCATGGACTCCTCCATGCTCGGCCCCATGGCCCACCCTTTTTGAAGTTATCACCTTCAACTAGGGTATTTGTTCCCCCGACGTGCCAATCTCGCTTGGCAAGTCCTCCGACCACTGTAACATGGTTCCTGCATAAGCGTGAAAGTCCTTGACCATCGACTTTCGTTCAAAGCCCTCTCTTTGAACACTCGGGAACTACTTCCCTAACCTTGATAGCCTTGCCTCATGGCAAGCTTCAAGACCACGCTTCTGCTGCGCCACTCTGATTTCGCGCGTTCTATGAACCATTTACACTTGGCCTTTCTAGGTACTAAGCTACTTAGAATCGTCTTTGGGAACCTTGAAGGAACTCTGTCCCTCAGCTTGCTAAGGCCTCCTTTTTTGCCAGCTTTCCAAATGCCACATAGTCTAACATGGACAATTCTATATTTTAGACTCTCCATGGCATCACGGTTGCTAGCGGCAACACCCTCAAGCCCCCACTTGATTCTCCACTCCCAGCTGGCATAACCAACCTTGGTTATGCCCTTTGATTCCTACGGTTCGGTTCTATCCCCTTACTTCTTGCTTTTTTGGCTTCACACCTTTCCTTTGGTCATTCTCCTCCAGACCAGGAGGATAGCTTTGCACTTTCGATCATGCCTTAGCAAGTATTCTTAGGGATGAACCTACCCAATAGCCCAGGGAGTGGTTCCTCAATCTGGGTATGCTCAGCTTATAATCCCATACACTGGGATTACATTGTTGCTTATGGGCCTTTACATGCCCATCACTAGCCTTGCCAAAATTCCATTTTTGGCTTTGTCCAACTTGGGTAGACAGTCCTCTCCTATCTCCGCAACCTTGAACATTTGGATAGCACCTTCTATCCATCATTCGTTAGGGACTTAGTCCCTTGGGCTTTATCCATTGCCCTCGCGACATCAAACACCACCTCTTGGTGTTCTAGAGTGTTCGGGTGTCCCAATGACGGCTTCCTTGACAATGAGTATTTCCTTTCATGACATTGACTTACTACATCGCAACATAAGCAATTTATCCTCCGTAAGGGTATATCTAACTTCTTTATACCATTAAGAAGTCTTGGGTAGTTACCTTCTACCCGCTTAACCAATTATCTTGCACCTCTTGCTTAGTTGCCCTATAGCTGTCAAGTCTTACAACTCATTGCTTGGTGCTTCCACACCTCCATCATTATCTGGGTCACCACACTCCAACCGCATGCCTTCCAGCTTAGGCCTTGCCATTCCCATTTCCATTGGGACTCCTTTGGCAAGGGGTCCTCATGAACCCAACAACATAGCCTCAAGGTATCACACCTTGGCACATTTGGTGTCTCCACACCATCGGCTCCACGAGCCTACCTCTATGACACTTTTTCTTTGTGTCTAAGTCTTTGCCAAGACCAATACCGCTCTTTCTCATGCCAACCATTTGTTAGCACGGCACCATAGAGGTCACACACAACTTTGTGTCAAAGTTGTTTTTTATTTGGGAACACCTTTCCCACGACTTTTAGCACGGCACATTTTGCCATCGATGAGATACCCTCTGTTCTCATCCTTGGATCCTATGATCCCCCCCCATCCTTCGTGGGGTAAAACACACCTCAGTCCAAATGCTTCCATCAGTCCTTTTAAGACTATCCCTTGACTCTACTTGAGTCGTCTAGCAACTTTGGACTTGGTTAATCCACCGACCCGTAAGGTCCTACTTGTGAGGCACTAGCTCACTGGAATACACTTCTTGCATTCCTGTCCTACTCAAAAGGACTATTTTCACAAGTGTTACTCCGACACTTGATTTTGTTCTCTGGGGGCAACTTTTGCCCCTTAGGACTACTTGTCCATGCAATGAGAATACCACTCATCTCTAAGTACACCCCAACTCCTTGGGTTGTTCCAGCATTTATCAAGGGTAACCTCAGTTACCATTTCGAGGACTTGTGTCCTCACCTATACTTGACCTCCCATGGTCATCAATTCCGGTCTCAAAGTTATGAGCACCGGCCTCAACTATATGAGGGTAATCTTGTGACTCCTTTATTGTTTTGGAGTCTCTATCTTTCCCGTGATCCCAACTGTAGTTGTTTACCACAACTACATTAGCCAGTTTGCTAAGTCAAACGCTCATCTGGATCACATCCTCAACTCTTTGAGGAAAACTATATACTGTTCCCAAGATCCCAAAGTCGTTCCATTATTGGCCCTTTTCTATCCACCACCTCGTCTACAAGTTCACACATGAACTGTAATGGAGAGCCATGTCTTCCCGACTTGCTACTCCTCAAGGATAGGCCCACTCCTCGGACCTTCCGATGCCAACACTAGTGGTGATATACTTGAACACCAATAAAAGTCGGACTAAGGAACAGCTCCGATACCAAGTTGTAAGCGACTAATTTTTCCATTCTACTTTAGTCACTTAACCACACCTCCGACCACTTGGAGGAGTCTCATTCACAACCTCCATAAGTCCAATTCAGGACTTGGGGCTTGCTAGCCCCGAGAATGGCATCCATGCCACTCAACCTTTGCACTTGGTCCAAGTGCTCCACGTGTCCGATCCCATGACCGACACCCAAAGGTACCACTGACATCTCGGCCCGTCACGCTAAGGCCATGCCCATTCACCTTTGCTGTGCAAATGGTCCAATACCACTTGCATCACCATCCCGTCTCTCCAAGACTGGGCCATCTGTCTACGAGGGGTCATCCTGGATCCACTCCTTAGCATCCTTAGGATGCCCACAGACCTGGGGAATCGCCTTCCCCAAAGTCCCTTTGTCAGTTCCTACCAAGTCCCTTTCTGCCCCTGGCCGTGTTTGCCAACACTGCCACTGGATCGAGGCCCACAGGCCCGACCACTAAGTCCCACGGTCCTCTGGGACTTCCTCACCACACGACTGTGTCCTTGGTCACTACCCCAGAGGACTGCTCCTCTTCCTTTCCACAGTCTGGGCCTTTGGGACGACATTTCGGAACACCGTGGCCTTACGCGAGCCACCTGGGTACTCTCCCCACCTATCGCCTTTAGGTGCTCTAGCCATGGGCTTAGAGCGAGGTTCCGTTGAGCCACGCCTAGTATCCAAGTAGGTAGTGCCACCCACACTTGGACTGGGAGCATCGGCCAGTCGATCTCCCGGGGGAACTAGAGCCGGCTCTTGAACACTTCGCCAAGCTACCCCGCTTGTCGGTCCGTATTCACTCTAGTCTTGGACTTCCCAGTGGTCAGTTCATCACCCAACACTGGGTCTGGCCTTCCTGGGCCAAACTGGCCTTTCCTGGCCAAACTGGCTCCACTGCAGTCCTCCCCCCCTTACTATACTTTTGGAGCTCACCAAACCCCCCAGGGTCTGGGAGACGAACGCTTTGGGCTTTCACCCTCTCAGGCTCCGGACTCGGACTCGGACTCGGACTCGGACTCGGATTCGGATTCGGACTCGGACTCGGGCTCGGGCTTGGTCTCGGCCTCGGCCTCGGTCTCGGTCTCGGTCCCGATCTTGGTCTCGGTCTCGGTCTCGGTCCCGGTCTCGGTCTCGGTCTCGACTTCGGACTCCATCTCGGACTCCATCTCGGACTCCATCTCGGACTCCATCTCGGACTCCATCTCGGACTCCATTTCGGACTCCATCTCGGGTCCATCTCGGGTCCATCTCGGACTCCATCTCGGACTCCATCTCAGGTCCATCTCGGACTCCATCTCGGACTCCATTTCGGGTCCATCTCGGGTCCACCTCGGACTCCATCTCGGACTCCATCTCGGACTCCATCTCGGGTCCATCTCGGACTCCACTTCGGACTCCAGCTCGGGTCCATCTCGGGTCCACCTCGGACTCCATCTCGGACTCCACTTCAGACTCCAGCTCGGGTCCATCTCGGGTCCACCTCGGACTCCATCTCGGACTCCACTTCGGACTCCAACTCGGGTCCATCTCGGGTCCACCTCGGACTCCACTTCGGACTCCATCTCGGACACTCCCACGTGTCATGTGTTGGTCCTTTTGGGTCCCTTTTTGGAGCCTCGCCTTTTGCTCGCTTCGTGCTCGTTCCTCGAGCACTTCGTTGGGAGTTTCACTCCCGCTCTTGACTTTTCAAGTCGGAGCTTTTGGTCCAAACGTGTTACGCTCGTTTGGCTTTCGCTTCAGCCACTACCACGTGGCACCCTTTCCGGCTCCACTTTGGGGCCTAGGGATTTTGTGTCTCACAAAGTTGTAACAAGGTTTCCGTAGGTGAACCTGCAGAAGGATCATTGACATACATCTGTAAACTGTAAACTGTGAACATTATATTGTACCCCGAGGGGCCATGCCCGGAGGCATGGCTGGCCGGGACACCCGATCTGGCCGCATGCACTTGTGTAAGCGACCTTGGGCTTGAGTAGTACTGGGCTGGGAGACCACCTAGGAAGTCCAAACCAAGGGGTTTACAACTTGGGCATGTGTGCCTCCTCCTTCCACTGGCTGGGGGATGTGGCACACTTGGAGGCCGTGATTGTTATCAACTAGTTGTTTTTGATCTTGTGGTCCTGTCAGGCCAAAAAAACAAAATGTTACTCTCAGCAACGGATATCTAGGCTCTCACAACGATGAAGAACGCAGCGAAATGCGATACGTGATGTGAATTGCAGAATTCCGTGAATCATCGAAGTTTTGAACGCAACTTGTGCCCGAGGTTCATCCCAAGGGCATGCCTGCCTGAGTGTCCACAACCATTTGCTGCCTCATGCGCACTCTGTGAGTGTGAGTGTGGGGCAAATGTGGCCGTCCGTGGACTTGTGTTCCGGTTGGCTTGATTGCATGTGGATGGTGTGGCCCCCGACTTGTCCGTGTGGCATCGATGGCATGCACCCCACCTCGTGGCGAATCACTCATGTGCACGACCTCAGGTCAGGCAAGACAACCCGCTGAGTTTAAGCATATCACTAAGCAGAGGAAAAGAAACTAACAAGGATTTCCCTAGTAGCGGCGAGCAAAACGGAAAGAGCCCAGCTTGGAAATCGGGGTGTCTCTGCACCCCAAATTGTAGTCTAGAGAAGGGTCCTCTGCAGCGGACTGGGTTGGAACAGGATGCCAGAGAGGCTAAGAGCCCCGTCTAGCCCGGACCCTACTGCATCACGAGGCTCTTTCGGCGAGTCGGGCTATTTGGGAATGCAGCCTTAAGTGGGTGGTAAATTCCATCCAAGGCTAAATACTGGTGAGAGACCGATAGCGCACAAGTACCGCAAGAGAAAGATGAAAAGGACTTTGAAAAGAGAGTTAAAAAGTGCTTGAAATTGTTGGGAGGGAAGAGAATGGATGCCTTGTGCGCCCCTTGGTTGTGTGTGGAACGGCAAGAGCTGGTCTGCCAAGCAATGCAAGGGGCTGTCCAGCATGGGAGGACGCGGCGGGATAACGGCTTGTGAGCCTCTGGCTCCCTGCCAATGCCGCCGCTGCCTCTGAAAATGGCGGGGTGCTCCGGTGCCCTGCCAGATGCTGGAACTTGGGTGTTCCATCCGACCCATCTTGAAACATGGACCAAGGAGTCTAACATGTATGCAAGTCTGTGGGTGTTACACCCGTACAAGCGAAAAAAAACTAATTCGTGGGATCCCCTTTGGGGGTGCACCACAGACTGACCTTGATCTTTTGAGAAGGGTTTGAGTGTTAGCATACCTGCTGGGACCCGAAAAGATGGTGAACTATGCCTGAGTAGGGCGAAGCCAAAGGAAACTCTGGTGGAGACTCGTAGCGATACTGACGTGCAAATCGTTTGTCAGACTTGGGTATAGGGGCGAAAGACTAATCGAACCATCTAGTAGCTGGTACCCTCCAAAGTTTCCCTCAGGATAGCTGGAGCTCTTGCTGAGTTTTATCGGGTAAAGCGAATGATTAGAGGCATCGGGGGTGAAACACCCTCGACCTATTCTCAAACTTTAAATAGGTAAAGCAGCTGGGGTTCTTTGTTGAGCCCCGGCCGTGAATGCGAGCTCCAAGTGGGCCATTTTTGGTTAAGCAGATTGACTAGGCCATTTTCGGTACATTCGTCCGAGGCATAGGATCATCCACCCGGTAACCCGGTACCGACCACGACCAAAACGATTTCCCTAAACAATTCCTATGTCACCTCCTACGGTTTGGGTGTCCAGGGGGTACCTGTATCATGGAAGACGAGGATTAGTAATGCAATCTCCACTAGCTCTATCTCTCATTTTGTGAAAGTACGAAGCTAGGTTTCAAAACTGAACTGAGATTTGCACGACTGATGCTCGCGAGCCAATGTACTCAGGTACATGCCCGGGCCACACATCAGAAGTGAATTCCAAAGATTAGGACTAAGGAGCATGCTCAACCTGATCGCTATCCGTTGACTCATGGATCTCGCCGTTGGGACCAGTCGCTGTCATCCCGTCTTTTTTCTAAGCGGATGATTAGAAGCTGGAACCATCGATATCACGAGCACTACCTGGGCAGAGTCAGTGAGAGCCCCTTGTGTCGCCGTGGTGTTTAGTTCCAGTGCTCTGGCTGAGAGAGATTCCTACAGACCAAGGGTAAAAGGACGTAGAAAAACGAATCATTTGTACCCATTTTTGCGTGGCCAGGAATGCGGTAGTGAGATTCCTCGCGACCTTAGTGGTGGGTGTAAGCTCGTTTTGAGCTATTCCCAAACAAACACTTCGTTGGCGCTGCTCATTCTTGCGGTGTGCAACGAAGCGGCTGTTGATCCTGGAGTGGGTGGGAAATGTGCGTGGTTGTGCTAGCGCACAGCCTTGCAGCGGCCCAGGCTTGCTCTGCTTGTGAGTGTGCTCCTGGAGAATGCGGCAGCGGCGGATACAAGCTAGAAACCCTAACGTTAGGGTTTTTCCCGTCACTTCATACCTTTCGGTGTGAGAAAATCCAGCGCCCGCAGCCATGAAGTCGAATAGCTATAGCTTGTAATTAGGTTTGCCTATCCATACAGCATGTTTCTTCCCGGGATTCTGTGAGGAATCCAAGGTTTTGTTTTTTACCATGCCACGTCTACTCATGTGTCCCATTAGTTTATCTATGGGGAAACAGAGTTTTCTGTAAGTAAGGTTTCCTTAAAAATTATTTTTAAAGAAGGCCTTCTTGCGATTAAGCGTGGGATCTATCTCAGAATGAGAGAGCAGCAACTTGTGTTGTATTTTTATTTTCTAATCAAAACACAGTTGTAGTCAATGGTACGCCCACACATCTTAGTTTAGCGCGTAACCAAGGATTGCATGGTAAGTTTGGGGGAACTAATTCTTTTGTTGTTCACAGTCCAAAGAGGCATAAATATTGAATCTATTATGTTTCGATATGATGCTAAAGTGATGGATAATCCTGTCTGGAAGACAGAGTTCCTGGTGCTCAGCTTGAGTTTGCTGAGTCGTCGAGCTGTGGTGGGCAATTGGCCGGCTCTCAAAGAGAATGTCAAAGAGAATTTCTATGACTGCTTGCACCGGTGTCAGGGGGCTGGTGAGAATGATACGATCCAGACCACTAAGGATGAGTCGTCTCAATGCATAGCGATGGAATCCTTTTTCCACGAAGCATTCAATGAGATTATCAATCTCAAGGAGATGCCACCGGTGGTGTTAATCAGATAGAAAAGCGCGAAGACTTGCCCCAGGATTACTTTGGATGAGTTTGCAATGGGTCGGTTTGAATCTTGATGAATGTACAACAAGACTTTGAGTGGAAGTGATTGGCACTTGTCATATTTTGTAGTTAAGAAAGTGCCATCAACCCGTATGACTTGGATCTGAAGGCTCAAGAAGTGAGCAGACATATTCACGAGTGAGCCGTCCGTGCCTATGAGTGGATTATCCATCTCATTTTGCATGGCAAGGAATCGTAATGGATATATCCAGAACGGATTTCCTTCGGATTCAACTTGATCAGGGTCAAGGAAGAAGAGGATCATGGGGTTATTCATTGACACCAGATCGTCCATGTACCGGAAAGTGTGTTCAAATAGGCATAGCAGATCGTACCAGCCTAAACAAGCGAGTCGAGTGATAAAGTTATACTCGAAGTAGAATAGGTACAGATTACACCAGAACTAGCGATGCGGGATGAAACGAAAGCAGGGCTACGGTGCCAAAGTGCGCGCTAACCCAGATCCCACAAAGGGTGTTGATTGATTAAGACAGCAGGACGGTGGTCATGGAAGTTGAAATCCGCTAAGGAGTGTGTAAGAACTCACCTGCCGAATCAACACGCTCACATGTCCACTCCACTCTCTCCCAGCGGCCACTCTTCTCTCCTCTTGCCTTGGCACCTTCCCTCTCCTCTCCGCCCTCCCTCACCATTCTTCTAGTCCGACTTTGTCCTCTCTCGCTAGTCCGACTTTGCCAATGGGGTTTTAATTAGTTTAGCCTCTATAAACCATAGAGTCTGATTTCAACATGCTCGAAACCGGGAAAGAGCTCTTCAAGATTTTTAGGGGGGGGTGGGACGAGGGGGACAAAGTAGAACTGGTACTCAAGCCCATGATGTCCGATGTCCAAGCTTCCGAAGTTCCTGGTGTGGAACTCTGTCGACTCGGGGAGGTACACGTGCCTTCATTCCTGAACATGTGCTGCCAAATCCATATTGGTGGCTTCCACGTCCATTCTTCTTCTCCAGCCTCACTTCTTCCTCTAAAAAACGGCCACAGCTCCTTCTCCTTTGCTATCTTCCCTTCCTCGCCTCGTTTTATCAGCGTGTCCAGGCGGGCCGCGAGTGAGACAATCAGTCTGGACCAAACCTTTGAGATAGTTGCTCGAGCCGAGGGGTCTGTGTCCTCGAACAGCCTGGTGCAGCGAGCCTTCCATATCTCTGCTAGTGTGCATCCCCGAAGTGCATCGAAGAGCTCCTGGTGGAGATGCGTAATGTGTGTCCGAGTTTGGTTGAGTTGATCAAAGTGTGAGGCCTTGTTGTGTCTCCACTTCCATGCATCAGGATTCTTTGTTTTCCCTGGATGAAGCTACCCCAGAGCGCTGATTCGTATGTGATTGCAGCTCCTCCGGTTGACGTTCGTTTGAGTACCGCTGCTGCACCTTCCCATACTTCCTGTGCAGCCGGACATTCCCATAAGATGTGTCGCTGAGTTTCTGTGGCGCCACAGGTCTTGCAGGCTGTGTTCGGAAGATGTATGGCGACCAGAGAGGGAAGACGTTCTTGTTGGGCTAGCCACATGAAGTAGCAGTTCTTAGCTGACCAGCGCCCCTTCCAGATCTTGTTGATGTAGTGTGAGTGGTTCCTGGAACGGATCTGTTGGGCCTTTGCTTTCCGGATGAGGGAGGATCGAGTCGGCACCCTGATCAGTTTGCGGCCTAGCTTGGTCTCGTACTGGAAGAAGTCCTTGCACATGGTTCCCCTCCAATGCCACTCTGCGGGATCCCACTTGAGTTCGTCCAAGGTTTGTTGGCGGAACCAGTAGAGGCAAGCATACTAGTTTTCTGGGATCAAAGGATCAACGTTGGCAGTTTTTTTCTCCATTTGAATCACTCTAATCGGTTTAGCTCTGCTCATGTCGGGGAGGTCCTCGTACTCGGGGGTAACGATGGGGTACAAACGTCCGGCCTGTCCTGCCTCGAAGACTAGTCCCGATGCCATGTTGGGGAGGGTGCATACGATCGATTCATCCACCTTCCACCAACGATGGTGCTGATCTTCTTGCAGGTTTAGTCATTCAAGGCATGCGTGTTTGGCTGCTAAAAAGGCTGTCTGGAATTTACACATAAGCTCTATTTCGTTAAAGTGGGATTTATTCAGTAAAATGGGACTAGGTACAAATTTTCAAGTATTTGAAAATGACGTGAAATTATATGTTTTTGGTCCAGGGGCTAGACATATCTGGGGCATGGTGACTAGCGCGGTGACTTTGTGTCCAGACTGAGTCCATCTGGTTGTATAATAAATCTCATTGTCAAGGTGAACAAGCCGAATCTGAAACTAAAGAAGAGCGATGGCATGCGCGCACACACTATTTGTTTGTTCATTGAGCGTGTGGTGAGCTTTCCAAGATGAACGTCATTCCTATTAGCCAGACATATAACTTAATGGTGAGAACATTTAGATATTATTCAATGTTATCTTTTTCTAACGAATCTAATTGTGAAGGTGTAGCAAGAGGCATTGCTAGTCTGGAGAAGTCATTTAACTCATTTGACCCTTAGTGTATTTTCATGAAACTAAATAACATTCATATTATTAGGAATTTCTCTAGTACCTTTTTTTTACGACATAGAGTCTTGCATTTCTTTCAAAGGTGATTTAGTAAAAGGCCTGAGGGCACATGCCATTCTATTTCTCAGACTGGTATTAAGATATACTAGTGCAAAGGGCCACATGCCATCACGCCTCCTCTGATTCAGATTCGGATTGTTCACCTTGAAATAAAATACATTAGAAACTTAGTAAAGGAATATTAATGAATCTCACCTTGAACCCGGGTTATGAATGCTCTTGCTGCATCTCTTGCATGGTCTGGCAAGGTGATGGTGGCACTCTGCTTCCGCATCCAACCATGCACAACATTATCCACTGATATGCTCATGCTGGGATCCCTTGGATTCAGCACCCATCTCTTTTCTAGGCAATCCTTCGTATATCCGGAACTTGGCTTGAACCACTCCACAGTTACATTGAAGGAGTTAGTTTCCGCATCCTCCTCTGCATCAGTGATGCAGCGCCCCACCCATATCATTTGTTTTTTATTACTGGGTCTGACAAGCACGACCATTCCTTTGCAGACCTGTACTGGATTGAATGCTGAATCCGGCTTCTTGTTCCTCGGCCCACAATAGTGATCCTCAACATCGTTATCTGTCACTGCATTTCCAGAGGACATTGTTCCGCTACTATCTAGTGCTCTGGGTTCTGGCCAAAAGGACTCTTCCAATTCTTCATATACAACCGGCCCATTTTGGATAGCAGATATAATCTTCTCCCAGTATTTGAGCAAAGGCTTGCACCTCTGAAAATAGGATTCTCCACCAAACACCAACCCCCTCTTCCAGAAGGCAATATGCTGTCTAATCCCGGCCACTATACTTTCCTGGTCTTTGAGTCCATCCGGGTGCATCGGCCGTGGGGAACCCTGAGGAATCATAGGTTCCCCAGTTATGGGATCTCTCTTGAAGAGTTCAATGCCATCCACTGGCAGCCACACTGTGTCCCATTCTCTCATCTTGTACCTCATCACTGGAGCACCGTCACACATGCTGAAATGAAACTGAAGAGGCTTGGAGTGGCCAATCAGCGTTTCGGATCCGTCCCTGATGTAGCCTCTTACAAACCCCTTAAAGTCTGGAACCTCTGTCACAAGTGCAGCTTCAACAGTGCCTTTGATGCAATTTTGGAATTCATCGTAGAGTTGTGGGAGGGTGAGGACATTGGATCGCCAGAGGGACTCTGCCAGGTGACTGAACATGGCATCAACGTCTTCATGAGTGTGCCCAACCATGACAAAGCCAAGTGTAACCGTTTCAAATATGCCTTTGGCAACAAGCATCGCCAAGTACGCGAAGACGTACATGTTTTTGTTCTCACTGCTAGCATTGTCTGTTTGGAGCAGAAGATGGGGTGGAAGGCCACATCAGCCGCAAGAACTTCCTTGAGATTCTGCTTCGTTTGGATGAGGCTGTGCATTCACCGGGCGACCAGCCTCGTCGGAATGGCATGAGGCCTCACGTGATAACCCTACAATCTGACGGCCAACATATTCACTGGGATGGCATGGGGCCCCACGCGATACTGCAAGCCTTTGCTCCTCCTCCAGCTGAACCCTGTATGGGGTTCGATCGACAAGGGCCTTATGCAAGGGTTGGCCGTTCAGCTCAGTCTGCGCACTTTGCAGAGACCTTAAGTATTTTGCTAGGGACGCAATCATCATGTTTGCACCCCCGCCACCCCATAGAGGTACAAAGAAGTTCCCATAGTTCTGGGCACCATGCCCATGAGCGATTATGCCAAACAGAGACATAGGCAGCTGCATGGATGAAGAGATTGCCTTGGGAGCAGGATTGAGTCGAGGTAAGCACGTCTTTTTCTGGTCCATTTTGTCGTGGATGATGCAGAGGTTAGAGTCAGGTCTCTCCATGGAGAGAATCCTGTTATGATAATATGCAGTCCTGCAGCTTCTCTGCTCGATGTTGTGGTCGAGCCGCCTTCTAACCAACGTCTCTCGCTCTTGAGCGCTGCAAGAATTCTTTGACAAAGCCATTTTGATAGCAGTGCACTCGTCACACTTTGAAAAGCTGGAGTACTTTCCTATACTCACATCCCTGAACCTGTTGCTCCACAATCTACTAAATCTAGATTGGCTCAGCTTCCTGTAGCCATTACTCTGGAGTTCCCGATTCACATCTTCCAATATGGCCCCCTTGGTATACATGGAAGGGAGAACTCGTTGGGTGTCTCGTGTTCCATCTTCCAAGAGGCGGGTTTTATGTGGTTGCTGCTCGCTACATATCTCGACAAACCTCTTGAAGATTGCCTCTCCATATACAACATGACCCCTGGTTTTGTGCGTACTGTTGTTCCCATGGACTGCCTGTTGAACCCTTTGTTCCTCGAACTCAGTTTTGATTCTGTAGAATGTGGTTCGAGGGACTCCATAAATGATTCTCCATGCCTTCATGCAGACCAAACCCCTCTGGAAGACCATGCCCCCCACCTGATGTTCTGAAGCATCAACAGATGACCGTAATGCCTCATACACAAAATTGCGAGCTGCCTTCCAGGACAATGTCTTGTATCTTGCTCTCTCCTCTTCAATAGCATCCCAATCAACATGTTGACAGCACCTCCTCTTGCAACAAGCAACTGTCGAGACCATTTGAACCTCCATCGCCATTTTCTGCCTTTTCGGTTCGTTGCTCAGATCCCTTTGGCTGCGCTGTAGGAAGGTGTACTTTCTTTTCCCATGAAGAGATGTTCTGTCATCAGTTGTAGTGGTGTTTGATTGTGAATCCTTCACATTCTCAAACACTAAATGCCTCAATTTCCACCACACAATGCTTCCAATAGTCAGACTGTTTTCTTCTGTGTCAACAACCTCTAAAATCGCAACTCCAATATCATCCCAGCCCAATTCTTGATTAGCAACTGCATCTCTTGGATCGACAACTGTGGCTAAGCCCTCAGCTACCACCTCCCCTTCGGGGTTGTTTAGAAACACCGTTGCCTGAATCCATGTAGCACGGTTCTTAAGATCCACGGAGGGAACATGCGTCGCACTTGCGCTGTCCCCAACATCTGCTTTCTTCTGCAGATTTTTCAAGGCAACAACAACATTTACCCCGACGACCATCTCTCCTCGTTCAATAGCGACCACATTCCCATCGAAGACAGTCTCTACTGATACAGCAGCATTGCCTTCCCCAAGCCTTTGACAGTGTATAACAAAGTTCCGATCCATAGACACAAGGGTCCCTTTTGCAACTCTCTTCCCACCATTCAAAATGTAAACCTTTTCCCCAACCCTGAAGGCCATTCTGAAAGTGCAGAAAAGAAGTTAAGACCATACAAAAAATGATTGGAGAATGGCCTAAATCATAACATACCAAATAGCATGAGGCCACATGCCATTATTCAAACATGCTATTGACACCCACGTGAAATTTCGCATTCACAAAATTGGCATGAGCCCTCCCATACGTAAATATATATAGTTGCAGCAAGGCAAAAGGAATATGGCAATAGGCTAGGAGGGCCCAAAGATGGCATGAGGCCTCATGCCATCTTGATATACACACAGCTGCAGGCAAGTAAAAACATACAGGACAATACGCTAGCCATGAAATTGCAAGGGCCCAAGATGGCATGTGGCCTCATGCCATTTCTAAATGTGGTCCTAAGCCATTCCATGGTGAACATACCAGGAAGCACAAGTGCCGAATATCAAGAGGAAGCAGTAGCCACACCAAAGACAGTGCCGCTCGCAACACCGCAACTACTCGTAGCGCCGCTCGCAACACCGCAACTGCTCGTAGCGCCGCTCGCACAAACTACCACTCGCATAAACTGCTGCTCGCAATGGCGCTCGCAATGCCGCAACCGCTCTTAGACGCATAAACCACAGCTCACAACGCCGCTTACACAAGCAGCGCTCACTGCGCTTAGTGGAACCAAGAACACGGCGCACAAAAATGATAGACCTAGGAATGAGTTCGAGAATTCAAAAATAACACACGCTTGAACGTCACATCAAATCCTCTGACAAACAAGATCTTATGACTCCTCTGACAAATTTCAAACTGAGTAGCTTCTAGACTTTGCTATCGGAGGTTGAACTTTGTCACATCATGTCCTTGCCTCGATCCAACTGTGCCATGTCAGTGATTCGAACTTTGCCATGCCATGTTAACGATCCGCGCCAAGATTATTCGCCGTGTAAAGGAATAATTATGCTGTGTGTGTATGTCCATTTATGGCAATATAAGGCCACACACCATTCAAAGAATAATGCTAGTCGAGCATTTTTTGGTGCATTTTTGGGTTCAAAATTGCATGAGCCCACACGCTATAAAGTTTACCTGTACCAAAAATAGAAACAGCTTTATTTACTTGGGAATTCAAGTGGTTGAGGCATTTTTAAACTTACAAACACATGCCCTACTTACATTCATTTGGTTGCTTAAAATTCAAAAATATTATAAACCTTTCTTTTTGCATTTTCAATGTTTTCAATTATGGTTTTTGATTTTCGCAGAACCAGCCTAGTAATCTATTTGCATCCCGTCATGTTTATAGCTAGCTTTCGTTTGTCCCCTTCGCTAGCCTGAGATACATCTGCTCGGCATCTGCCTCTTATAGCATTTGCCCAGAAAGGGCATCTTTCTTCACGCAGCATTTGCCACATGTTTAGGGTTTAGGGTTTAGCAATTCAGTAGCTTGATAAACATGCAAATACAGAACTTGATGCAAAATCCTTTGATATGTCACAATGCCCCTAGGACCATAAACACATTTCAATAGAGAGGGTCCTTTCATTTTATAACTCCTTACGTAGATCTTGGTGAAACTAGAGTTAGTGAAGTTAGTTTCTTGTGATCCCGCATCTGATTGTGATGTCCCTTTGCAGTGTCGATGGAAAGGTCAATGCACACCAAACTGTAGAATCTTGGAGCAAAATAACGGTCAAATCTATGGCAAATGCCCCTGAAACATTGTAAGGCTCGTGTGGTCTCATGTGGTGTCCGATCGAGATGCTTCTTTGCAGGGTCATCAAGAAGGACATTGTATACCATTCTGTAAAATCTAGTTGCGATCTAACGGTTGGATCTCCAGGAAACTCAAAACAATCTCGCGCGTGTCAGAATATTCTAGGAATATACTCCTATGTGCTCCTGAAAATGGCATGCGGCCCCACGCCATTCAAGAGATAACGCCAGATGACGCCGAGCATTTTTTGGTGCATTTTTTGGGATCAAAATTGCATGAGCCCACATGCTTGAACGTCACATCAAATCCTCTGACAATTTATTTAGCTGAACATCTGGCATTTTTGGAAATACAAGATGCTTTGGAATATCCAATCATGCATGGTATAAATATAGCGAGGGTATTAAATGATATCCCAATCATGATCTTTCTTTTGGATTTCGCGTGCATGCAGTCCGAGGAATGATGACGTTGCGGATTTCTTTTGGATTTCACGCATGCGCGCGTCGATCCAGAAATTAATGGTGGCGCCCAAGTCCGAGAAATGATGACGTGGCGGGATTACCAACCGTCGTGACATTTCGCGCGTGTGAGGTTAGGTTTTGCATTTTGCTTCGTACTCGCGCTCGCATCGCGCTCCCACTCGCGCTCCCACTTCTCTACAGGTTTCTCGTGTGCATCGGCGTCCACTCGCGCTTGCATCACACTCGCGCTCGCATCGCGCTCGTGTGCATCGGCGTCCACTTCAAGACACACCCAGTTTGTAACTTCGCCGCCAACTCCGCCGCCCACTCCGCCACCCACACGCAGCCCACTTGGCGTCCCGGGAGATTTCAGCGCCACTCTCCAACTGTAAGTGGCAGAGTAGCCTTGCTGCTATGATCCGCTGCACACACAGTGCACATTCGCCAGCGAGTCCGGTTGTCACGCCTCCATTCGGCTTCAAATGGTAAGTCTTTTAGGCCAAGTAGAAAATGGCATGAGGCCACATGCCATTCAGTAGCAACATTAGCATGCACCGATTGGGCTCTCGAGTGCAGTCCGGTTACAGATGGCGTGTAGCCTCACGCCATCTTAGGATGCAGCCTCAAGACATCTGATGCAGTGGTGAATGGCGTGTGGCCTCACGTTATTTCCAGCTACTAGCTTTTCATCTGTCAGCTCTAATTGTTGTGCATTTCTGAACAGGCGAGGAATTGCGTTCTTCTTCCAGCCACTGTCAATGTGGATGCAGAGAAGGGGGAGGAGCTCACCAGTTGGACTTTCGGGATGGAAGGCGAGGATCTAAGGCTGTACAACACAGATGGTGGGAGAAAAGAATGCATGGGGATCCTCATCCAAGTGACAGACACTCCATGCAGTTCCATGCAAGAATATGGACTGGCACTTGTGGTAGAGACAGCGTCTGCCTTCAAGATCCACCTTGCACATCCTAGCGGCTTTCCGGAGGGGGGCAGCGGCTATGAGGAATTCCTAGAGGGAGCTAGGGAGAGGTTGTCCAGGAGGCCCACAATTTCAAAGACGCTGCGGGTCTATGAAGATCACATGGAATCCACGGACCTCACCTACGGCGATGTTCAAAAACTATATTCCAGAGGCAGCAAAAATCGTCGCAGATAATAGTACTTGTTACTATTCCAACAAAGTATATACAATCGACGTGAGCCGTATCGACATCCAAAGCAAATACAACCACAGGCTAGTATCTGATGAGTGGGTGGAGAAACTGAAGCAGAAGATGCTGGCAAGTCCAGTAACACCCGACATCGCAGACGTGATCCCCTACTACCGAACAATGAAGGGCGAGACGAGGTTTCCAGACTTGATCAATAGGAAGGTGTTGGACGATCAGAACATCCGGTTCTATGCCGTCTCCGGGCAGCATTCTGTGAGACACAAAATCCCTAGGCCCCAAAGTGGAGCCGGAAGGGAGCCACATGGTAGTAAAACGTTTGGACCGTAAGCTCCGACTTGAAAAGTCAAGAGCAGGAGTGGAACTCCCAACGAAGTGCTCGAGGAACGAGCACGAAGCGAGCAAAAGGCGAGGCTCCAAAAAGGGACCCAAAAGGACCAACACATGACACGTGGGAGTGTCCGAGATGGACCCGAGTTGGAGTCCGAAGTGGAGTCCGAGATGGACCCAAGTTGGAGTCCGAAGTGGAGTCCGAGATGGACCTGAGATGGAGTCCGAGATGGAGTCCGAAGTGGAGTCCGAGGTGGACCCGAGATGGACCTGAGTTGGAGTCCAAAGTGGAGTCCGAGATGGACCCGAGATGGAGTCCGAGATGGAGTCCGAGATGGAGTCCGAGGTGGACCCGAGAGGGACCCGAAATGGAGTCCGAGATGGAGTCCGAGATGGAGTCCGAGATGGAGTCCGAAGTCGAGACCGAGACCGGGACCGAGACCGGGACCGAGACCGAGACCGAGACTGAGATCGGGACCGAGACCGAGACCAAGGCCGAGGCCGAGACCGAGCCCGAGCCCGAGTCCGAGTCCGAATCCGAGTCCGAGTCCGAGTCCGAGTCCGAGTCCGGAGCCTGAGAGGGTGAAAGCCCAAAGCGTTCGTCTCCCAGACCCTGGGGGGTTTGGTGAGCTCCAAAAGTATAGTAGGGGGGAGGACTGCAGTGGAGCCAGTTTGGCCAGGAAAGGCCAGTTTGGCCCAGGAAGGCCAAACCCAGTGTTGGGTGATGAACTGACCACTGGGAAGTCCAAGACTAGAGTGAATACGGACCGACAAGCGGGGTAGCTTGGTGAAGTGTTCAAGAGCCGGCTCTGGTTCCCCCGGGAGATCGACTGGCCGATGCTCCCAGTCCAAGTGTGGGTGGCACTACCTACTTGGATACCTGGTGTGGCTCAACGGAACCCGCTCTAAGCCCATGGCTAGAGCACCCAAAGGCAGAAGGCGAGGAGAGTACCCAGGTGGCTCGCGTAAGGCCACGGTGTTCCGAAATGTTGTCCCAAAGGCCCAGACTGTGGAAAGGAAGAGGAGAAGTCCTCTGGGGTAGTGACCAAGGACACAGTCACACAGTGAGGAAGTCCTAGAGGATAGTGGGACTTAGTGGTCGGGCCGGTGGGCCTCGATCCAGTGGCAGTGTTGGCGAATACAGCCAAGGACAGAAAGGGACTTGGTGGGGACCGGAATAGAGATATTGGGGAAGGCTATTCCCCATGTCTGTAGGCATC
The DNA here is from genome assembly GCF_000143415.4 of Selaginella moellendorffii. NCBI lineage: Eukaryota > Viridiplantae > Streptophyta > Lycopodiopsida > Selaginellales > Selaginellaceae > Selaginella > Selaginella moellendorffii. Next base: position 865,065 of record NW_003314332.1, read on the forward strand.
CTAAGGATGTTAAGGAGTGGATCTGGGATGATCACTCATGGATGGATGACCCAGTCTTTGAGAGACGGGATTGGAATGTAGGTGGTGTTGGACCACCAGTGTGACCGAGGTAAATGGGCATGGCCTTAGCGTAACGGGCCGATATGTCGGTGATACCTTGGGGTGTCGATCATGGGATCAGACACGTGGAGCACTTGGACCAAGTGCTAAGGTTGAGTGGCATGGATGCCATTCTCGGGGCTAGCAAGCCCCAAGTCCTGAGTTGGGCTTATGGAGGTTGTGAATGAGACTCCTCCAAGTGGTCGGAGGTGTGGTTAAGTGACTAAAGTAGAATGGAAAAATTAGTCGCTTACACATTCTAGCTTGGCGATGCAAGAGATAGTTGTGGATATTATGGTGGGCGAGGAGGTGAAGAAAGTCTTCAAGACAAGAGTTGTCCACCTGATAAAAGGCAACTTGCCCCTCCGATCTATCATATCCATCTCCCACACGCAGAATGTCAAGCAAGAAATGTGCTACAAATCGGGTCTGCACAAGATATTGGCACGAACACGGAAGCTCTGGGTTCAACTGAAGAAGCCACAAAAACCAGGACAAGGACGTGCACTAGCAACTAGCGCCTGGCAGGTAAGCCTCGTTGCATGTGGCATAGCATGTGTCCTCACGCCATTTCCATTGCAGGAATTCTCGAGTCTTCTCTCGAAAACACTGGGGGTCAATGACACACTCAGCATCCATAACATTCTACTCATGACAAAAGTTATTTTTGACAAATGGGTAGATGTGCTGAGGAGGTACCATGACGGGGAGTTGCCAAACTCAATGGGTGTGGAGGACGGCCGGAAGCCCAATGATTTGAAGCTCAACGCCTTGCGTTTCTCGCGGTCTCTAGACGACGACGACCTTCTGACAGTGGCTAATGCTCTTCTACGTGGTGAGGTTGTCTTCAACAAGACCAAAATGACTCCCGGCCATATTGTGACATACGAGGACTTGTGCACGACTCTGAGAGCTCGTGTGCTATTGAAGGATTGGATCTTCGAGCAAGTGGCCGTGGAGAGGGTGAGCATCGACACCACGCAAGAGATGATGGAAGCGCTGGAGTTGTCAAATGAAGACATCGACGAGTACGTGAAGGGGGCCCCCAAGTTCATCGATCTGCTGCGGGATGCCACGAAAAGTAAAGCTGAGAAGTTGGATCAGTATCCAAATTTCATTAAGATTGATGTCGACCGCCGACTTCAGAAACAGCTCGACCCCACAGCAAAGGCCTATCGAGAACCTTACCGGGTATACGTGAATTCGGATGAGGATCAAAGGTGGAGGAGCATCGTTTCCCGCGGAGATGAGCAGGTCAAGAACATCTTTTGTGTGATGGACTTCACAAACGAGGAGATCACTCATGCAGACGAAGTCAGCTCCATTACTGACTTAATGGTGGGATTTGCGGAGGTGGAATCTTCAGTCCACTATATGATCTACGACTCCGAATCCTATCACAAGTTCTGGAAGGCCTTGAACGAGGTGAAGGCTCGGTTGAAAGGCAAGGAGATGCGGGAGATCCATGGGATAATGGCTAAGAAGAAGATACCGACGAATGTCCGCATCTTCACACTCGCCCTTGTTATTGGTCCTGCAGCAGAGTGGGACTGGAGTGACTTCCCAACTTCGTTCGACAAGGCCAATCGAATTGATCTGAGGGAGGTCAATTTACCCGTGCCTGAGGAACTGAAGACGGCTATGGAGCTTTCGAATCCAAAGAAAGCTCCAGGTGCAGCATGGGAAATGCTCAGCTGGGTCTTCAACGCAATAGCGGGTGGGTCACCTGCTTTCGACTCCAAGGGCAAATGCGTTGTCGAGTACAACTGTGGCGGACTATTCTTTCGAGCCGCACTACTCAAGGGTGTCCCGTGTGTTGCGGTGACAAACTCCATTGAAGAGGTGACTTCAATGGAGCATATAATTACAGTTGCCAAAGAAAAACAGTATCTTCTTTGCGAACCTGGTGAGTACACACTTTAAGTTTAAATGGGAGATATTTGGACATGCATATGGATCCGCCAGTGGACTCTACTTGCCTGCAAGAGTCATCAGAGCTGGTGGAGGCTACTATCCATATCAACGCCAAGCAAGCTGACCACGCTCCACTTGATGCTGCCCATACCACTGAGTCAATCTTGTCCACGTATCCAACTGACGGTGACCAGGCGCCATTGGACCCACATGAGGCCGCCCCAGCCGCCGAGCCAGTCGTATCCTCATTTCCAACGGACTCAACGTGTGCCCAATCGTCTGACTACGCGCCGTTGGAACCTCCCTACACCGCCCCTGCTGCCTGTTCGGTCATGTCCACTTTGCCAACGGAGGCACCAGCTGAAATGGCGTGTGATCACACGCCATCGGAACCACCCCATGCCACTGTTGAGCCAGTTGTACCAGAGTCTACAGCTGAAATGGCATGTGCCCACACGCCATCAGATGCGATTGACCCCACATTGCAGAGGAGAGTATTTCCGCCCTTCACGTTTCCTGGACCAAAACCCTCTCAACGACCATCGGGAGCAACATTCGCTAATATTGTAGATGGTAAAATTGACTTGTACCATTTTTTATGCTGACGCATTTCATTTCAGAGTCACGGCGAAGGTACTGTATCGTTTTTGATCTGAACGGTGTCCTTTTCTCCCATGAGCGTGGCTCGTCCTCGAATGTCATTGCACCCTCCAAAGCCTGCGGTCGCAAGTTGGTCAAAAGAGACAGATTCACATTAATCACACGGGAGAAACTGTAGGATCTAATAATGACCATGCGACACTTAAAACAGAGGGCCGGGTTCAATTTGCAATTGGGAGTTTGGACATCCATGATGCTCCACAATGCATTAACGTTGCTACAGATGATGCACAATTAGACACGAGTAATATTACCATTTGACTTTCTCCTAACGCAGGAGGATTGCTTGACTATGGTCCATGTGAGGGGTAGCAAGCCCATCTTCGTCAAGCCAGAGGCTGTAGTGATGAACCGGACTGCTAGCTCAAGTGAAATCCTCATCATCGATGACTCGCCAATTAAAACTGTAGCGAACATGCACACATATGCAGTGCACCCCATCTCTTGCAGTATGGAAACTAGGGAGAAGAAACCGTATGTTCTGGGGGACCTTGCAAAACGGCTTGGAGCGATGGTGATAGAGAACCGGCCAGTCCAGGAGGTGGCTGTAGAAATCAATCAAATGGCAGATGGAACGGTATATCAGAAGCCATTTGATCGGACAGACACCAGTCATCATTTATGGCATGTATATTGTCTAGCCAAGCACTATCCGCATCTCCATAATCTGCTCAACCGGATGGGTTCTTCGACCACTGAACATGAGCGTGGACGTATTAGAGAAGAGATGGCATTACTATTGGGTTTAAATCCTGATAGTGTGGAGAGTGATGAAATTCCAAGATTATTGTATAGGCGTTGGAGGCAAAAAATAACAGTCTGAGATGGCATGTATTTATTTAAAAATGTAACTTATTATGGCATGGGGTTCCATGCCATTGTATTAATATTAAAAGACAATTCTTTGAGAGGATTTGCATTATACTAGAAGTGTTACAGCATGTTATTGGAAGTCTACGAAGTTGTTTTATTAATAAGGGGAAAGTAAAGATTGAATGAGGACTTGGGCTCCACCTAGACTCGGAGCAACTGAGCCAATATTAAAAGGATGGAAAGAAATTGGACGACGATGACAAGGAGAAGAGAGAGGTGAAGCAGTGGCAGGGGGAGGAGAAGTGATTGAGTAGACATTTCCTTGTTTAAAATAAAATGGCATGTGCCTCAATGCAATTGAATTTTGTTATATTTATATACTATATAAAGGTTTGGAAACCTTATTTTACAAGTGGGATAATGACAATTCCCACTTTAATGAAATAGAGCTTACATCCTGTGTTCCGAGATGGTTAATCCGTAGAAAGCACTGATTCGGTCGCGGTTGTGGGCCATCTGGTTGGGCTGGATCATGGTGTCTGCCTCTATGAAGGTTCTCATCCCTGCTCTGTGCAGGTCTCTGCATGTCTGGTCCAGGCCGCGATCCTCTGAAGCTCCGAGCGTTTTACCCTTGACAGCAAAGAGTTTGCTCAGGTTCGTCTAGTCCGACTTTGTCAATGGGGTTTTAATTAGTTTAGCCTCTATAAACCATAGAGTCCGATTTCGACATGCTCGAAACCGGGAAAGAGCTCTTCAAGATTTTTAGGTGGGGTGGGACGAGGGGGACAAAGTAGAACTGGTACTCGAGCCCGTGATGTCCGATGTCCAAGCTTCCGAAGTTCCTGGTGTGGAACTCTGTCGACTCGGGGAGGTACACGTGCCTTCGTTCTTGAACATGTGCTAGTCTGACTTTGTTAAACGGGGCCTTTTATTTTCCAGTAAAAAACCAAAAAGACTGGGCATGGTTTCGTTGGGCACAAAACCAGCAAAGAGCCTTTATCTAGAGGAGCCTACAATGGAAGTACCAACGGAAAGGGGGGTTGCTCGTGAACTGGCGCCCGAAGGTCTTCCGAGATGCGTCACCTGGAACCATTCATCCAGCAGTGTCCACATCCATTCCCGAGTACCTGCCTCCCCTTGCTTCCACAAAAAATGCCAGATCTGTGCTTCTTTTCTTGCTTTTTCAGGACCATTTCTTCCTCCTCTCTTTTCCAGTTGTAGGACCCGGGCTGCTGCTGCAGTTATCATTCTAGACCACACCCGTGACGCTACCACCCTTGGTCCTTCTTCCCTGTCGTTAAAGATTCTGTTGCACCGGGCTTTCCATACTTCCCACATTGTAATTCCTCTCAATAGGTCCATTATCTCTGTTGGAATTCCTTCTGTGTCTATTCGAGTTGTGTTGAGCTGATCAAACCGCGGTGCCCCTTCTTCTATTGCTGCCCATTTCCAAGAGTCTGTTCCATTTCGCATTCCTGTGGCAGCTTCGCCCCACACTGCCGCTTCATATGTGAGGCACACTTGTCTTTGGGAGTGCTGTTGCGGCATCCAGCATGTGCTTCTCCACACGTCCTGTGCGCTTTTGCATTCCCATAGTATGTGCCTTTGTGTCTCCCTCGCTCCACATTTGTCACAAGTTTGGTCCAAGAGGTGTATGTTCCGCTTTGATGGCAGCCAGTCTTGCATTGTCAACCACATGAAGTATCTTGTTTTTGCTGCCCACCATCCTTTCCATAGTTCTTTCAATATCGCCTGTTGTATCTTGTCCTGTATGTTGGCTCGTTTCATCCTTGATACCAGTAGTGAGTCACTGCGCGGCCGAATGAGCCTTCTCCCCAGTCTTGTTTCGTAGGCAAAAAATTCTTCCTTTTGCCTTCCCCGCCAATTCCATTCCATCGGATCCCATGCCAGCTTGCTTAATTTTTGTTGCCTGAACCAGTACATCATAGCTTCCTGGCACTCTGTTACCATTGGGTCCATTGATGCTGTTTTCTTGTCTAACCGTATGACTCGTATCGGCTCTGCTCTTGACATGTCCGGTCGTGAGCTCTCCTCGGGCACCTTGTATGGTAACAGTCTACCAGCCACCCCAACCTCGAAGACAAAACATTTCGCCTGGTCTTTAGTTGCCGTATATATCACCTTGTCCTCAGCTATCCACCATGCTGGTGTCGTTTCTCTGGCTTCCCTAATGCTCTGTTTGCAGTTCCCTTGCGCATCTTCCAAGGCTGTTTCAAACTTTTTCAGCCGGTGTGCCGAGATTTCCAGCCCGTAGAAAGCCTTTAGTCTATCTCTGTTCATTTCTGTGTCCCCCACTTTTATCATCGAGTCAGCTTCTGCAAATGTTCTCATCCCAGCACTGTGAAGGTCCCGGCATACTTTGTCTATTCCTCTGTCCTCTATTTCTCCCAAACATTTCCCCTTATATTGAAATAGCTTATTTAGAAATATTGGTTGTCGGTCCAACTCGTAGGTGTTTGTTGGTTTTCTTTTTTCCATCTTGCTCTTGAATTCTTTCCACAATCTGAACAGTTTCCCAGAGAAAGTATTTGGTCTTGGCATTTTCAGCGCACGTGAACAGCCACCTTTCATCTTTTTCCCAGTTTTGCCTCGTGTGTTCTAGTCAATGCTCTATTTCGTTAAAGTGGGATTTATTCAGTAAAATGGGACTAGGTACAAATTTTCAAGTATTTGAAAATGACGTGAAATTATATGTTATTTGTCCAAGGGCTAGACATATCTGGGGCATGGTGACTAGCGCGGTGACTTTATGTCCAGACTGAGTCCATCTGGTTGTATAATAAATCTCATTGTCAAGGTGAACAAGCCGAATCTGAAGCTAAAGAAGAGCGATAGCATGCGCGCATACACTATTTGTTTGTTCATTGAGCGTGTGGTGAGCTTTCCAAGATGAACGTCATTCCTATTAGCCAGACATATAACTTAATGGTGAGAACATTTAGATATTATTCAATGTTATCTTTTTCTAACGAATCTAATTGTGAAGGTGTAGCAAGAGGCATTGCTAGTCTGGAGAAGTCATTTAACTCATTTGACCTTAGTGTATTTTCATGAAACTAAATAACATTCATATTATTAAGGAATTTCTCTAGTACCTTTTTTTTAGGACATAAAGGCTTGCATTTCTTTCAAAGGTGATTTAGTAAAAGGCCTGAGGGCACATGCCATTCTATTTCTCAGACCGGTATTAAGATATACTAGTGCAAAGGGAAAAAGGTATTTGGTGATCAAGTAAATGGCATGAGGGCACACGCCATTATAAGCCTAAGCGCTAGTGGACACCTCCTTTTTGGTACTCTCAGTGGTACTATCATCCTTCTCCGGGTCAGTTGTTTTGCTTTGGATTGTTGTCTCTGACGTTATTGGGGCGTTCTCGATAGTTGTTAATGTTGCCGTTTGTTCAGAAAAATGATCACCTGGAGTATAGTACGGGGAGTTTGGAAGACTTATATATTCTACATCTTCACCTATCTCCTTCTCCGTCTCCTTTTCTGCCTCACTTACAGATTTTGTGCTTGCCATGAGAACGCTCTTCACCCTAAAATATGGAGTTCGTTGTGTTATAAAAGGAAACCAACACACATGCTGCAAGGGAATGATGGTACATAAAGCACGTAAGCCCACAATATGGGTTTATGTGCCATTAATATGGGCCACACGCCATATTATTAGATTTATGCACGTGTGATTGGTAAATGCATATGTCACATCATCTTTGTTTTACCTCACACACTATATCAGGCCTAATGAACCATATCACATGTGCGCACATGCTATATATATGGAGAAGTATTATGCAAGGATAGAAAAATTCAATGCATGATTGTGGAGAGCAATGGCATGAAGCCACATGCTAAATAACATTTTAGAGAAAGAATTAAAATAAAAACATGCAAACAGTACTGAGTGGACCAAGACTTAGAAGTGCACAATTGAATGAGGTATTTCTAATAAATATTTCACTCACCTCATATAGGAATGGCTACCACTCTCAAATGGCGTATCGCCTCATGCCATCACCTCGCAATTTGTTATAACAATCCGATGAATTCATATTCGGCTTGTTCACCTTAAACTTTAAGTAAGATTTGCTAGAACAACTAAGAATTTATACTTGCTATTTGTATCATCTCACCTAGGAATGGCGTAAGGCCACATGCCATCACGCCTCCTCTGATTCAGATTCGGATTGTTCACCTTGAAATAAAATACATTAAAAACTTAGTAAAGGAATATTAATGAATCTCACCTTGAACCCGGGTTATGAATGCTCTTGCTGCATCTCTTGCATGGTCTGGCAAGGTGATGGTGGCACTCTGCTTCCGCATCCAACCATGCACAACATTATCCACCGATATGCTCATGCTGGGATCCCTTGGATTCAGCACCCATTTCTTTTCTAGGCAATCCTTCGTATATCTGGAACTTGGCTTGAACCACTCCACAGTTACATTGAAGGAGTTAGTTTCCGCGTCCTCCTCTACATTAGTGATGCAGTGCCCCACCCATATCATTTGTTTTTTATTACTGGGTCTGACAAGCACGACCATTCCTTTGCAGACCTGTACTGGATTGAATGCTGAATCCGGCTTCTTGTTCCTCGGCCCACAATAGTGATCCTCAACATCGTTATCTGTCACTGCATTTCCAGAGGACATTGTTCCGCTACTATCTGGTGCTCTGGGTTCTGGCCAAAAGGACTCTTCCAATTCTTCATATACAACCGGCCCATTTTGGATAGCAGATATAATCTTCTCCCAGTATTCGAGCAAAGGCTTGCACCTCTTAAAATAGGATTCTCCACCAAACACCAACCCCCTCTTCCAGAAGGCAATATGCTGTCTAATCCCGGCCACTATACTTTCCTGGTCTTTGAGTCCATCCGGGTGCATCGGCCGTGAGGAACCCTGAGGAATCATAGGTTCCCCAGTTATGGGATCTCTCTTGAAGAGTTCAATGCCGTCCACTGGCAGCCACACTGTGTCCCATTCTCTCATCTTGTACCTCATCACTGGAGCACCGTCACACATGCTGAAATGAAACTGAAGAGGCTTGGAGTGGCCAATCAGCATTTCGGATCCATCCCTGATGTAGCCTCTTACAAACCCCTTAAAGTCTAGAACCTCTGTAAGAAGTGCAGCTTCAACAGTGCCTTTGATGCAATTTTGGAATTCATCGTAGAGTTGTGGGAGGGTGAGGACATTGGATCGCCGGAGGGACTCTGCCAGGTGACTGAACATGGCATCGATGTCTTCATGAGTGTGCCCAACCATGAGAAAGCCAAGTGTAACCGTTTCAAATATGCCTTTGGCAACAAGCATCGCCAAGTACGCAAAGACGTACATGTTTTTGTTCTCATTGCCAGCATTGTCTGTTTGGAGCAGAAGATGGGGTGGAAGGCCACATCGGCCGCAAGAACTTCCTTGAGATTCTGTTTCATTTGGATGAGGCTGTGCATTCACCGGGCGACCAGCCTCGACGGAATGTCATGAGGCCTCACGTGATAACCCTACAATCTGACGGCCAACATATTCACTGGGATGGCATGGGGCCCCACGCGATACTGCAAGCCTTTGCTCCTCCTCCAGCTGAACCCTGTATGGGGTTTGATCGACAAGGGCCTTATGCAAGGGTTGGCTGTTCAGCTCAGTCTGCGCACTTTGCAGAGACCTTAAGTGTTTTGCTAGGGACGCAATCATCATGTTTGCACCCCCGCCACCCCATAGAGGTACAAAGAAGTTCCCATAGTTCTGGGCACCATGCCCATGAGCGATTATGCCATACAGAGACACAGGCAGCTGCATGGATGAAGAGATTGCCTTGGGGGCAGGATTGAGTCGAGGTAAGCACGTCTTTTTCTGGTCCATTTTGTCGTGAATGATGCAGAGGTAAGAGTCAGGTCTCTCCATGGAGAGAATCCTGTTATGATAATATGCAGTCCTGCAGCTTCTCTGCTCGATGTTGTGGTCGAACCAACGTCTCTCGCTCTTGAGCGCTGCAAAAATTCTTTGACAAAGCCATTTTGATAGCAGTGCACTCGTCACACTTTGAAAAGCTGGAGTACTTTCCTATACTCACATCCCTGAACCTGTTGCTCCACAATCTACTAAATCTAGATTGGCTCAGCTTCCTGTAGCCATTACTCTAGAGTTCCCGATTCACATCTTCCAATATGGCCCCCTTGGTATACATGGAAGGGAGAACTCGTTGGGTGTCTCGTGTTCCATCTTCCAAGAGGCGGGTTTTATGTGGTTGCTGCTCGCTACATATCTCGACAAACCTCTTGAAGATTGCCTCTCCATATACAACATGGCCCCTAGTTTCGTGCATACCGTCGTTCCCATGGACTGCCTGTTGAACCCTTTGTTCCTCGAACTCAGTTTTGATTCTGTAGAATGTGGTTCGAGGGACTCCATAAATGATTTTCCATGCCTTCATGCAGACCAAACCCCTCTGGAAGACCATGCCCCCCACCTGATGTTCTGAAGCATCAACAGATGACCGTACTGCCTTATACACAAAATTGCGAGCTACCTTCTAGGACAATGTCTTGTATCTTGCTCTCTCCTCTTCAATAGCATCCCAATCAACATGTTGACAGCACCTCCTCTTGCAACAAGCAACTGTCGAGACCATTTGAACCTCCATCGCCATTTTCTGCCTTTTCGGTTCGTTGCTCAGATCCCTTTGGCTGCGCTGTAGGAAGGTGTACTTTCTTTTCCCATGAAGAGATGTTCTGTCATCAGTTGTAGTGGTGTTTGATTGTGAATCCTTCACATTCTCAAACACTAAGTGCCTCAATTTCCACCGCACAATGCTTCCAATAGTCAGACTGTTTTCTTCTGTGTCAACAACCTCTAAAATCGCAACTCCAATATCATCCCAGCCCAATTCTTGATTAGCAACCACATCTCTTGGATCGACAACTGTGGCTAAGCCCTCAGCTACCACCTCCCCCTCGGGGTTGTTTAGAAACACCTTCGCCTGAATCCATGTAGCACGGTTCTTAAGATCCATGGAGGGAACATGCGTCGCACTTGCGCTGTCCCCAACATCTGCTTTCTTCTGAAGATTTTTCAAGGCAACAACAACATTTACCCCGACGACCATCTCTCCTCGTTCAATAGCGACCACATTCCCATCGAAGACAGTCTCTACTGATACAGCAGCATTGCCTTCCCCAAGCCTTTGACAGTGTATAACAAAGTTTCGATCCATAAACACAAGGGTCCCTTTTGCAACTCTCTTCCCACCATTCAATGTAAACCTGTTCCCCAACCCTGAAGGCCATTCTGAAAGTGCAGAAAAGAAGTTAAGACCATACAAAAAATGATTGGAGAATGGCCTAAATCATAACATACCAAATAGCATGAGGCCAGATGCCATTATTCAAACATGCTATTGACACCCACGTGAAATTTCGCATTCACAAAATTGGCATGAGCCCTCATGCCATTAGTGGTACCACTAATGGCATGAGGCCTCATGCCATTTCTAAATGTGGTCCTAAGCCATTCCATGGTGAACATACCAGGAAGCACAAGTGCCGAATATCAAGAGGAAGCAGTAGCCACACCAAAGACAGTGCCGCTCGCAACACCGCAACTACTCGTAGCGCCGCTCGCAACACCGCAACTGCTCGTAGCGCCGCTTGCACAAACTACCACTCGCATAAACTGCTGCTCGCAATAGCGCTCGCAATGCCGCAACCGCTCTTAGACGCATAAACCACAGCTCACAATGCCGCTTACACAAGCAGCGCTCACTGCGCTTAGTGGAACCAAGAACACGGCGCACAAAAATGATAGACCTAGGAATGAGTTCGAGAATTCAAAAATAACACACGCTTGAACGTCACATCAAATCCTCTGACAAACCAGATCTTATGACTCCTCTGACAAATTTCAAACTGAGTAGCTTCTAGACTTTGCTGTCGGAGGTTGAACTTTGTCACATCATGTCCTTGCCTCGATCCAACTGTGCCATGTCAGTGATTCGAACTTTGCCATGCCATGTTAACGATCCACGCCAAGATTATTCGCCGTGTAAAGGAATAATTATGCTGTGTGTGTATGTCCATTTATGGCAATATAAGGCCACACACCATTCAAAGAATAATGCTAGTCGAGCATTTTTTGGTGCATTTTTGGTTTCAAAATTGCATGAGCCCACACGCTATAAAGTTTACCTGTACCAAAAATAGAAACAGCTTTATTTACTTGGGAATTCAAGTGGTTGAGGCATTTTTAAACTTACAAACACATGCCCTACTTACATTCATTTGGTTGCTTAAAATTCAAAAATATTATAAACCTTTCTTTTTGCATTTTTAATGTTTTCAATTATGGTTTTTGATTTTCGCAGAACCAGCCTAGTAATCTATTTGCATCCCGTCATGTTTATAGCTAGCTTTCATTTGTCCCCTTCGCTAGCCTGAGATACATCTGCTCGGCATCTGCCTCTTATAGCATTTGCCCAGAAAGGGCATCTTTCTTCACGCAACATTTGCCACATGTTTAGGGTTTAGGGTTTAGCAATTCAGTAGCTTGATAAACATGCAAATACAGAACTTGATGCAAAATCCTTTGATATGTCACAATGCCCCTAGGACCATAAACACATTTCAATAGAGAGGGTCCTTTCATTTTATAACTCCTTACGTAGATCTTGGTGAAACCAGAGTTAGTGAAGTTAGTTTCTTGTGATCCCGCATCTGATTGTGATGTCCCTTTGCAGTGTCGATGGAAAGGTCAATGCACACCAAACTGTAAAATCTTGGAGCAAAATAACGGTCGGATCTATGGCAAATGCCCCTGAAACATTGTAAGGCTCGTGTGGTCTCATGTGGTGTCCGATCGAGATGCTTCTTTGCAGGGTCATCAAGAAGGACATTGTATACCATTCTGTAAAATCTAGTTGCGATCTAACGGTTGGATCTCCAGAAAACTCAAAAAAATCTCGCGTGTGTCAAAATATCCTAGGAATATACTCCTATGTGACCCTGAAAATGGCATGCGGCCCCACGCCATTCAAGAGATAACGCCAGATGACACTGAGAATTTTTTGGTGCATTTTTTGGGTTCAAAATTGCATGAGCCCACACGCTATAAAGTTTATCTTTGCCAAATAGAGAAAAGTTTATCTGTGTCATGTGAGGTAGTTACAGTCCTTTGTGCTCGGCATCTGCCTCTTGCAGCATTTGCACTGAAAGGGAATTTTTCTCCATTCAACATTTGGCCCTGAAAATGGCATGCGCCCACACGCCATTCAAGGAATAACGCCACAGGACGCCTGGATTTTTGGGTTTAAAATGTTTAGGGTTTTTTGGGTTTTTTCAAAATAATTTGGGTCCAATGTTTTTTGGGTTTCTTTGGTTCAAAATTGCATGAGCCCACACGCTATAATATTGATTTGAGAGAAAAATAGAAACAGATAGAATTTCTTTATTTAGCTGAACATCTGCCATTTTTGGAAATACAAGATGCTTTGGAATATCCATTCATGCATGGTATAAATATAGCGAGGGTATTAAATGATATCCCAATCATGATCTTTCTTTTGGATTTCGCGTGCATGCAATCCGAGGAATGATGACGTTGCGGATTTCTTTTGGATTTTGCGTGCTTGCATGCACGCGGCAATCCAGAAATTAATGGTGGCGCCCAAGTCCGAGGAATGATGACGTGGCGGGATTACCAACCGTTGTGACATTTCGCGCGTGTGAGGTTAGGTTTTGCATTTTGCTTCATTCTCGCGCTCGCATCACACTCACGCTCGCATCGCGCTCCCACTCGCGATCACGCTCACATTCGCGCTCATCTACCTTCTCTACAGGTTTCTCGTGTGCATCGGCGTCCACTCGCGCTTGCATCACACTAGCGCTCGCATCGCGCTCGTGTGCATCGGCGTCCACTTCAAGACACACCCAGTTTGTAACTTCGCTGCCAACTCCGCCGCCCACTCCGCCACCCACACGCAACCCACTTGGCGTCCCGGGAGATTTCAGCGCCACTCTCCAACTGTTAAGTGGCAGAGTAGCCTTGCTGCTACGATCCGCTGCACACATAGTGCACATTCGCCAGCGAGTCTGGCCTCGATTGTCACGCCTCCATTCGGCTTCAAATGGTAAGTCTTTTAGGCCAAGTAGAAAATGGCATGAGGCCACATGCCATTCAGTAGCAACATTGGCATGCACCGATTGGGCTCTCGAGTGCAGTCCGGTTACAGATGGCGTGTAGCCTCACGCCATCTTAGGATGCAGCCTCAAGACATCTGATGCAGTGGTGAATGGCGTGTGGCCTCACGTTATTTCCAGCTGCTAGCTTTTCATCTGTCAGCTCTAATTGTTGTGCATTTCTGAACAGGCGAGGAATTGCGTTCTTCTTCCAGCCACTATCAATGTGGATGCAGAGAAGGGGGAGGAGCTCACCAGTTGGACTTTCGGGATGGAAGGCGAGGATCTGAGGCTGTACAACACAGATGGTGGGAGAAAAGAATGCATGGGGATCCTCATCCAAGTGACAGACACTCCATGCAGTTCCATGCAAGAATATGGACTGGCACTTGTGGTAGAGACAGCGTCCGCCTTCAAGATCCACCTTGCACATCCTAGCGGCTTCCTGGAGGGGGGCAGCGGCTATGAGGAATTCCTAGAGGGAGCTAGGGAGAGGTTGTCCAGGAGGCCCACAATTTCAAAGACGCTGCGGGTCTACGAAGATCACATGGAATCCATGGACCTCACCTACGGCGATGTTCAAAAACTATATTCCAACATTGAGCCGTTGAGAGTGCCTCCAGTTCGCGAAGCGAAGGGGAACGGGGTCGATCTGGAAACTACCCCGAAGCAGAAAAGGGTGGTCAAGCTCAAGCTGACGTCCGACTCTCTTGCTCCAAAAAAGAAGCTACTCGGTGATGCCATTGCCTCGGGTTCGAACACTACACCCACCAAAAAGAAGAGCCGCAAAGAGCAGAAAGAGCAAGAAGAGGCAGCAAAAATCGTCGCAGATAATAGTACTTATTACTATTCCAACAAAGTATATACAATCGACGTGAGCCGTATTGACATCCAAAGCAAATACAACCACAGGCTAGTATCTGATGAGTGGGTGGAGAAACTGAAGCAGAAGATGCTAGCAAGTCCAGTAACACCCGACATCGCAGACGTGATCCCCTACTACCGAACAATGAAGGGCGAGATGAGGTTTCCAGACTTGATCAATAGGAAGGTGTTGGACGATCAGAACATCCGGTTCTATGCCGTTTCGGGGCAGCATTCTAGCTTGGCGATGCAAGAGATAGTTGTGGATATTATGGTGGGCGAGGAGGTGAAGAAAGTCTTCAAGACAAGAGTTGTCCGCCTGATAAAAGGCAACTCGCCCCTCCGATCTATCATATCCATCTCCCACGCGCAGAATGTCAAGCAAGAAACGTGCTACAAATCGGGTCTGCACGAGACATTGGCACGAACACGGAAGCTCTGGGTTCAACTGAAGAAGCCACAAAAACCAGGACAAGGACGTGCACTAGCAACTAACGCCTGGCAGGTAAGCCTCGTTGCATGTGGCATAGCATGTGGCCTCACGCCATTTCCATTGCAGGAATTCTCGAGTCTTCTCTCGAAAACACTGGGGGTCAATGACACACTCAGCATCCATAACATTCTACTCATGACAAAAGTTATTTTTGACAAATGAGTAGATGTGCTGAGGAGGTACCATGACGGGGAGTTGCTAAACTCAATGGGTGTGGAGGACGGCCGGAAGCCCAATGATTTGAAGCTCAACGCTTTGCATTTCTCGCGGTCTCTAGACGATGACGACCTTCTGACAGTGGCTAATGCTCTTCTACGTGGTGAGGTAGTCTTCAACAAGACCAAAATGACTCCCGGCCATATTGTGACATACGAGGACTTGTGCACGACTCTAAGAGCTCGTGCGCTATTGAAGGATTGGATCTTCGAGAAAGTGGCCATGGAGAGGGTGAGCATCGACACCACGCAAGAGATGATGGAAGAGCTGGAGTTGTCAAATGAAGACATCGACGAGTACGTGAAGGGGGCCCCCAAGTTCATCGATCTGCTGCGGGATGCCACGAAAAGTAAAGCTGAGAAGTTGGATCAGTATCCAAATTTCATTAAGAGGGATGTCGACCGCCGGCTTCAGAAATAGCTCGACCCCGCAGCAGAGGCCTATCGAGAACCTTACCGGGTATACGTGAATTCGGATGAGGATCAAAGGTGGAGGAGCATTGTTTCCTGCGGAGATGAGCAGGTCAAGAACATCTTTTGTGTGATGGACTTCACAAACGAGGAGATCACTCATGCAGACGAAGTCAGCTCCATCATTGACTTAATGGTGGGACTTGCGGAGGTGGAATCTTCAGTCCACTATATGATCTACGACTCCGAATCCTATCACAAGTTCTGGAAGGCCTTGAACGAGGTGAAGGGTCGGTTGAAAGGCAAGGAGATGCAGGAGATCCATGGGATAATGGCTAAGAAGAAGATATCGACGAATGTCCGCATCTTCACACTCGCCCTTGTTATTGGTCCTGCAGCAGAGTGGGACTGGAGTGACTTCCCAGCTTCGTTCGACAAGGCCGATCGAATTGATCTGAGGGAGGTCAATTTACCCGTGCCTGAGGAACTGAAGACGGCTATGGAGCTTTCGAATCCAGAGAAAGCTCCAGGTGTAGCATGGGAAATGCTCAGCTGGGTCTTCAACGCAATAGCACCTGCTTCCGACTCCAAGGGCAAATGCGTTGTCGAGTACAACTGCTGCAGACTATTCTTTCGAGCCGCACTACTCAAGGGTGTCCCGTGTGTTGCGGTGACAAACTCCATTGAAGAGGTGACTTCAATGAAGCATATAATTACAGTTGCCAAAGAAAAATAGTATCTTCTCTGCGAACCTGGTGAGTACGCACTTTAAGTTTAAATGTTATCTCACAAGCTCTGTATGCAGGAGCGTGGCCACCCCCAGATGTTGAAACGGTGTTAACAGCTATTGTTGGGCCGAGCTCACAACCTGCACAAGGTAAGGTCATGTGAGGCCTCACGCCATTTTGATTATAGATCGTTGTGAATATTCAGACACGAGGACTGAAAAGCGCACTGGTGGCGTGTCGAAGAAGGACAAACAGACAAGCAATAGGAAAAAAGGAGGTACAAATTATATTTGCAATGGCATGTGGTTTCATGAAATTCCTTGCAGGAGACACTTCTTCAAAGGCAAAACAGGCAAGCACCAGCCAAGCTCAAACTGACAGTGGTCATAAAAAGCGAAAGCACGTTGGACAGTCGTCGGGATTAGAGGCTTTTGATTCGAAAAGGAAGAAGGGCAACGAAAAGATGATAGGTAATGCCTCGCGGTCACCACCTCCTGACTCAGATTCCTATGGTGGACTCCCCTTCCCCAATCTCAATGAAGAGGTACAATGGATGAGGGATGCTTTTCAAGTCAGGGCCACGTTTTTCTCATCTCGTCGTCTTTGAAGGGTGCAAGAACGTGCAGAAACCATGTTAAGACAGTCGGGTGAGGATACGGTCCTAGGTCACGCACTAAAACAGGCTATGGATGTCTTGTATTTTGAGATGGAGACTCGGCCAAATGATTTTCCCAAGATGGTCCTGGAAGAACAAGTCATCCAGCCTGAGCAGCCTATGGAAGAAATGCAGGAGGGGGATGAGGGGGGATGAGGAGCCAGAGAAAGATAATGAGCAGGAAGAGCAGAAGGACGAAGAGGAGGACAAAGAAGAGGAGGACGAAGAAGAGGAAGACGAAGAGGACTTGGATGGTCCTCACAATGGTGACGATCACAATAACAACGACGACGATGATAACGACGATGGCCAGCCTGAGGTGGCCAAAGAGCAGTGGAGGAAGGTCATACAAGACAAACCATCAGGTAAATAATAGTACATCCATTCCTAACCTTTTACCATTTCTAACATTGTCCATGTAGGTTGCAAAGCAAATGGTAAGTAGAGATTATTCAGTTGAATTAAGATACAAACTCTAGCCTTTAGTGTCGAGGAAGGATAGTGCCAAGCAAGGGTCGAAACGTATGTCCAATCTTTCAGAATCAACAGTGCGCCCAAGTGATATCGGTCCTAGTTCCTCAATAGCAGTTGATGGTAAATACAGTATAGTATTCAATGTGCTAATGAGTTTGTTTTTAGTAGCCAGTAGGGAGGATACCATCTCAATCGAAGGGAGATATTTGGACATGCATATGGATCCGCCAGTGGACTCTACTTGGCTGCAAGAGTCATCAGAGCTGGTGGAGGCTACTATCCATATCAACGCCAAGCAAGCTGACCACGCTCCACTTGATGCTGCCCATACCACTGAGTCAATCTTGTCCACGTATCCAACTGACGGTGACCAGGCGCCATTGGACCCGCATAAGGCCGCCCCAGCTGCCGAGCCGGTCGTATCCTCATTTCCAACGGACTCAACGTGTGCCCAATCGTCTGACTACGCGCCATTGGAACCTCCCTACACCGCCCCTGCTGCCTGTTCGGTCATGTCCACTTTGCCAACGGAGGCACCAGCTAAAATGGCGTGTGATCACACGCCATCGGAACCACCCCATGCCACTGTTGAGCCAGTTGTACCAGAGTCTACAGCTGAAATGGCATGTGCCCACACGCCATCGGATGCGATTGACCCCACATTGCAGAGGAGAGTATTTCCGCCCTTCACGTTTCCTCAACCAAAACCCTCTGAACGACCATCGGGAGCACCATTCGCTAATATTGTAGATGGTAAAATTGACTTGTACCATTTTTTATGCTGACGCATTTCATTTCAGAGTCACGGCGAAAGTACTGTATCGTTTTTGATCTGAACGGTGTTCTTTTCTCCCATGAGCATGGCTCGTCTTCAAATGTCACTGCACCCTCCAAATCCTGCGGTCGCAAGTTGGTCAAAAGAGACAGATTCACATTAATCACACGGGAGAAACTGCGGGATCTAATAATGACCATGCGACACTTAAAACAGAGGGCCGGGTTCAATTTGCAATTGGGAGTTTGGACATCCATGATGCGCCACAATGCATTAACGTTGCTACAGATGATGCACGATCAGACGCGAGTAATATTACCATTTGACTTTCTCCTAACGCAAGAGGATTGCTTGACTATGGTCCATGTGAGGGGTAGCAAGCCCATCTTTGTCAAGCCAGAGGCTGTAGTGATGAACCGGACTGCTAGGTCAAGTGAAATCCTCATCATCGATGACTCGCCGATTAAAACTGCAGCAAACACGCACACATATGCAGTGCACCCCATCTCTTGCAGTATGGAAACTAAGGAGAAGAAACCGTATGTTCTGGGGGACCTTGCAAAACGGCTTGGAGCGATGGTGATAGAGAACCGGCCAGTCCAGGAGGTGGCTGCAGAAATCAACCAAATGGCAGATGGAACGGTATATCAGAAGCCATTTGATCGGACAGACACCAGTCATCATTTATGGCATGTATATTGTCTAGCCAAGCACTATCCGCATCTCCATAATCTGCTCAACCGGATGGGTTCTTCGACCACTGAACATGAGCGTGGACGTATTAGAGAAGAGATGGCATTACTATTGGGTTTAAATCCTGATAGTGTGGAGAGTGATGAAATTCCAAGATTATTGTATAGGCGTTGGAGGCAAAAAATAACAGTCTGAGATGGCATGTATTTATTTAAAAATGTAACTTATTATGGCATGGGGTTCCATGCCATTGTATTAATATTAAAAGACAATTCTTTGAGAGGATTTGCATTATACTAGAAGTGTTACAGCATGTTATTGAAAGTCTACGAAGTTGTTTTATTAATTAGGGGAAAGTAAAGATTGAATGGGGACTTGGGCTCCACCTAGACTCGGAGCAACTGAGCCAATATTAAAAGGATGGAAAGAAATTGGATGACGATGACAAGGAGAAGAGAGAGGTGAAGCGGTGGCAGGGGGAGGAGAAGTGATTGAGTAGACATTTCCTTGTTTAAAATAAAATGGCATGTGCCTCAATGCAGTTGAATTTTGTTATATTTATATACTATATAAAGGTTTGGAAACCTTATTTTACAAGTGGGATAATGACAATTCCCACTTTAACGAAATAGAGCGTAGTCTGTCTGGAATGACTTTGAGCAGTTGGTGGTGTAGTAGGAGTTTCCATGGTTGGTTTCCGGGCATGTTCATTCGGTGAAAGATCTTGAATAGCAGCACCTTGCATTGTTCCTCTATATCTATTATGTTTATCCCCCCCTCCTGTTTTGCTCTTGTAACCGAGCTCCATCCAACCTTTGCCCCTCCTCGTGATACTGTTGCCTGTCCCTTCCATACATATATCCTGATGAGCTTGTTCATTTCTTTTAACGTTTTCTTATCCAAGTTCCATGATGCCGCCAAGAACCAGATTGCCCCTAACACTATATTATTCGCCACTACACATCTTGCCGAGAAGGACAGCTTTCGTGACGCCCAAAATTTCAGTTGATCTCTAAGCTTTTCGACCGCTTTTTGATTCTGCAGGAAGGGGTCATATGCCCGGCCTATTTGGAACCCCAAGTACCTTGTTGTTTCTCCTTGTTTCAGCCACTTAAAATCCCACTCACTCCCCTAGTTTGGCGGGTCAGAGCTTGGTAGCCATATTCCTACCGATTTTCCCCAGTTTATTCTTGAGCCAGCTGCCAGGTTGAAGAAGTCCAAATCCTTCTTGACCTTGCTCATGTTCTCCGGGGAACCTGACGTGATGATTCCTGTGTCATCTGCGAAGGCACTGGATTTCAACTGCCTTTTTGCTGTCCCTACCAGGTCTTGTAGCGAGTCTCTGCACCCGGGCAGTACCAGCCCTTCCGGCCCATCCGCCCTTGCCAAATAGTGTGCTAAAGCATCGGCCACGAACAGGAATAGAAACGGGGCTAGTGGACACCCTTGTCTTACTGACCATTGCAGCTTGATCGTGTTCCCCACTGTCCCATTTATTGTGACCTTGCTTGATGCGCCTTGGTATAAGGTGGCCGACCATCCTATAAAATTTTCTGGAATGCCGATCTTCCTCATCGTCGCTTGCAGGAACTCCCAGTCTACTCTGTCATATGCCTTCTCGTAATCCAGGAGTATTATTGCCATCTCTAATCCTTGGTCCTTGACTTGTTCTTGTGTGAGCAGCACTGTCAGGATGTTGTCCACTAGTTGTCTTCCTTCCACAAATCCATTCTGGGTGTCATGTATCGTCTCTGGCAATAACGGCCGTAACCTCTTGGCTAACGCCTTGGCTACTATCTTGTATAGTGTATTTAGCATCAATATCGGTCTCCAGTTCTTGATTAGTGATGCATCCCCCCCTTTTTTGGGGATGAGCGCAATTATTCCATCTATGGCTCCTGAGGGCCATTGTCCCATTCTCATCACTTCCTTCCATGTGTCCAACACTACTGGCCCCAACCATTCCCAATTTGCTTTATAGTACGCTGGCGGCATCCCATCTTCCCCGGGCATCTTGTCGTCATTCAAGTCTCTAACTGCATCATCTAGCTCTTCCAGCGTGAAGTTTCTGCACAGGGCCCGTGCTAAGGATTCATCTACCTTCTGTGGCACCGACTGAAGAACTTCCACCATGGCCATTTTCCTTTCTTCTGTCCACAGTTCCGCTCTAAACAGTTCTTGGTAGTATGTCTCAGCCATCCTGTGCATCTCTTGTAAGCTCGTGTGCATCATGCCTTGGTCATCCTTGAGCCCGAACACTGGCGGGGACGTAACTCTTGCTTTTATGGACTTATAAAACTCTTTGTTTAGCGCATTTTCACTATTATGTCATTTGAGGTGCCCCGACCTTATAAACGCCTCCATTTTTTCCGCTTCCAGGGTGAAAAGTTGGGCTTTGGTTCTTGCTAGCTGGGTTCTCAGTGACGTATCCAGCGGGTCCAACCTGATCAATCTCTTAATAGCTTCAATATTCCTTCTTATTGCTTGCACTTTTTTGAAAACTTTTCTTCTCTTGTTCTGTGTCTTTTTTCGGATTTCATTGGCTATCTTGATTGTGAACTTGTGCAGGTCTCCTCCTTCTTGCTGGTTCCATTTTTCTTTTATATAGTCATTCAACTTCCCGTCCTCAAAGTTTTTCCGAGATACCGGTGCGGGCCTCTTTGTTCCCCACCTTTTTAAGATGGGAAGCGTCAATGACACCGAGTTATGATCCGAGAAGTCTCTGTATCCCGTTGCTATGTCTAATTTGCCACTATTCCAACACAGTTCGGGTGATACATAAAAACGGTCCAGTCTTCGTTGAATTCCTCATTGCTGGTGCTCTTGCCATGTGAACCTTGGCTGGTGTTGTACAAAACCTGGGATGTTGTACGTATCCTCTAGCCCCAGCGCTAGCACTAATTGTGCCCACATTGCTCTTTCCCTGCTTGTCCTTTTATCTCTCATTTCTCCCCCATCTTTGTCTAGCACTTCTTCCACAAAGTTGAAATCTCCCGTGACCATCCATGTTGAGGGTTGTGCAGGTATTCGGTGTACCAGTTCATTCCAGAAATCTGCTCTTTCAGAGGAGCTTCCTGCTGGTGCATACACATTCAGGAGGCCCACTAGCATATCTCCTATCTTAAACTGGACACACTACGCTCTACCCGGTACCAGTATTGCATGTTCTTCAACCAGGGATTCCCACTGGCCTTTTACCACTATTAATGTGCCTCCACTACATGATACTGCCGGATTCCAGAAATATTTCCCTTTCGTAAACTTATAAACCAGGTCCATACTTGAGAGCCTATGCTCTTGCACACACAAGAAATCAAAACATTGAGTCACACCTTCTATTTGTCTAAGGTACTGTCTAAGCTTCGTCTTTTTGTTATTCAGCGCTGATCTCTCCTTCTTCAGGCCTCCCACGTTCCACGTTCTCACGTTGACGTTAACCATTTCTGAATCCTCGGGCGCTGCCAAGACGCTGTCTCTCCACCCAATGGTATGGGCCCATTGGTCGGAGTGGCCATGCAAACGGGATTCTCACCGTTCCTCGGAATTTGAACAAGTTCGGCGCTTGCTCCACGAAATTGTCTTCTCGAATCGAAAACCTCTGTGGGTTCCAGTTGAAGTTGTAGGCCAGAATGTCCTCCAGGGTCCAGCCTATGTCTTGTCCAGGCGAGATCAAAATTGCCGACGGGGCGTATCCAACTCTGTTGTCGATCCATTCCCCCAGGAACTTGGGAGGGTTCGTTCCACTGACATAGAGCTCTATTTCACATACTGCTCTTCTCGGTGGGGTGAACCCTAGTGGACAGTTTCCTCTTGCAAAGTCTTCCGTTCTTCCTGATCTTGAACGTGATTGTTGTTGTTCTTGTTCTACTGGCCCCGGCGCCCTGTGTGTTGCCTGCTGGGGTGGTAGTTCTCCTTTATCCTGGACAGTCTCTACTTCTGTGTCAGGTCCCTTTGCCTCCCCCACGGCTTGTCCTTCAAAAAGTCTTCCTGTCGGCCTCCATTCTTTTCCTCGCGCTGTCCTCGACTGTCCTTTTTCCTGCTTGGCTGCTGTTGATTGCTCCCCTTGTCCCTCCTCCTTCTGTCCTTTGGTTCGAGGCTTCTTGCTTTCTCCACTGGAGGCCGCTTTCTCTATTATTTCCCTTTCCCCTCTTGCTCCTCGTTTCTTGCCTTCCGAGCCACTGTTTGCTTTTTGTCGGTCCTCCCCTGTTTCCGGCATTCCCCCCATGCTTGCTCCTCTGGCCAAACAGTGTTTCCCAATGTGTCCTGTTCGCCGGCAGATGATGCACACGCTCGGGTTCGGTAGCAACATAACCCGAATCCTTCTTGGCACTTCCCCCTTCCCTGGCTTGAGTTCTATCTCGAAGGGGATGTGTACTTCTTTCGGAATCCTGACTTTGACTGTGACTCTGTCTCCCACTGGCGTTCCTTCCATCCTTATAAACGTAGCAAACTGCCTTAGTATTGCTGCCAGAATCTTGTCTTCTGCCAGTGCCACGTCCATTCCCTGTAGCTCAAAGTTCACGATCACGGATGGCGGGAGTAGCATCCTTTTTTTCTGGGGCATGAAGTTGTTGTGGTATGCTCTGAAGAAGAGCTGAAAGTCCAACTGTGCATACGCATCCACTCGCAGTAGCTTGTGCCGAGCTCTCTCATCCTTGATGACCACATTATAGCACTTTTCCCCCAGGTCCTTCACATCTTCTGCCAAAACCGTGACCAACATGTCGTGGTACGCCAGTGCTGCGCACACCCAATCTAACACTACAAATCCTGCCGGGACTGCTCCCTCCACTATCACGTGCAAGGTTTCTTCCGCTCGTCTGGCTTGCAGCTTGTTTAACTCCTCCATGAATTCTTTCGGGTCTACCTCTAGCACATCGCTTGCTGGCCCATGTGGCATTCTCGTGGGCTTCCTTGGTGGCATTATCTCCTCGATCTTCACGGGTGGTGGCCCGAATGGGACTATGGGAGCATCCGGGCAGACAGACATTTTCGAGTACTGCGGTAGTACCTTCGGGTACCCTGTTTCCGGCTCTTGCTTCCCATCCGGGGATATCACCACTTCTGGCGCGAGCTCTTCCCGTCCCTCTTGATGACAATGCTTCCCATTGTCTTGCCTCTTCCCACTTCCCCTTGCCCTTGTCATCCCTCATTCTGCCATGGAATTCCTGTCCGACTGGTGCTTCATATGTTCGCACCGTTTGTTCCATTTCAATCGGTCTTTCCTGTCGGGCTTCCTGTTCCTGCTTTTCTTTGGTAGCCTTTTCCCTTTCAGCTTCATCTTCCAGTATCCGCTTTGCTTCCTCTTCTGCCAGACGTCTGGCTTCTTGCTCTTTATGCGCGTTGGCTTCCCGGATTGCCTTGAAACAAGGGGGGCCCTTGTCCAGTAGGCAGCACGTCTTGACCCTTCGCTTGATCCCGGACGGGGACCCTACCCCCGCTTCCTTCCCACTGGCTTCTTTTTCCATCCTTCCCGGTGCATTTTCCTCCCCCGTCCCCAGTGACTCGCTGGTGGTGTTTCTTCTAGGAGCTCTCGTGAGGGGTGCTCCCTCTTCCTCGCTTGAGTCCTCTTTTCCTTTGTTCTCCACATTGACTACCGGAACTTCTCCTGTCAGCGCCTCTTCTGGATCCAGTACCTCCGGCAGCTGCACACCTCTGGCTCTTTCTCCTGCAGTACTCATCCTCGCCATTGTCCTTGCTCGCGGCATACTTCCTCCGGTGTCTTCCTCTTTTTTCTGTTTTTCCCCCTCTGATTCTTGTGATCCTCTTCTCCTCTCTCCCTCTTTTTCCCCCTTTTCCTTCCCTTCCATTCCCTCCACTTCGTCTACGACCCTCTTTCCTTTCGGAGATTTTTCCCCCTTGTCTTTCCCTCTCCTCTCGCTTACCGCTTTGCCTTTGTCTTCGAGCTGCCCTTCGTCTTTTACTGAAAATAAAGCCCTCCGGATTGACATGTCCCCTTTAAATGGCGCTGACCCTGGTTGCCACTTGTCGTTCCGCCATTTGCTGCCCACTCCTCCACGTTTTTCTTCCCCTTTCCCTGTCCACGTTGATAGCGCACATGATTGTTTCCTTGGATTCTTCGGCTTCTCCTCGGACATTACCCCGCCACACGTCCCTTCCTTGGATTTCATGCTTAGATTTTCCCCCCATGCATCTCCATGTGTCGCCTTGTCCTTCTTCCCCTCTCCTCCGACAGTGACCTGCCTGGTCCCTTTAACTCCGGCTCGTTGCGTGTTGATGACATCCATCCTGGCCTCGTTTTTCTCCCGATTTGCTACTATCTTGACAGTTATTCCGCCGTTTCCCTCCATTAACTCCTTCCTTGGATTTCCCGCGCCCACATTTATTCGCTGTCTAGCCGTCGTCTCGGGATTCCTCCCTCTCCCGGTTCCTCCCCTCTTGTTCTGCCGCGTGTCCTCCATCTCCTCCGCCCCTTCTTCCCCACTCAGTCTCATCCTAGCCGTCTAGAGCAGCGGTTTTTTGCCTTTGAACATCTTGATCCTACTCCAAGTTTTACACTTCCTTTCTTGAGCGTTTTTCTGGCCAGCGAGTTTGGTCTTCCCACTCTGGTGTGGCTCCCCTCTTGCCCAGTTACTCCTGCTCAGGATTTCAGTCACGTAAAGCTTTCGAACCTTCCGAAACCCAGTCCCGGGTCCAAGCCGATTTCAGCCGGCCAGCCCAGTTTGGCTGTGCTTAAGCTCCCCCCAACTAGTGCTCCAGATCATTGCCTCATTCTGACCGTTCCTCTTATCCTCCCAGCGCACACTCTTTCTTTTTTCCGTGTATGCAGTGAGAAGTGTTTGGGGGATTTTTGAGGCTTTTCACTTAGCTTTTCATAGCCCAGCGATCTTACTCCTTTCTGGCCTGTTCCCCCGAGGACCGAAAGGACTTTCTTACAAGCCAATACTATTAGCTGAGGGGGGGCCAGAATGGATGTCATCCGGAGCCATTCCAAACCTTAAGCTACGAGCCAAAAAATGCACAGCGAGGGTGATTCAGTGGGATGCTTTCGATTCTTTTTTCTTTTTCTAGCACTTTGCAGCTGGAGGAGAGGCTGCACTTCTAGCTCTGATCTTTAGCCTTTGTCTGATGATCTTTAGCGGAAAAAAAAAAAACCAGCCCACCGACTTGAAACCAGCTTGGACCACGCTGCGAGCTCTATCCACCCAATCTCTTGCTGTAACTTGCGCGGGTCACCCACACCCAGAGAAGGACCAAACTCACTGTCCAGCCACGCTCAGAGCAGTCATGCTTCCTCCTGGAGCTTCCAGATCTATTCTACCAGCCAGTGCAAAAACCCTCTCTGATCTGACTGCAGCCGAGAAGATCACACAGTGCGCGTCACTGCCATCCAGCGCCACCGCCACGCTCAAGTGTCCACTCCACTCTCTCCCAGCGGCTACTCTTCTCTCCTCTTGCCTTGGCGCCTTCCCTCTCCTCTCCGCCCTCCCTCACCATTCTTCTAGTCCGACTTTGTCCTCTCTCGCTAGTCCGACTTTGTCAATGGGGTTTTAATTAGTTTAGCCTCTATAAACCATAGAGTCCGATTGCGACATGCTCGAAACCGGGAAAGAGCTCTTCAAGATTTTTAGGGGGGGGTGGGACGAGGGGGACAAAGTAGAACTGGTACTTGAGCCTGTGATGTCCGATGTCCAAGCTTCCGAAGTTCCTGGTGTGGAACTCTGTCGACTCGGGGAGGTACACGTGCCTTCGTTCCTGAACATGTGCTGCCAAATCCATATTGGTGGCTTCCACATCCATTCTTCTTCTCCAGCCTCGCTTCTTCCTCTAAAAAACGGCCACAGCTTCTTCTCCTTTGCTATCCTCCCTTCCTCGCCTCGTTTTATCAGTGTGTCCAGGCGGGCCGCGAGTGAGACAATCAGTCTGGACCAAACCTTTGAGATAGTTGCTCGAGCTGAGGGGTCCGTGTCCTCGAACAGCCTGGTGCAGCGAGCCTTCCATATCTCTGCTAGTGTGCATCCCCGAAGCGCATCGAAGAGCTCCTGGTGGAGATGTGTAATGTGTGTCTGAGTTTGGTTGAGTTGATCAAAATGTGGGGCCTCGTTGTGTCTCCACTTCCATGCATCAGGATTCTTTGTTTTTCCCTGGATGAAGCTACCCCAGAGCGCTGATTCGTATGTGATTGCAGCTCCTCCGGTTGACATTCGTTTGAGTACCGCTGCTGCACCTTCCCATACTTCCTGTGCTGCCAGACATTCCCATAAGATGTGTCGCTGAGTTTCTGTGGTGCCACAGGTCTTGCAGGCTGTGTTCGAAAGATGTATGGCAACCAGAGAGGGAAGACGTTCTTGTTGGGCCAGCCACATGAAGTAGCGGTTCTTAGCTGACCAGCGCCCCTTCCAGATCTTGTTGATGCAGTGTGAGTGGTTCCTGGAACGGATCTGTTGGGCCTTTGCTTTCCGGATGAGGGAGGATCGAGTCGGCACCCTGATCAGTTTGCGGCCTAGCTTGGTCTCGTACTGGAAGAAGTCCTTGCACATGGTTCCCCTCCAATGCCACTCTGTGGGATCCCACTTGAGTTCGTCCAAGGTTTGTTGGCGGAACCAGTAGAGGCGAGCATATTGGTTTTCTGGGATCAAAGGATCAACGTTGGCAGTTTTTTTCTCCATTTGAATCACTCTGATCGGTTTAGCTCTGCTCATGTCGGGGAGGTCCTCGTACTCGGGGGTAATGATGGGGTACAAGCGTCCAGCCTGTCCTGCCTCAAAGACTAGTCCCAATGCCATGTTGGGGAGGGTGCATACGATCGATTCATCCACCTTCCACCAACGATGGTGCTGATCTTCTTGCAGGTTTAGTCGTTCAAGGCATGCGTGTTTGGCTGCTAAGAAGGCTGTCTGGAAATTACGCATCCTGTGTTCCGAGATGGTTAATCCGTAGAAAGCACTGATTCGGTCGCGGTTGTGGGCCATCTGGTTGGGTTGGATCATGGTGTCTGCCTCTGCGAAGGTTCTCATCCCTGCTCTGTGCAGGTCTCTGCATGTCTGGTCCAGGCCACGATCCTCTGAAGCTCCGAGCGTTTTACCCTTGACAGCAAAGAGTTTGCTCAGGAAAATTGGCTGCCGGTCCAGTTGTTCTTTGGTACGAGGTGGTTTACGTTCCAGCTTGCACTTGAATTGCCTCCAGAGCTTGAACAGCTTTCCTGAAAATGTGTGAGCCTTTGTCATTTTGAGTTTGGTGTCTGAGAAGAGCCATTGTTTGTCTGACGCCCAGTTTTGTCTGGTGTGTTCGTTCCTGTCCGGGAGGACTTTCAAAAATTGTGCTCGCAGCAGTATTCTCCATGGTTGGTGGCCAGGCATGAGCATCCTTGTGAAAATCTTGAAAAGAAGAGCCTTGCATTGTTCTTCGATGTCAATAATATTGAGGCCCCCTTCGTGCTTCGGAAGTGTTACTGACCACCAATTGACCTTTGCTCCACCACGCGACATGCAGGAGGAGCCTTTCCAGACATAGGTTTGAATGAGTTGGTTCATTTCCTGGATCGTTCACCTGTCCATGTTCCAGCATGCTGCCAGGAACCAGATCACTCCAAGCAGGATGCTGTTAGCCACCACACAGCGTGCTGGCACAGAGAACGATAGTTTTCTGCTCGCCCAGAACTTGAGTTGATCCCTTAGTATTGTTACAGCTTTTCGGTTCTGGGGTTCTGGATCATATTGGCGTCCCACTTGAAATCCTAGGTAGCGGGTGGTCTCCTCTGTGTCCAGCCATTTGAAACCCAGCTCAGTGCCCCATGTTGGAGGTCTGCCGGGGGGGAGCCATAGTCCTACCGATTTGTGCCAGTTTATTTTTGATCCCATGGCCTCATTGAAAAAGTCCAGGTCCCTTTTGACGTTTGAGAGGTTCTCCGGTGATCCCTCCACGATCAGGCTTGTGTCATCTGCAAAGGCTGAGGATAGGAGGTCCTCCTTTGAGGCTTCGTTCATGTCCTGAAGCGCTGTGCCGCAGCCTGGAAGGGGCATACCTTTTGGACCCTGTGGTCAGGCGAGGTAGTAGGCCAGAGCATCCGCAACAAACAGGAACAGGTATGGTGCGAGGGGGCATCCTTGGCGGACTGATCTTTCAAGTTTGAAGGACTGTCCCATGGTTCCATTGATTGTAACCCTGCTCGATACCGAGTGGTACAGGGATGCTATCCATTCCACGAACTGCAGAGGAACTCCTTGCTTGATCATTATGGCTTGGAGAACTTTCCAATCCACCCGGTCGTAAGCTTTTTCAAAGTCCAGAAGAATGATTGCAATCTGCTCTGCCATGTCTTTGGTGTGTTCTTGCGCCAGCAGCACTGTTAGGAGATTGTCCACGATTTGCCTGCCATCTACGAAACCGTTATGCGTCTCCTTGATTGTTTCTGGGAGCAGAGGCTTGAGGCCTGATGCCAAGGCTTTTGCTACAATCTTGTACATGGTGTTCAGCATAGAGATGGGCCTCCAGTTCTTGAGGTGGGACATATCTCCTTTTTTTGGTATCAGCGCAATGATCCCATCCGTAGCTCCTTCCGGCCACTTCCCAGCTCGCATGGTTTCTTGCCACATCTTGAGAACTTCTCGTCCGATCCAATCCCAGTTTTGTTTGTAGAAGGCTGGTGGCATGCCATCCTCCCCTGGCATCTTGTCGTCCTTGAGGTCATCCAGGGTGTCCTTTAATTCTTGCAGCATGAAAGGTCTCATTACTCTGGTGTTCATTGCTGGGGTGTACTTGGTCGGGATATGCTCCAGCACTCTTTCAAGTTTCTCTTGCCTGACCTCATCCCATGGTTCCTCCTTGAAAAGCTGGGAGTAGTAGTGTTCTGCCATGTTGTGCATGTCGTCGATCTCTATGTGCAGTTGCCCTTGTTCATCCTTCAATCCGAACATTGGTGGGGAGACCACTTTAGATCTTATGGATCGATAGAACTCCCTGTTCAGCGCGAGTTCACTTGTGTGCCACCTAATGTGTCCTGCTTTTAGGAAGGCTTCCATCTTGTGCTAGTCCGACTTTGTTAAACGGGGCCTTTTATTTTCTAGTAAAAAACCAAAAAGACTGGGCATGGTTTCATTGGGCACAAAACCAGCAAAGAGCCTTTATCTAGAGGAGCCTACAATGGAAGTACCAACGGAAAGGGGGGTTGCTCGTGAACTGGCGCCCGAAGGTCTTCCATGATGCGTCACCTGGAACCATTCATCCGGCGGTGTCCACATCCATTCCCGAGTACCTGCCTCCCCTTGCTTCCACAAAAAATGCCAGATCTGTGCTTCTTTTCTTGCTTTTTCTGGACCATTTCTTCCTCCTCTCTTTTCCAGTTGTAGGACCCAGGCTGCTGCTGCAGTTATCATTCTAGACCACACCCGTGACACTACCACCCTCGGTCCTTCTTCCCTGTTGTTAAAGATTCTGTTGCACCGGGCTTTCCATACTTCCCACATTGTAATTCCTCTCAAGAGGTCCATTATCTCTGTTGGAATTCCTTCTGTGTCTGTTCAAGTTGTGTTGAGCTGATCAAACCGCGGTGCCCCTTCTTCTATTGCTGCCCATTTCCAAGAGTCTGTCCCATTTCGCATTCCTGCGGCAGCTTCACCCCACACTGCCGCTTCATATGTGAGGCACACTTGTCTTTGGGAGTGCTGTTGCAGCATCCAGCACGTGCTTCTCCACACGCTAGTCCAACTTTGTCAATAGGGTTTTACTTAGTTTATCCTCTATAAACCATAGAGTCCGATTTCGACATGCTCGAAACTGGGAAAGAGCTCTTCAAGATTTTTAGGGGGGGTGGGACGAGGGGGACAAAGTAGAACTGGTACTCGAGCCCGTGATGTCCGATGTCCCAGCTTGCGAAGTTCCTGGTGTGGAACTCTGTCGACTCGGGGAGGTACACGTGCCTTCGTTCCTAAACATGTGCTGCCAGATCCATATTGGTGGCTTCCACGTCCATTCTTCTTCTCCAGCCTCGCTTCTTCCTCTAAAAAACGGCCACAGCTTCTTCTCCTTCGCTATCTTCCCTTCCTCGCCTCGTTTCATCAGCGTGTCCAGGCGGGCCGCGAGTGAGACGATCAGTCTGGACCAAACCTTTGAGATAGTTGCTCGAGCTGAGGGGTCCGTGTCCTCGAACAGCCTGGCGCAGCGAGCCTTCCATATCTCTGCTAGTGTGCATCCCCGAAGCGCATCGAAGAGCTCCTGGTGGAGATGCGTAATGTGTGTCCGAGTTTGGTTGAGTTGATCAAAGTGTGGGGCCTCGTTGTGTCTCCACTTCCATGCATCAGGATTCTTTGTTTTTCCCTGGATGAAGCTACCCCAGAGCGCTGATTCGTATGTGATTGCAGCTCCTCCGGTTGACGTTTGTTTGAGTACCGCTGCTGCACCTTCCCATACTTCCTGTGGTGCCGGACATTCCCATAAGATGTGTCGCTGTGTTTCTGTGGCGCCACAGGTTTGCAGGCTGTGTTTGGAAGATGTATGGCAACCAGAGAGGGAAGACGTTCTTGTTGGGCCAGCCACATGAAGTAGCGGTTCTTAGCTGACCAGCGCCCCTTCCAGATCTTGTTGATGCAGTGTGAGTGGTTCCTGGAATGGATCTGTTGGGCCTTTGCTTTCCGGATGAGGGAGGATTGAGTCGGCACCCTGATCAGTTTGCGGCCTAGCTTGGTCTCGTACTGGAAGAAGTCCTTGCACATGGTTCCCCTCCAATGCCACTCTACAGGATCCCACTTGAGTTCATCCAAGGTTTGTTGGCAGAACCAGTAGAGGCGAGCATATTGGTTTTCTGGGATCAATGGATCAACGTTGGCAGTTTTTTTCTCCATTTGAATCACTTTGATCGGTTTAGCTCTGCTCATGTCGGGGAGGTCCTTGTACTCTGGGGTAACGATGGGGTACAAGCGTCCGGCCTGTCCTGCCTCAAAGATTAGTCCCGATGCCATGTTGGGGAGGGTGCATACGATCGATTCATCAACCTTCCACCAACGATGGTGCTGATCTTCTTGCAGGTTTAGTCGTTCAAGGCATGCGTGTTTGGCTGCTAAGAAGGCTGTCTAGAAATTACGCATCCTGTGTTCTGAGATGGTTAATCCGTAGAAAGCACTGATTTGGTCGCGGTTGTGGGCCGTCTGGTTGGGCTGGATCATGGTGTCTGCCTCTGCGAAGGTTCTCATCCCTGCACCGTGCAGGTCTCTGCATGTCTGGTCCAGGCCGCGATCCTCTGAAGCTCCGAGCATTTTACCCTTGACAGCGAAGAGTTTGCTCAGGAAAATTGGCTGCCGGTCCAGTTGTTCTTTGGTACGAGGTGGTTTACATTCCAACTTGCACTTAAATTGCCTCCAGAGCTTGAACAGCTTCCCTGAGAATGTGTGAGCCTTTGTCATTTTGAGTTTGGTGTCTGAGAAGAGCCATTGTTCGTCTGACGCCCAGTTTTGTCTGGTGTGCTCGTTCCTGTCCGGGAGGACTTTCAAAAATTGTGCTCGCAGCAGTATTCTCCATGGTTGGTGGCCAGGCATGAGCATCCTTGTGAAAATCTTGAAAAGAAGAGCCTTGCATTGTTCTTCGATATCAATGATATTGAGGCCCCCTTCGTGCTTCGGAAGTGTTACTGACCGCCAGTTGACCTTTGCTCCACCACGCGACACACAGGAGGAGCCTTTCCAGACATAGGTTCGAATGAGTTGGTTCATTTCCTGGATCGTTCGCCTGTCTATGTTCCAGCATGCTGCCAGGAACCAGATCGCCCCAAGCAGGATGCTGTTAGCCACCACACAGCGTGCTGAGAATGATAGTTTTCTGCTCGCCCAGAACTTGAGTTGATCCCTTAGTTTTGTTACAGCTTTTTGGTTCTGGGGTTCTGGGTCATATTGGCGTCCCACTTGGAATCCAAGGTAGCAGGTGGTCTCCTCCGTGTCCAGCCATTTGAAACCCAGCTCAGTGCCCCATGTTGGAGGTCTGCCGGGGGGGAGCCATAGTCCTACCGATTTGTGCCAGTTTATTTTCGATCCCATGGCCTCATTGAAAAAGTCCAGGTCCCTTTTGACGTTTGAGAGGTTCTCTGGTGATCCCTCCACAATCAGGCTTGTGTCATCTGCAAAGGCTGAGGATAGGAGGTCCTCCTTTGAGGCTTCGTTCATGTCCTGAAGCGCTGTGCCGCAGCCTGGAAGGGGCATACCTTTTGGACCCTGTGGTCGGGCGAGGTAGTAGGCCAGAGCATCCGCAACAAACAGGAACAGGTATGGTGCGAGGGGGCATCCTTGGCGGACTGATCTTTCAAGTTTGAAGGACTGTCCCATGGTTCCATTGATTGTAACCCTGCTCAATGCCGAGTGGTACAGGGATGCTGTCCATTCCACGAACTGCAGAGGAACTCCTTGCTTGATCATTATGGCCTGGAGAACTTTCCAATCCACCCGGTCGTAAGATTTTTCAAAGTCCAGGAGAATGATTGCAATCTGCTCTGCCATGTCTTTGGTGTGTTCTTGCGCCAGCAGCACTGTTAGGAGATTGTCCACGATTTGCCTGCCATCTACGAAACCGTTCTGCGTCTCATTGATTGTTTCTGGGAGCAGGGGCTTGAGGCGTGATGCCAAGGCTTTTGCTACGATCTTGTACATGGTGTTCAGCATAGAGATGGGCTTCCAGTTCTTGAGGTGGGACATATCTCCTTTTTTTGGTATCAACGCAATGATCCCATCCGTAGCTCCTTCCGGCCACTTCCCAGCTCGCATGGTTTCTTGCCACATCTTGAGAACTTCGGGTCCGATCCACTCCCAATTTTGTTTGTAGAAGGCTGGTGGCATGCCGTCCTCCCCTGGCATCTTGTCGTCCTTGAGGTCATCCAGGGCGTCCTTTAATTCTCGCAGCGTGAAGGGTCTCATTACTCTGGTGTTCATTGCTGGGGTGTACTTGGTTGGGATATGCTCCAGCACTCTTTCAAGTTTCTCTTGCCTGACCTCATCCCATGGTTCCTCCTTGAAAAGCTGGGAGTAGTAGTGTTCTGCCATGTTGTGCATGTCGTCGATCTCTGTGTGCATTTGCCCTTGTTCGTCCTTCAATCCGAACATTGGTGGGGAGACCACTTTGGATCTTATGGATCGATAGAACTCCCTGTTCAGCGCGAGTTCACTTGCGTGCCATCTAATGTGTCCTGCTTTTAGGAAGGCTTCCATCTTGTCGGCCTCTATCCTTTCCAGTTGGCGCTTAACCTGGATTTTTTGAGCTTGTAGCCACGGGTCATTCGGGTTGCTGCGAAGGTCAGTGTTGATCGAGGCCAGGACACTCCGAACCTTTTGGACTGTGTTAAAGACACCTCTCCTATCTTTCCGGATCTTGGCCCGAGCCTCTTGAGCGATTTGAAGGGTGAAGGAGAGTAGGTTCCCCTTGTGTTTCTCCCATTGCTCGTGCGCCCGGTTATTGTTGGCTTGCTCCTCAAAGAACTTCTTGGGTATGGCAACTGGCTTCCTTGGACCTCTTGATCTTCGAAAGGGAAGTGTGAGTCTAATTGGATGGTGGTCTGAGAAGTCCGTGTAGGTGTTGTCGATGTCTAGCTTCCCCCCTTGCATGCACAGGTCCATGGTGAGGTAGAAGCGGTCCAGACGACGCTGTATGCCTCTGCGTTGACGTTCTCGCCATGTGAAGCGTGGTTCATGTGTCACAAAACCCGGGATCTCGTAAGCGTCGCAGGTGCCAATTTGTAAGAGGAATGAGTTCCATGCAAGGCGTTCCGCACGTGTACGTCTATCCTGGATTATGCCTCCCTGTTTGTCCTCCTCATGATCCACGAAGTTGAAGTCACCAGCCAGGATCCAGTCATCGATTCCGGTGGGAAGACGACGCTGCAGAATTCGGAAGAAGTGTGCTCGTGAGGTGGAGCGGGAAGCTGGGGCGTAGATGTTCAACAGGCCTATGGTTCGGGCATTTACTTTTATCACTATCATATGAGCACGTCCAGGGATTAGGATCTGGTGCGAGGTGCCAAGGGATTGCCATGGTCCTTTGGCGATGATGAGGGTTCCTCCTCGCCTTCCAACTGCAGGGTTCCAGAAGTGTTCGCCTTGGGAAAACTTAAAGATTGTCTGGTGTTCTTGCATTCTATGCTCCTGGAAACAGAAGAAGTCACATTTTCCTATCACTCCTTCTAACTGGCGAAGGTATTGTCGTAGCCTCGCCTTCTTGTCATTCCATAGCACTCCGTCCTTACTAATGCCTCCTACATTCCATGAAAGCACGCTGAGATCAGTCATTGTCCTTGTTTGTAGTGATCCGATCGCGTTCCACCCACGAGAATTCACGATCTCTCCCTCCTCTCGCGGGGATGACGCCGCTTTTGGTGAGAAGGGCTGCATGCAGTTCCATGTTGGTGCCCATGATTGTGGCCTTGTCTACTTCCACATGGTACCTAAGATCCTTGATTACCTCGGACGCTTCCAGAAAGCTGTGTACTCCATTCTCTGGGAGTTGATCGCGCGGCATGTGGAATGTGGGGGTGACATATCCAACCGGAGGGCCGCTCCATAGTGCGAGGTACTTCCGGGGACGTGTGTTGCTTACATGGAGCCACAGGTTGACTTTGAGTCGCCTGAAGCATCGGGAGGAGGACGCTCTCCCTCGCGGCATCAGGTCCTCTGATGGGGATCTCTCCACTCGTGCTCGTTCCGGGGACGGGGAGCATTGGACTGTGTGCTGCCCACCCCTCTGGTCTCTTGGCCTCTCAGGCGAAGCTTGTCCATCCGTCGGTGTTTCTTCCCTGCACATTGACATTCTGTCGGACTGTCTCCTAGATGTTCCTCCTTGAGTCGAAGGGCTTCTCCTTCTTTTTCCCCGGTCCTGCATCGGCTTAGAGGGCGTCGCTGCCGCTGGGGGTGTCGTCCTAGATTCCTGGATATGGATCGGGTGCACTTTCCCCATGATCCGGATCTTGTTCGGGATTGGCGCCTTTCCAGTGTACAAGACGTGGATGAGTTGGTCCCCTAACTCCTCCCTTGTCGCCCGTTTCCCTAGGTACTGAGCGAAGCCCTCCACCATCATTGCCAGAAACACCGGGGTGTTGTCTGTCTCGCACAGGTCCTCGACGAGTAGATCCAGCTCCATTGTTGGGCGGTGAACCAAGTCCTTCTGCCTCGGAGAGAATCCTGGCGGAAACTTGTAGAAGAACAACTCGTGTGTTGGTCTCGTCACCCTCTGCTTTAGGACCAAGGCTCACCTGTTTTTCTCCGTGCTCACCTCCACGCTGTAGCAGTTCCGGCCGAGGAACGTGACTGGTCTCCCCCGGAACGATACTCCTGCCTCTTTGAAGCCTTCCTCGAGCCTTTCCATTGCTGCTTGCCGGTCTGGTTTGTTCCCTTCAAAGATTGCCAGGATCAAGTTCTTGGCTGCCTTGGCTTGACATTCCTGCAGTTCCATGAGGACCTCGTTCGCCTCCACTTGTAGTTCTCCTGGGACTGGTGCCGTGACGTCCGACATTGCCGGTGCAGCAGCTGAATGGGGTGAAACAGTCTTTGTCACGTCCATGTCCAGCTCTTCCACCCTTGTCCATCCGAGATAGAGTACGTCTGACTCCTTCCTCTTCTTGAGCGGGACGGCTGGAATTGCTTTCTCCTTGGTGGTCCCAGTCAAAGCTCTCGGAGCTGGTGTTTCTGGAACATTTGTGAGTGCTGGGGTGGTCTCTTCGATCTGATCCCCCTCCGAGTCCCCCTCTTTCCCCTGTCTCTCCTCCGTCGCCGCTTGGATGACTCGTTCCCTCTGCTGTGTGTCCATGAACAGCACGCTCAAACCCGGCGAGGCAGAGTGTGAGTCAGGCGAGGGCTGTTGTGGCGTGTTCTCCAGCGTTTCGTCCGCATACTTGCCAATTCCCTCCAAAGCTGATATCGATGGGATCCTTTCAAATGTGGGCGTCCTGGCCGGCGGTGTTGTGTTCAGCGGGGGGGTGATTGTTTGCTTGGAAGATGAGGCGTCTGAAGCTCCCTTTGATTTTTTGCTCCCCGTTGCAGTCTGGTTCTTCTTCTTTGTGATCTTGACTGTATCGGCGGACGAGGAGGGAGCAGCTCGAGTCGGTTCTGGTTCTGGTTCCACAGCTTCGTTGTCCTTCGGGGGCGGCGGTGGGCGCTGCTTGAGCTTGATCGAGAGTTTCGTCCCCGTGCTTCTCATTTCTGGTCGAGGCTCTGCCGTAGGTCTCTCCTCATCATCAGGGGTGTTCTGAGTCGTGTCCGTGCGAGGGGGTTCTTCCAGTTCATCTTCCAGTGGTGGACCGCACTTTCGCATGTTCTTTGTACGCGGCATTTCCTTCTTTGTTCCGGTCCTGTGTTCAGTAAAGAGTTCACGGATCAACGCTACTCCACGAGGGCGATGTGGTGATTCTGCTGAGGTACTGCTGGCAGTTTTTTGGGTCGAAGAGGGGGGCGTATGGGGGGAGGCGTGTGGGGGGTCTAGCCTTGGGGAAGAAAGGGGAGAGAAATTGCCATGTGATCGCAAGGGTGGAGCGGAGACAAATCGGGGAGCGAGGGGATTGGAAGGAGAACTGACCTCTTGGTCGTTGGCGTGATGCTCCTCTCCTTTTCTCTTTGCTCTGCTTGCTTTCTTCCGCTCTCCAGTCGCTCTCGAGCTCGATTCAACTTTTCCGGGGAAGGGCAAGTTTAGGGTTGTTGGTACTGCTCTTGGCGGGGGGGTACGTGGACGCGTGCGATTGGATGTGCTCCATCTTAAGTTCACCTTGGATTTTGGTGATGTAATGCGATCTTGGCGATTCTCCCGCCGTACGTTGTGTTGGTTCGAGGACTGCCCTCTTGATGATTGTCGGGGTGATGGCGATGTGGGGGAGGGGATGTTCCCTGGTGACACGTGGGGGATGGTGATGTCATTTTTCTTTTCCTTCGTCGTCTTTCCCTTCTGTTCTGGACCGTGCGATCTTGTCTCAGTTGATCTTCGCCATGGCTGGGACTTGTGCGTGGGGAGGGCCGCCGATCCTTTGGTTGGGGTTTGCTTCTCGTGATCCAATGGTTGCAATGCTGATCGGCTCGGTACGTGTACAGTTATCCTTGTGCGTGGTTTTTTGGTGTTTGTCGTTGTCTGCTCCGGGCCGTTGGATCTGTTTTCGGACGATCCTGACCGTGCTTGGGACTTAGCCATTTCTTGCATGGGCTTCGTCTGAGTGGGAAGAAATTTTCGATCGGGCAGATCATGGATTCTTGGGGAGGGATGCTCCCGGCCGGGTGAAAAACGATCTGGAGGTGGAACAACTAATCGAAGTCCATACCTGTGTGCCCCTTGCCTTGACGTCTTCTGCAGTTCTGAGGTCCTGGGGAGGACCACGTTTTGCCGATTCATGAGTGCTGGAGAGAATGATCTTTGTGGGTCATTGAGAGCTGTCCCAATATTGATCCAAGTCCATCAGATTGTCCGTGGTCGTCCTTTGCTGCCACACCCGTGAAATGCCCTTCTAGTGTCCTCGTGTTCTAAG
The DNA here is from genome assembly GCF_000143415.4 of Selaginella moellendorffii. Classification (NCBI taxonomy): domain Eukaryota; kingdom Viridiplantae; phylum Streptophyta; class Lycopodiopsida; order Selaginellales; family Selaginellaceae; genus Selaginella; species Selaginella moellendorffii. The sequence goes on from NW_003314332.1 coordinate 903,486, forward strand.
GACCAGAACTTGGAGCGATTGGCACTTGTTTTGCTTCTCGGGTGCTTCTGTCCCTTTCCAGTGCTTCAGGCGTCCCTTCCTCCAGTCAGGCATGGCCCCCTTCCTGCTTTTGCTTCTTTTCTTGGGGAAAGAGTGGGGGCAGGACTTCTGCCACTGATCGGTCTGCTGTTGAGTCCTCTTTTTGATCAACCAGGGGGGCCAAAGAAGATTGTGGACCGTGAAGCCAGCAATCCTATTGGGGCTGGTGATCCTGGAGCGATCTCTTCACTACCCAAATGGATCTGCGTGGACCTTCTGTTGGGTGGAGCGAGCTTGAACCAGGGGATTCTTGGCGGGGTCGGTCAGCAGCACAGTGGGGGGATTAGAACGATGGGGAAGTGATCGGGATTGTTGCAAGGGAAGCGCCTGACCGGAGGGGAGCCGTGGAGAACCGGGACCTTTGCACAGCCAGTACCGAGATCGACAAGTGGGTTCCGCACACTCTAGAGTTCGGCTGTGAACCAAGGCGCCTAGTAGCAGATCCATGGCGAGCAGCTGGGGCGCGAACCAGGAAGCCGTGGGAAGTGGAGGGGATGGGATCGCCGGAACTTTGAGGAGTGCCTTGCGCCTAGGGTTTCCATCCCTCTTCTAGTCCGACTTTTCTCTAGTCCGACTTTTTGCTAGTCCGAATTTGTCAATGGGGCTTTTCATATTTATCCTCTTGAAAACCATAGAGGTCCAGTTTCGACATGCTCGAAACTGGCAAAGAGCATATAGGGGGGTTGAGATGAAGGGAGGATCCCTGGAACTAGAGTGCGGTTCGGTTTTGTGCAGATCAGATCAGGGAACTAGTGTCCGGTTCTGTGCTGCCCAAAGCCATGCCACTCACTCTGCAAACGCGTGCTCCCTATCCGTACTGGTGGTGAACTTCGCGCCTTATCCATGGTCCCCAGCCTCATCTCTCCCATGTGGTTGCATCTACAGATGTGAAGGACTTGAGTCGATCGTGAGATCAGTGAAGGTACACCACCCTTGCTTGATCTCCATCTGTATGACGCCTACAGTTTTCCAGAGATATAAGAAGCCCCTGGAGATGTACTGTCCTGGATCCCACAGTGCAGTGAACTGAGGAGTGTGCCGTCTCCGGTAATGGTGATGCTGCTGCTGCCTGGGAGTCCTCTCCTTGCTGCTGTGTGACTGATCCCCTCCAACTGGGATTGCTGTTTCCAGCCTCCCATCAGGCCGTGCAAGTGTAGTGCCGCCACGCTAGTCCCACGGCCTCATACCAGTGTAGCCGTACCCTTGGTGCTATCCATCTGGAATCACAACCAAAGGCGAGCTGCTCCTTTCGGATCCGAGTTGAAGCTACGTTTCCGTACTCCAACAAGCTAGCCTGATGCAGCTTCTAACACGAGCCGTGCCCCTCGAAACATCCCATACATCAAATGGCGTTGCTCCGAGTGCCTTGATCATGGTGGATCCACAACCAAGGCAAGAAAGGAATCAGTCAACACAGCTGTACCGTACAAATTGGGACTTCAGTGTGCCGTCGAAAGTTGTTCCTTTGCCGATTGGGACTAGGTGTACAATCGGAGGGTAGGGAAGTGCTGCCACGTAGTTTGAAGGACCCGGTGCGTGTCGGAGAATAGTGTCCTTTGCATATTCAAACGAGCAGCCGTAACAGCGCCAAGCGAGTTGTCCCCTCCTTACGTGGAGCTTGGCTCTCCAGACCCCAATAATCCAAACCCCAAGTGAATGAGGAAGGAAGGACGCTGCCGATGAGGTTCTGTGCAGCTAGTGTCCTTGGAAGAAGTTCCAGCAACCGTGGACTCCAAAGCCCCCAACTTGAACCATGTTCCGAAATTTGAACGTTTGGATCTTGCTCGTGAACCGTTGGATTGCCACGAAGTTTTGCTGGCGTGTGCTCCTTCGGAGGATCTATCTTCCCACCGTTGCTATCGGCGAAAAGGTACGTGGTTCAGCCGCCACCGCAATCCCTAGGTCGTCCATAACCCTAGCCGCCACCAGAGATAGGGTCGCCTTGATCTCCTGATTCCTGGCTCCAAATCGCCTGTTCTTGGACTCAGAATGATCGTGGGGATGTGCTCTCTCCAGCCGTGAAATGGAATCGTGGAAAGTCCATGTGGAGAGCTTGCAGTGACTAAAAGAGTACTCTTGACGCTTTCTCGCTCATGGAACATGCAAATCCAGTGAAACCAAGGCACGGCTTGCTCTCAGCATCGTCCTTATTGCTCTCCTAGTCCTACTCCTACTCTGGATCAAGCACCAAAGTCGACTCTCAAGGCGCTCCTCTTCTCGCTAAACTTAGGGTTTCCTCTCTCTAGTCTGCTAGTCCGACTTTGTCAATGGGGTTTTAATTAGTTTATCCTCTACAAACCATAGAGTCCGATTTCGACATGCTCGAAACCGGGAAAGAGCTCTTCAAGATTTTTAGGGGGGTGGGACGAGGGGGACAAAGTAGAACTGGTACTCGAGCCCGTGATGTCCGATGTCCAAGCTTCCGAAGTTCCTGGTGTGGAACTCTGTTGACTCGGGGAGGTACACGTGCCTTCGTTCCTGAACATGTGCTGCCAAATCCATATTGGTGGCTTCCATGTCCATTCTTCTTCTCCAGCCTTACTTCTTCCTCTAAAAAACGGCCACAGCTTCTTCTCCTTCGCTATCCTCCCTTCCTCGCCTCGTTTGATCAGCGTGTCCAGGCGGGCCGCGAGTGAGACAATCAGTCTGGACCAAACCTTTGAGATAGTTGCTCGAGCCGAAGGGTCCGTGTCCTCGAACAGCCTGGCGCAGCGAGCCTTCCATATCTCTGCTAGTGTGCATCCCCGAAGCGCATCGAAGAGCTCCTGGTGGACATGCGTAATGTGTGTCCGAGTTTGGTTGAGTTGATCAAAGTGTGGGGCCTCGTTGTGTCTCCACTTCCATGCATCAGGATTCTTTGTTTTTCCCTGGATGAAGCTACCCCAGAGCGCTGATTCGTATGTGATTGCAGCTCCTCCGGTTGACGTTCGTTTGAGTACCGCTGCTGCACCTTCCCATACTTCCTGTGCTGCCGGACATTCCCATAAGATGTGTCGCTGTGTTTCTGTGGCGCCACATGTCTTGCAGGCTGTGTTCGGAAGATGTATGGCGACCAGAGAGGGAAGACGTTCTTGTTGGGCCAGCCACATGAAGTATCGGTTCTTAGCTGACCAGCGCCCCTTCCAGATCTTGTTGATGCAGTGTGAGTGGTTCCTGGAACTGATCTGTTGGGCCTTTGCTTTCTGGATGAGGGAGGATCGAGTCGGCACCCTGATCAGTTTGCGGCCTAGCTTGGTCTCATACTGGAAGAAGTCCTTGCACGTGGTTCCCCTCCAATGCCACTCTGCAGGATCCCACTTGAGTTCGTCCAAGGTTTGTTGGCGGAACCAGTAGAGGCGAGCATATTGGTTTTCTGGTATCGATGGATCAACGTTGGCAGTTTTTTTCTCCATTTGAATCACTCTAATCGGTTTAGCTCTGCTCATGTTGGGGAGGTCCTCGTACTCGGGGGTAACGATGGGGTACAAGCGTCCAGCCTATCCTGCCTCAAAAACTAGTCCCGATGCCATGTTGGGGAGGGTGCATACGATCGATTCATCCACCTTCCACCAACGATGGTGCTGATCTTCTTGCAGGTTTAGTCGTTCAAGGCATGCGTGTTTGGCTGCTAAAAAGGCTGTCTGGAATTTATGCATCCTGTGTTCCGAGATGGTTAATCCATAGAAAGCTCTGATTCGGTCGCGGTTGTGGGCCGTCTGGTTGGGCTGGATCATGGTGTCTGCCTCTGCAAAGGTTCTCATCCCTGCTTTGTGCAGGTCTCTGCATGTCTGGTCCAGGCCACGATCCTCTGAAGCTCCGAGCGTTTTACCCTGGACAGCGAAGAGTTTGCTCAGGAAAATTGGCTGCCGGTCCAGTTGTTCTTTGGTACGAGGTGGTTTACATTCCAACTTGCACTTAAATTGCCTCCAGAGCTTGAACAGCTTCCCTGAGAATGTGTGAGCCTTTGTCATTTTGAGTTTGGTGTCTGAGAAGAGCCATTGTTCGTCTGACGCCCAGTTTTGTCTGGTGTGCTCGTTCCTGTCCGGGAGGACTTTCAAAAATTGTGCTCGCAGCAGTATTCTACATGGTTGGTGGCTAGGCATGAGCATCCTTGTGAAAATCTTGAAGAGAAGAGCCTTGCATTGTTCTTCGATGTCAATGATATTGAGGCCCCCTTCGTGCTTCGGAAGTGTTACTGACCGCCAGTTGACCTTTGCTCCACCACGCGACACGCAGGAGGAGCCTTTCCAGACATAGGTACGAATGAGTTGGTTCATTTCCTGGATCGTTCGCCTGTCCATGTTCCAGCATGCTGCCAGGAACCAGATCGCTCCAAGCAGGATGCTGTTAGCCACCACGCAGCGTGCTGAGAACGATAGTTTTCTGCTCGCCCAGAACTTGAGTTGATCCCTTAGTTTTGTTACAGCTTTTTGGTTCTGGGGTTCTGGATCATATTGGCGTCCCACTTGAAATCCAAGGTAGCGGGTGGTCTCCTCCGTGTCCAGCCATTTGAAACCCAGCGCCGTGCCCCATGTTGGAGGTCTGCCGGGGGGGAGCCATAGTCCTACCGATTTGTGCCAGTTTATTTTCGATCCCATGGCCTCATTGAAAAAATCCAGGTCCCTTTTGATGTTTGAGAGGTTCTCCGGTGATCCCTCCCCGATCAGGCTTGTGTCATCTACAAAGGCTGAGGATAGGAGGTCCTCCTTTGAGGCTTCGTTCATGTCCTGAAGCGTGGCACCGCAGCCTGGAAGGGGCATACCTTTTGGACCCTGTGGTCGGGCAAGGTAGTAGGCCAGAGCATCCGCAACAAACAGGAACAGGTATGGTGCGAGGGGGCATCCTTGGCGGACTGATCTTTCAAGTTTGAAGGACTGTCCCATGGTTCCATTGATTGTAACCCTGCTCGATGCCGAGTGGTATAGGGATGCTGTCCATTCCACGAACTGCAGAGGAACTCCTTGCTTGATCATTATGGCCTGTAGAACTTTCCAATCCACCCGGTCGTAAGCTTTTTCAAAGTCCAGGAGAATGATTGCAATCTGCTCTGCCGTGTCTTTGGTGTGTTCTTGCACCAGCAGCACTGTTAGGAGATTGTCCACGATTTGTCTGCTGTCTACGAAACCGTTCTGCGTCTCCTTGATTGTTTCTGGGAGCAGAGGCTTGAGGTGTGAGGCCAAGGCTTTTGCTACGATCTTGTACATGGTGTTCAGCATAGAGATGGGCCTCCAGTTCTTGAGGTGGGACATATCTCCTTTTTTTGGTATCAGAGCAATGATCCCATCCGTAGCTCCTTCCGGCCACTTCCCAGCTCGCATGGTTTCTTGCCACATCTTGAGAACTTCTGGTCCGATCCAGTCCCAGTTTTGTTTGTAGAAGGCTGGTGGCATGCTGTCCTCCCCTGGCATCTTGTCGTCCTTGAGGTCATCCAGGGCGTCCTTTAATTCTCGCAGCGTGAAAGGTCTCATTACTCCGGTGTTCATTGCTGGGGTGTACTTGGTCGGGATATGTTCCAGCACTCTTTCAAGTTTCTCTTGCCTGACCTCATCCTATGGTTCCTCCTTGAAAAGCTGCGAGTAGTAGTGTTCTGCCATGTTGTGCATGTCATCGATCTCTGTGTGCAGTTGCCCTTGTTCGTCCTTCAATCCGAACATTGGTGGGGAGACCACTTTAGATCTTATGGATCGATAGAACTCCCTGTTCAGCGCGAGTTCACTTGCGTGCCATCTAATGTGTCCTGCTTTTAGGAAGGCTTCCATCTTGTCGGCCTCTATCCTTTCCAGTTGGCGCTTAACCTGGATTTTTTGAGCTTGTAGCCAGGGGTCGTCCGGGTTGCTGCGAAGGTCAGTGTTGATCGAGGCCAGGAGACTCCGAACCTTTTGGACTGTGTTAAAGACACCTCTCCTATCTTTCCGGATCTTGGCTCGAGCCTTTTGAGCGATTTGAAGGGTGAAGGAGTGTAGGTTCCCCTTGTGTTTCTCCCATTGCTCGTGTGCCCAGTTATTGTTGGCTTGCTCCTCAAAGAACTTCTTGGGTATGGCAACTGGCTTCCTTGGACCTCTCGATCTTCGAAAGGGAAGTGTGAGTCTAATTGGATGGTGGTCCGAGAAGTCCGTGTAGGTGTTGTCAATGTCCAACTTCCCCCCTTGCATGCACAGGTCCATGGTGAGGTAGAAGCGGTCCAGACGACGTTGTATGCCTCTGCGTTGACGTTCTCGCCATGTGAAACGTGGTTCGTGTGTCACAAACCCCGGGATCTCGTAAGCGTCGCAGGTGCCAATTTGTAAGAGGAATGAGTTCCATGCAAGGCGTTCCGCACGTGTACGTCTATCCTGGATTATGCCTCCCTGTTTGTCCTCCTCGTGATCCACGAAATTGAAGTCTCCAGCCAGGATCCAGTCATCGATTCCAGAGGGAAGACGACGCTGCAGAACTCGGAAGAAGTGTGCTCGTGAGGTGGAGCGGGAAGCCGGGGCGTAGATGTTCAACAGGCCTATGGTTCGGGCATTTACTTTTAACACTATCATGTGAGCACGTCCAGGGATTAGGATCTGGTGCGAGGTGCTGAGGGATTGCCATGGTCCTTTGGCGATGATGAGGGTTCCTCCTCGCCTTCCAACTGCAGGGTTCCAGAAGTGTTCGCCTTGTGAAACCTTAAAGATTGTCTGGTGTTCTTGCATTCTATGCTCCTGGAAACAGAAAAAGTCACACTTTCCTATCACTCCTTCTAATTGGCGAAGGTATTGTCGTAGCCTCGCCTTCTTGTCATTCCATAGCACTCCGTCTTTACTAATGCCTCCTACATTCCATGATAGCACGCTGAGATCAGTCATTGGCCTTGTTTGTAGTGATCCGATCGCGTTCCACCCATGAGAATTCGCGATCTCTCCCTCCTCTCACGGGGATGACGCCGCTTTTGGTGAGAAGGGCTGCGTGCAGCTCCATGTTGGTGCCCACGATTGTGGCCTTGTCTACTTCCACATGGTACCTAAGATCCTTGATTACCTCGGACGCTTCCAGAAAGCTGTGTACTCCATTCTCTGGGAGCTGATCACGCGCCATGTGGAATGTGGGGGTGACATATCCGACCGGAGGGCCACTCCAGAGTGCTAGGTACTTCCGGGGACGTGTGTTGCTTACATGGAGCCACAGGTTGACTTTGAGTCGCGTGAACCGTCGGGAGGAGGACGCTCGCCCTCGCGGCACCTGGTCCTCTGATGGGGATCTCTCCACTCGTGCTCGTTCTGGGGACGGGGGGCGTTGGACTGTGTGTTGTCCACCCCGCTGGTCGCTTGTCCTCTCAGGTGAAGCTTGTCCGTCCGTCGGTGTTTCTTCCCTGCGCATTGACACTCTGTCGGACTGTCTCCTAGCTGTTCCTCCTTGAGCCGAAGGGCTTCTCCTTCTTTTTCCCCGGTCCTGCATCGGCTTAGAGGGTGTCGCTGCTGCTGGGGGTGTTGTCCTAGATTCCTGGATATGGATCGGGTGCACTTTCCCCATGATCCGGATCTTATTCGGGATTGGCGCCTTTCCAGTGTACAGAACGTGGATGAGTTGGTCCCCTGACTCCTCCCTTGTCGCCCGTTTCCCTAGGTACTGAGCGAAGCCCTCCACCATCATTGCCAGGAACACCGGGGTGTTGTCTGTCTCGCACAGGTCCTCGACGAGTAGATCCAGCTCCATTGTTGGGCGGTGAACCAAGTCCTTCTGGCTCGGGGAGAATCCTGGCGGAAACTTGTAGAAGAACAACTCGTGTGTTGGTCTCGTCACCCTCTGCTTTAGGACCAGGGCTCGCCGGTTTTTCTCCGTGCTCACCTCCACGCTGTAGCAGTTCCGGCCGAGGAACGTGACTGGTCTCCCCCGGAACGACACTCCTGCCTCTTTGAAACCATCCTCGAGCCCTTCCAGTGCTGCTTGCCGGGCTGGTTTGTTCCCTTCAAAGATTGCCAGGATCAAGTTCTTGGCTGCCTTGGCTTGACGTTCCTGCAGTTCCATGAGGACCTCGTTTGCCTCCACTTGTAGCTCTCCTGGGACTGGTGCCGTGACATCCGACATTGCCGGTGCAGCAGCTGAGTGGGGTGAAACGGTCTTCTTCACGTCCATGTCCAACTCTTCCACCCTTGTCCATCCGAGATAGAGTACGTCCGACTCCTTCCTCTTCTTGAGTGGGACGGCTGGAATTGCTTTCTCCTTGGTGGTCCCGGTCGAAGCTCTCGGAGCTGGTGTTTCTGGGACCTTTGTGAGCGCTGGGGAGGTCTCTTCGATCTGATCCCCCTCCGAGTCCCCCTCTTTCCTCTGTCTCTCCTCTGTCACCGCTTGGATGACTCGTTCCCTCTGCTGTGTGTCCATGAAAAGCGCGCTCAAACCCGGCGAGGCAGAGTGTGAGTCAGGCAGGGTCTGTTGTGGCGTGTTCTCCAGCATTTCGTCCGCATACTTGCCGATTCCCTCCAAAGCTGATATCGATGGGATCCTTTCAACTGTGGGCGTCCTGGCCGGTGGTGTTGTGTTCAGCGGGGGGGTGATTGTTTGCTTGGAGGATGAGGCGTCTGAAGCTCCCTTTGGTTTTTTGCCCCCTGTTGCGGTCTGGTTCTTCTTCTTTGTGATCTTGACTGTATCGGCAGACGAGGAGGGAGCGGCTCGAGTCGGCTCTGGTTCTGGTTCCACCGCTTCGTTGTCCTTCGGGGGCGGCGGTGGGCGCTGCTTGAGCTTGATCGAGAGTCTCGTCCCCGTGCTTCTCGTTTCTGGTCGAGGCTCCGCCGTAGGTCTCTCCTCATCGTCAGGGGTGTTCTGAGTCGTGTCTGTGCGAGGGGGCTCTTCCAGTTCGTCTTCCAGTGGTGGACCTCGCTTTCGCATGTTCTTTGTATGCGGCATTTCCTTCTTTGTTCCGATCCTGTGTTCAGTAAAGAGTTCACAGATCACCGCTACTCCACGAGGGTGCTGTGGTGATTCTGCTGAGGTACTGCTGGCAGTTTTTTGAGTCGAAGAGGGGGGTGTATGGGGGGAGGCGTGTGGGGGGTCAAGCCTTGGGGAAGAAAGGGGAGAGAGATCGACGTGTGATCGCGAGGGTGGAGCGGAGACAAATCGGGGAGCTAGGGGATTGGAAGGAGAACCGACCTCTTGGTTGTTGGCGTGATGGTCCTCTCCTTTTCTCTTTGCTCTGCTTGCTTTCTTCCGCTCTCCAGTCACTCTCGAGTTCGATTGAACTTTTCCGGGCAGGGGCAAGTTTAGGGTTGTTGCTACTGCTCTTGGCGGGGGAGCACGTGATGCGTGTGATTGGGCATGCTCCGTCTTAAGTTCGCCTTGGATTTTGGTGATATAACGTGATCTTGGCGATTCTCCTGCCGTACGTTGTGTTGGTTCGAGGACTGCCCTCTTGATGATTGTCGGGGTGATGGTGACATGGGGGGGGGAATGTTCCCTGGTGACACGTGGGGGATGGTGACATCATTTTTCTTTTCCTTCGTCGTCTCTCCCTTCTGTTCTGGACCGTGTGATCTTGTCTTAGTTGATCTTAGCCGTGGCTGGGACTTGTGCTTGGGGAGGGTCGCCGATCCATTGGTTGGGGTTTGCTTCTCGCAATTCAATGGTTGTGATGCTGATCGGCTCGGTACGTGTACGGTCATCCTTGTGCGTGGTTTTTTGGTGTTGGTCGCTGTCTCCTCCGGGCCATTGGATCTTTTTTCGGATGATCCTGACCGTGCTTGGGACTTAGCCATTTCTTGCATGGGCTTCGTCTGAGCGGGAAGAAATTTTTGATCGGGCAGATCATGGATTCTTGGGGAGGGATGCTCCCGGCCGGGTGAAAAACGATCTGGAGGTGGAACAATTAATCGAAGTCCATACCTGTGTGCTCCTTGCCTTGACATCTTTTGCAGTTCTGAGGTCCGGGGGAGGACCACGTTTTGCCGGTTCATGGGTGTTGGGGAGGACGGTCTTTGTGGGTCATTGAGAGCTGTCCCAAGTGCTGCTGGGTATCAATCCAAGTCCGTCAGACTGTCCGTGTTCGTCCTTTGCTGCTACGCCCGCGAAGTGCCCTTCTAGTGTCCTCGTGTTCTAAGGACCAGAACTTGGAGTGATTGGCACTTATTTTGCTTCTCGGGTGCTTCTGTCCCTTTCCAGTGCTTCAGGCGTCCCTTCCTCCGGTCAGGCGTGGCCCCCTTCTTGCTTTTGCTTTTTTTTTTTTTTTCTTGGGGAAAGGGGGGGGAGCGGGACTTCTGCCACTGATCGGTCCGCTGTTGAGTCCTCTTTTTGATCAACCAGGAGGGACCAAAGAAGATTGTGGACCGTGAAGCCAGCAATCCTATTGGGACTGGTGATCCTGGAGCGATCTCTTCACTACCCAAATGGATCCGCGTGGACCTTCTGTTGGGTGGAGCGAGCTTGAACCAGGGGATTCTTGGCGGTGTCAGTCAGCAGCACTGTGGGGGGATTAGAACGATGGGGAAGAGATCGGGATCGTTGCAAGGGAAGCGCCTGACCGGCGGGGAGCCGTGGAGAACCGGGACCTTTGCACAGCCAGTACCGAGATCGACAAGTGGGTTCCGCACACTCTAGAGTTCGGCCGTGAACCAAGGCGCCTAGTAGCAGATCCATGGCGAGCAGTTGGGGAGCGAACCAGGAAGCTGTGGGAAGTGGGGGGGATGAGAGCGCCGGAACTTTGAGGAGCGCCTTGCACCTAGGGTTTCCATCTCCGCTAGTCCGACTTTGTCAATGGGGTTTTAATTAGTTTATCCTCTACAAACCATAGAGTCCGATTTCGACATGCTCGAAACCAGGAAAGAGCTCTTCAAGATTTTTAGGGGGGGTGGGACAAGGGGGACAAAGTAGAACTGGTACTCGAGCCCGTGATGTCTGATGTCCAAGCTTCTGAAGTTCCTGGTGTGGAACTCTGTCGACTCGGGGAGGTACACGTGCCTTCGTTCCTGAACATGTGCTGCCAAATCCATATTGGTGGCTTCCACGTCCATTCTTCTTCTCCAGCCTCGCTTCTTCCTCTAAAAAACGGCCACAGCTTCTTCTCCTTCGCTATCTTCCCTTCCTCGCCTACTAGTCCGACTTTGTGAAATGACTTGAGAGGTGTAGAATAAGTGGGAGCTTCGGTGCAAGTGAAATACCACTACTTTCAACGTTATTTTACTTACTCCGTGAGGTGGAGACGGGGCCTGGCCCCTTCTTCTTGTCCCAAGGCCGGCTCATGCCGGCCGATCCAGGCAGATGACATTGTCAGGTGGGGAGTTTGGCTTTGGCGGCACATCTGTTAAAAGATAACACAGGTGTCCTAAGATGAGCTCAACGAGAACAGAAATCTCGTGTGGAACAAAAGGGTAAAAGCTCATTTGATTTTGATCTTTAGTACGGATACAAACTGCGAAAGCATGGCCTGTCGATCCTTTAGTGTTTCCAAATTTGAAGCTAGAGGTGTCAGAAAAGTTACCACAGGTATAACTGGCTTGTGGCAGCCAAGCGTTCATAGCGACGTTGCTTTTTGATCCTTCGATGTTGGCTCTTCCTATCAATGTGAAGCAGAATTCACCAAGTGTTGGATTGTTCACCCACCAATAGGGAACGTGAGCTGGGTTTAGACCGTCATGAGACAGGTTAGTTTTACCCTACTGATGAGCTGTGCCACAATAGTAATTCCACTTAGTACGAGAGGAACTGTTGATTCGCACAATTGGTAATTGCGCTTGGTTGAAAAGCTAGTGGCGCGAAGCTACCATGCGTGGGATTATGACTGAACGCCTCTAAGTCAGAATCCGTGCTAGATGTGGTGCTCTCTACCTCCTCAGCTGTTACCTGATTAAGGTTAGGGGGGCCCCGTGCTCCCCCGAGAACACATGATGCAACCGCCATCCCCCGGGGCCGATGCTGCCCCGGGGGCGCGGCTTGGAAATCCAATTTCGAACGGTCGAGGAGATAAATCCTTTGCAGATGACTTAAATAGGGGATGGGGTACTGTAAGTGGCAGAGTAGCCTTGCTGCTACGATCTGCTGAGGTTCATCCCTCTGTCCCACTGATTTGTCCCACCCACCGAAGGAATAAAACTGAGGGGTACGGCTTTCCCTAGCCCGACGGACTGGGCAACACGAGCTTGGGCTCAGGCTCGAGCGCGTAAGGTGAAGTGCTTGACTCCCTGGGGTGAAGTGCTTGTCTCCCTGGGGCATGGTAGGCCACAAGCACTGGAAGGATGCGAGTGGGGGATGCAAGTGTTGGGCAGCCGAGGTCAAACCTTGGGTGCCTAGCTCCACACCCCCAGCTGGACTTCCAGTGCATGTACGGGCTGCCAGGCTCCTCCCCACGTGCACCATGTCGGGGTCTGACTCGGGCTCCATCTCGGACTCGGGTTCCAGCTCGAACATGGACACGTGGGGGTGAAAGCCCAAAGCGCTTGTCTCCCTGGGGCGTGGTAGGCCGCCAGCACCAGAAGGATAGTGGGGGATGCGAGTGTTGGGCAGCCGAGGTCAAACCTCAGGTGCCCGGCTCCACACCCCCAACTGGACTTCCAGTGCATGTGCGGGCTGCCGGGCTCCTCCCCGCGTGCACCATGTCGGGGTCAGACTTGGGCATGATCTCGAACTCGGGTTCCGGCTCAGACATGGACACGTGGGGGGAAAGCCCAAAGCGCTTGTCTCCCTGGGGCATGGTAGGCCGCCAGCATTGGAAGGATAGTGGGGGATGCAAGTGTTGGGCAGCCGAGGTCAGACCTCGGGTGCCCGGCTCCACACCCCCTGCTGGACTTCCTCTGCATGTGCGGGCTGCCGGGCTCCACCTCGCGTGCACCATGTCGGGGTCAGACTCAGGCTCCATCTCGGACTCGGGTTCCGGCTCGGATATGGACACGTGGGGTGAAAGCCCAAAGCACTTGTCTCCCTGGGGCATGGTAGGCTGCGAGCTCTAGAAGCATAGTGGGGGATGGGAGTGTGGGCAGCCGAGGTCAGACCTCGGGTGCCTGGCTCCACACCTCCTACTGGACTTCCAGGGCATGCGCGGGCTCCTGCCTGCTTGGACTTGGGCTTGAAGTCAGGCTCGAGAATGTACTCGAGCTTTTGCTCGGGCTCGCGTTTGGACTTGGCTCCTGCTCACGCTCAAGCTTGAACTCGGACTAGGACAAATAGCCAAAAGCTGTTGTCCCAGAAAGAGGAGAGACTTTCTTACCTGTAGGATGATGGGTGGGGAGTGGAGGCTCTCGGGCAGCTGGGGTTGAACTGCGGCTGCCCAGCTCTGCTTCCCATACAAACGAGAGTTGGCTCGCTTGCCAGGGTCACGTCGTGGCGCTTCGATGGCTCCCCTTGTGTGCCTCACCTTGTGGGCTTCCCGTGCCCACCGGGCAAAGGAAATGGTGCTCAGCTGCTCTGGTGGCAAGCACGTGCAGCATCCGTCCAGGTGTTACCCGATCGGCAATCCAGATGCAGAACTCCCAACGTGGAATGCCTGGGCAGTGTCGCATGTGTGAGTGCTCGTGGCCTTTGGCCGGTGGCGTGGGGGGGGCCTCCCCAGTATTGATGGGGGGTGGGGTTGTGCAAGGGTTCTCAGCTACAGAGAGAGCCTTGGCATGGCTTCCCTAGCACCCACTCCAGCATTTGGCAGAGTTGTGCTGTGCAATCTATGGGCATGGCCTTGGGACCACATTTGCACGCCTGTCGGGCGAGGGGGAGGGAGGCAGCAGTGTGGTCCTCCGGGCTTCCAAGGGAGGCAAGCCTCAGGGGCGGCACGGCTGCTTGGCAAGGGCCAGCGTCACCCGGTGGGAAAGGGGAGGGGCCCCCACTTGCCGGGCGACGGAGGGAGGAAGGGGGGAGGACTCTCTCGGGCCTGAAGCGCACGGAGAAGGCGCAGGCTGAGCCTCAGCCTGCGTGCACGTGAGGGAGGGGGGGAAGGCCCTGCCCGCCTACCACGTGGCACGGAAAAGGGGAGAGGGGAAAAAAAGTGGCCCAGAATGTCTAGGGCCCAAAACGTGTGATTTTTCGCAAAAAGTTGGAAAGGTACCACGTGTTCTGCGGGCTTTTTTTGGGGCCCAAATCGCGCGATTTTTCACGAAATGTTGGGGAGGTACCCCACATTTCGCAGCGCTCGTTTTGGGGCCCAAAACACGGTCTTCGTGAAATGTTGGGGAGGTACCACATGTCCCGCGGGCGTGCTTTTTAGCGCCCAAAAGGTACACGGGATTGTGGAGGTATGCTGCAGCTTTGGATCAGCTGCCCCACACTATAAGAGTAGGGGGAGTGTGAAATATTTCAGAGTGGGTTCAAACTATGACTATGGCATTGGATCCCATCAAACCTCCAAAGTTTAAGTGTCCCTGGGCTTGAATAGTATTGGGCTGGGTGACCACCCGGGAAGTCCAAGTGACCCCCTCTTTTTTTTTTCCTTACAAGTCATTTATTTTTGTAAGATCACTGTTTTAATATATAAACTTTGAGTATTTTTCCATAGCATATAAGTGTATGGTCCTTAAATACTACTTACAATTGTCAATGTAAGGTGTATTTGCCAAATTGTGTCGTTAGTTAGTTATTAACTAGGATATAAGTCACAAAGAATGTGTTGTGATTGTCACCATGTGGCATGGCAAGCAAGTCCAAACATATGTATGTCACATGGCATACAAGGTCAAGGACACTAAACTCTAACTATGAGAAAAAGCCAAAGAGCACAAACCAAAGTGCATGCCATGTGTCAATGTGGCATACATTGAAAACCATAAAACTCTATGAGATCAAACCAAAGGCCATGCCACGTGTCAAAATAAAACTCGGATGTATCCAGGGCCAGACAGATCCGAGGCTGAACATGTCCGGGGCCTGACATGTAAGGGGCCGGACATATCGAGGTCCGGACATGTCCGGGGCCCGACATATTGGGTGCTCGACATGTCCGGGGCCGGACATATCGGGGCCTAGACATATCGGGTGCCCGACATATCCGGGGCCTGACATATCGGGTGCCCGACATATCCGGGGCCGGACATGTCCAGGGCCCAACATATCGGGTGCCCGACATGTCCGGGGCCGGACATATCAGGGCCCAAACATGTTTGGGGCCCGACATATCCAGGGCCTGAGGTATGCCACATGGTATACACGTGGCGATATAAGTTACTACAAAAAAAAACAACTCAAAAACATCCAACTTTAGCCGATATATGAGTTGGCAACACTACATTTACTACCATGACACTAAGCTCGAAATATGTCACTGTTGCGAATGTGACTTCAGGTATCAAAAGTTACCTGTCGGCTAGTCCTTTCGGATATTCTTTCTTACTGCCACGATGGCAGGAGGTCGGTATTGCTGGGCTCGTTATCAGTCTCCGCCTAAGCTAGTTGAGAAACTGGTCATCACATGTGCACTTAGACCGGAAGGGCACTAAGGAAGGAAATCCTAAGTTGTCATTTAGTCAAGCAGACTTGACACGGTGATGAGAAACTCATGATGTTGGCTTGCACTTGCTAGTGTTGGGAACCCCCGCGATATTGAGCTTGGTCCCTCAATATCGCTAGATGATAGCTTACTGTGTCTACCAAACACCCTCGCTATCATGCCCTTTGTGTTAGTCTCATTTCGGTCCCAAATGCTATTTATGGAAAGTGTCTAGATTTGCTCATTTGGCATATCTACAGAATGTAGAGATCGGCCTGAACACAATGGTGTTCGTCCCGTGTCCAAATTCGCATTCTAAGGACATTCCATATTTAGTAAGTTTCAAGCTTGTCCCAGAGACTAACTCCTGATACTAAGGGAGGTTTGGGGTGAAAGCCCAAAGCGTGTGTTCCTCAAAGGGGGGGGGGCTATAGGGGGTTCCAAATGTATAGTAGGGATAGTGGGTAGGTCGGGCATGGCCGACCAACCTGAGGCATAGTCTAGCTCCCGCTTGCGTGCCTGTCCTTGTTCTGCGTCTGGCTTGGGTCTAAGCCCAAGTTCCATTCCATGCTAGCTGGTGGAGTACCCATATCCTCACGTTAGGCCACCGGTATGCTAAAATAGCGCCAGACTTCGTTTGGCTCCGTTTTGCGTGCTGGTCCTGGCATTGGGATGCTGGTTGCTCCAGGACTGTTCCAAGTCGCTCTGGGGCCCTGTCCCTTCGCTCCTTGGGCTGTATGCTCGGGAGTTGCTCCGTGGTTCGGTTCCATCACTCCTTGGCTCCATGCTTGGGAGTTTGGCACCATTCGTTCGTTCAGTGGCCCAAGGCCCTGAACCTCGGGTTCCTATGGACACGTGGCATGGACACGTGGCATGTGACATATGGCATCTGTCACGTGGCACAAAGAGGGTTTAGGTTCCGCTTCATGGTGTTATCCTATGGTAAATCACCATAGGATAAAGGGTCAAAACCACGTGCGCTACATTTGGTATCAGAGGAAGAGTCTCAGCGAGTACTATTCAATGAGATTGGGCAACTAGTCTCGTTGCATACGCAGAGATGAAAACGATGGTCCGAGTGGGTACACGTTTTGGTGCAAAAGACTTTGCAATTGTTCCTTGGGTATGGATTTGGTTACCTTCTTGTTCCATATTATATGAGCTTGCTCTTGGGCTCATAGGATGGATTTGAGTTGTTCCGGTAGCACGAGCTTAAGCTTGAGCTCGTGAGTGAGGCACATTAGCAACTTGAGGTTACACTTTGAGTTGGCAGGATTAATGTTAGCCTATCGGTGGTTCTATGAGTTGTTATAGGTTAAATCAAATCTCCCTGGGTTTGCTATGAGTGGCAAATAGGCTGGTCCGTAGCTGTTTAGCGCGGCACTAGTGGATCCTTCCTAGACATGATTATAAGTGGATCAATCAAGACTGTAGGGAATAGTCTATTGGTTCAAGTAATCATTGCCGTGCTCTCTCATAAACTTTTCTTCGATTGAACTGAAGGCAATGCGAAAGCAAGTTTGAGGTTTGGTCAAAAGATGAGACCGAAAAGAGAGTCATCGGGGACGAAGGATCAAATACGTAAATCATTTTCTCTTCTTGGAGAGATGATCTGCAACGAGGTGTTAACTCATTGCTTGTGTTCACATCATGCAATCAAGAGTCCCTATCTTGATGCATGTTGGAGATGGTGGTTTTACAATGGTGAGTTATGGGATGGATAGTGGTGAAACACTAAACCATTTTGTCTAGGCTCGCAATTGGAAGACTTGGGTTGCAATGCTCAATTCTTTTCCGGGGAACCTTGCTATTGCTCCTTGAGTAGCTTGGTGTTGGATTAGTGTTGAGTTTGGTCGGAAAGAGAGTGGCATGAGCTTGTCCGTGTTGTGAACAAAAGTTAGTGGTGTTGGGTGTCGTAAACCTCTATTGGTGGAGTGTGGCATTTATGTTGCATTTTGTTGAATCGAGTTGGCATTTGATACTCACATAAACGTTTGAAGTAATGACATAGGCATTGCTCATTGCGTTACTCAATTGATGATCAAGTCATTGTGATGCTTATATCATATCCATGTGATAAAGAGTAATGCATTTACGAAGTTGTTTGGGTAAATGATGATCAACCCCCAAAGTGGTTGATGGAGAAGCTAGTCTACTTGCACGAAGTAGCATTGTAGTAGCTTTGACTGGATTCTCGATAGTGGTTCATTATGCTAAGCTTAAGTTGGTTCTTTGTTTCCTTGAGTTGGCCCACTAAGGTGTTGGAAAAGGGTTGTAGCATTCATTTGCTATAGCTTGTCGGTTGATCCGTTAGCACTTGGAGTAGATTGTTGGATGGAGAAGATGTGGAGTTGGGGCATTGACATCACTAGCACTTGTGTTAGTGGAAGTGGCATTGTTATTTCAAGTGATGAGGAGTTTTCCTTGGACCTTGATTTTTCCATGTTATTTTTTTTGTTAGTGTTTTGGCTTCACATCGGATCTTGAAGGTGATTGAAGAAGAGTGTTAGTGCAATATGAATATCCGAAGATGTGGTCTTCGTGATCAAGCCTTGGATGTTCATTTTGCATTTTGCGGATGTCGGAGTTGGATATCGGAAATATGGGCAAAAAGATGTTCGATGCTTAAGCATATTGATGGATCATGAGAATTTGTGTTGAGGTGAACCTATGTGAATTTGTTAGTAGGAGGAAGTTGGTTGAGTTTTGAAAGTTTGCATTCCTGGACTGAGAGTCATTCTTTCTCTAGGATGGAAAATTTTCCACAAATTTTCTTAGACTTTTCCAATGGCTGATCTGTTAGTCACTTTGCTCGAAAACCATTCCGTTTTCGTAAGCCAGTACAAACTATTGAAGGGGTTGGAGTTGGCTTCGGTTGGCTTAAACCTTAGTAGATAGTTTGTATGATGCGGCCTGAAAGGGATGCTAACTTTTGGGGCTAAGGCAATTGAGTTGGATAGAGTCTGGAGTTGGTGTAGAAAAGTGGCCGTTACGCTTTTTTAAGAAGGGTGACCCTTGTGCCTTTCTTTTGTAGCATTATGCTCGGTGGCAGGTTGCACCTTGCATTTCACTAAGACTCGATGAGAGTAGTGAGCTCTCACTGATCTTGACTTAGTCTTAGTAGCACTGCGCCTTGGCTGGGGATGGTGATGTCTAACTTAGTTGTTTGAGGTTGAGATGTTAGTACCCGTACTATAGCTTTGTCTATGAGGAGGTTGTGTACCGATATGAGTCCATCTCATAGTCTTCACTTTAGTTTCGACTGAGTGTTGATCACATAGCTAGCCTCTTCAAGGCATGCTCAGAACTATTGACTAAATGCATTAGTGAGCTTATTGCGGTTGAGTTGGATTCGAGTGGTCATTTAGTTTGTGCTTGTCTATGAACTTTTATCTCATACCTGGGGTATTATGTTCATGTTGGACAAGTATGTAACTTGATGACATGAGTTTGTGTTCGGGTCTTGTGAAGGCAAGTTGAGGAGTGATTGTTAGTTGCTTTGCGACTAGTGATTACTTGTAGACTTCGTCAAGGACTTTTGACACTTGCTTTGCTCGATGATGATTTAGCGGTGATGGGCTTGCTTTACCAGATGGTGTTGCAGAGGATTGTGTTATTAGGCTGACATGGTTTTTTCCATGTTGGCATATCAATTCCTTTGTCGATATCATTTGGTTACTTTTGGTCTATAGTGTTAGATTTCATTGAGTCTTGGATGTAGTGATTCACTCCTTGATGATGTGTTATCTGTCACTGAGTTTTGCTAAAGGATTGGTCTCGGATACTAAGTATAGTATCTTCGACTTTGGTTAGCTTGGTTGCTGGAAAGCTTCGAGTGGTGATTCACTCTTGCTTTCTTCTAGTTTTGTCCTGGTGTTGATGGCATTGAAGTGATGCCTTGTCATTGATATTGTTGATATTGAGACTTGAGTGAAATGAAATGTCTTTCCTTAGGATTGATATTAAGTTTCATTAGTCTTGATGAAAAATGTTGATGATTTGGCTTTAGCTTTGTGTTGTTGGCATTCATGCATTTGCTAGTTAGCAACTGTGTTAATGTTCAAACAAACTGAGTGGCAAGTTGAGTTAGTTGTGTTCTAGATGAGATTATTTAGTAGAGGGTTGAGCTTTAACTTTTCCTTGAAAAGTGATTTAGTCGTGGACTATGCTAACTTTACGAAATGATGTGTTAGTGATTGATATTGAAGTGATTGAATCCTTGTTGGGTTTGAATTGAGATATATCAATCATTGATGATTCGTCTTGCACTTGTTACGAAGTGAGTTACGTCTTGTTCTAGATGGGTTCATGGAGGATCGTTTGATGATCACTTGTTAAGCATAGCTTCATTGTGCTTAGCTTTTGGATTGATGCAGAAATGCTCTTCATTAGCTTTGGCATTATGAAGTTTGGCTTATGGATGTGTTGAAGAAGACATTGTGAGTTGCATCACGATTTCTTCTTTAGCATTGAAGTTAGCTTCTATGAGACTCGTGATCATTATTAAGCAAGACTTGGCTATAGGCTTCTTCGAGCTTTGGTTCTTTGAGTTTTATGCTCATTGTTCTATTTGTTAGAAGTTGTTGGGGAAGGCATTTTGGCTCATTAGCTTCGATGTTGAAGTTGGCTTTGCATCTGGCAATCATTGGTGATGATTGACTATCATCTAGGGTAGTTGATTGTCCTTATCACAAGTTTTGCTTGATTATTGTTGGTTTGGAATTATTTGTTGTTCTTCGGGATGGTAGATTCTTTCTTCAACGATCATTATACATTACTACATTGATGGGCTAATTGACGATTTTTCATGATAGTTGGTTGTTCTCTTTGATGGCTTTTGGCTTTTTGCAATACCACATGTTCTTTGTGGTTTGCTTTGGATTGGTCTCTTGGGTTTGAGATGTTAGTAGGATGTTGCTAACACTTGCTTAGGCAAACTTGAGTTCCTTGGTATTGTTGGCTGAGATCTATTTCGATTGGCTTTTGTGATAGTTGGCAGGCATGAGTGTTTGTTGGTCTTACCACATTCATTCTCTTCTGTTCATTGTTGCTCGAGTTAGTTTTGATAGATTTGGATGTTATTTCCTTTGGGTGATACATTCGCGAGCATTGTGCTTGTTAGTCAATGATACTTTGTGTTCTTTGAGTTCTCTCTAGTAAGTTGTTGGCTTACTGTCTACTATCTTCGGTAGTTAAGTTTCATCATTGAGTATCCTTGATGATATACTAGCTATTGAATTTTGTTGGATGGTCATTCTTATGTTTGCCAAATTATGATGATCTTGATGGTTCCTATACTATAATACTAGTTTATCGGATGATAACTTATTTGGAATACATTTGTGTTCTCATCTAAGCTTTATTCACTGATAATTAAATCTTTAAGATATCATTGTTTATGACTTTGATATAGTCCCTATCTATTGATCTTTGAGTTTGGGCCAGTATAGGCAGACTGGCTTCGGCACTTTGTGTGCATGTTGAAATCTCTAGTCATGGGGTAGCTACTGTCAACTGGTCACATAACCCGCCTCTCTGTCGATGTTCCTTATTTCGTTGAAAGGGCGTGACCGTGTAAACAACTCTAACTGCCTGTTGACAGTAGTCTATCTAAACCTTACCGACGGGTTTGGTTTCTTTGCTTAGGAGGGTTGGGGCCTCTGGCTTCTCTCTCTATGTTCCTGCGGGCAGGGGCATATCACACTTTTGTAAGCTGGGTGACTCCCAGAGCAGCAAGGGTGGCTGACTCTGTTGGTCATTTCCTTGTCGGCAACGGCCGGAAGGTGTCTGAGCTGGTAGCGCATCCACGTTAGACAAAGAGGTTGCCTCCTAACTCATTTAAGTTGGTGCATTTCTCACATAGTGTGAGTACCGTGAACTTTTTCTGGAGTTGTTTCCTTGGCGGTATTCTAGACTCAAGTATGCATCGACGAGGATGTCGATCTTCCCAAAGGGGGGAGAGTGTCGTGAATGTGACTTCGGGTATCGAAAGTTACCTGTCAGCTAGTCCTTTCGGATATTCTTTCTTACTGCCATGATGGCAGGAGGTCGGTATTGCTGGGCTCGTTATCAGTCTCCGCCTAAGCTAGTTGAGAAACTGGTCATCACATGTGCACTTAGACCGGAAAGGCACTAAGGAAGGAAATCCTAAGTTGTCATTTAGTCAAGCAGACTTGACATGGTGATGAGAAACTCATGATGTTGGCTTGCACTTGCTAGTGTTGGGAACCCCCGCGATATTGAGCTTGGTCCCTCAATATCGCTAGATGATAGCTTACCGTGTCTGCCAAACACCCTCGCTATCATGCCCTTTGTGTTAGTCTCATTTCGGTCCCAAATGCTATTTATGCAAAGTGTCTAGATTTGCTCATTTGGCATATCTACGGAATGTAGAGATCGGCCTGAACACAATGGTGTTCGTCCCGTGTCCAAATTCGCATTCTAAGGACATTCCATATTTAGTAAGTTTCGAGCTTGTCCCAGAGACTAACTCCTGATACTAAGGGAGGCTTGGGGTGAAAGCCCAAAGCGTGTGTTCCTCAAGGGGGGGGGGGCTATGGGGGGTTCCAAATGTCTAGTAGGGATAGTGGGTAGGTCGGGCATGGCCGACCAACCTGAGGCATAGTCTAGCTCCCGCTTGCGTGCCTGTCCTTGTTCTGCGTCCGGCTTGGGTCTAAGCCCAAGTTCCATTCCATGCTAGCTGGTGGAGTACCCATATCCTCACATTAGGCCACCGGTATGCTAAAATAGCGCCAGACTTCGTTTGGCTCCGTTTTGCGTGCTGGTCCTAGCATTGGGATGCTGGTTGCTCCAGGACTGTTCCAAGTCGCTCCGGGCCCCTGTCCCTTCGCTCCTTGGGCTGTATGCTCGGGAGTTGCTCCGTGGTTCGGTTCCATCACTCCTTGGCTCCATGCTTGGGAGTTTGGCACCATTCGTTCGTTCAGTGGCCCAAAGCCCTGAACCTCGGGTTCCTATGGACATGTGGCATGTGACACATGGCATCTGTCATGTGGCACAAAGAAGGTTTAGGTTCTGCTTCGTGGTGTTATCCTATGGTAAATCACCATAGGATAAAGGGTCAAAACC
Source organism: Selaginella moellendorffii (assembly GCF_000143415.4). Taxonomy (NCBI): domain Eukaryota; kingdom Viridiplantae; phylum Streptophyta; class Lycopodiopsida; order Selaginellales; family Selaginellaceae; genus Selaginella; species Selaginella moellendorffii. The sequence goes on from NW_003314332.1 coordinate 925,984, forward strand.
ACGTGCGCTATAGTCACGTGACTCTTACCTTGAAAAACCACTAAAAATGACACATGTTACATGGCATGAACAGTGTGCCACGTGTCATCCGCTCCTAGAAGTCATCTTGTGACACTCGAAAAAAAAAAAAAAGAAAAAATGACCACTTTTTCATTGTTGATGTTGCAGGAGTCACACCACTTCCAGATTCTAAGCCTGAACACTAATACATGCTGTGGGGTGAAAGCCCAAAGCGTGTGTCTCCCGGGGGGGGGGCTGTGGGGGGTTCCAAAAGTATAGTAGGGATAGTGGGTTGGAGGAGTCGGGTAGCCGAGGTGGAGTCCGAGTCCGGGTCCGAATCCGGGCGAGCGAGTGCTCTTCACGTGGTATATTGCGTGCGGGGCGAGCTCAAAGTGGGCTTTGGCTTCTGGCTTTGGCTCGTGGCTCTGCTTTTGCTACCTGCAACATCACACTCCCTGCTCGCCACCACAATGCGCATTGGGATGGGTAGCCAGGAGACTCGGATCTTTGCATGCGGTGGTGGTGGGCTAGCTGGCAGTTAATCCTCCTGATGTGGGGTGGTGTGTGCCTTTGGTAGAGGGCTGCAAACCTATTGCTGTGGTGCAACACATGTGCTTGTGACGGGTCCTGGCCAATGCTTCGGCAGAACCGGGAGACTCGGACGACCAACATGTGTGGTGCGCCACAGCTCGGGCTAGCCTCTCGCTTTTGTGTGTGTTTTGGGGCAGTGAGGTGTTCACACCCCCTCCCAAGCACACACCCCTTGCTGTGCTGTAACCATTGAGTCCGGATCCGGGCGGGCAAAATTCCCTCGTGTTTGAACGTGGGTGAGCTCGGTCGCATGGGGGCTTAGTTGGTGCTTCACAGCCAGGGAAGTGACACTCTAGACATCTACCCTTTTGTTAAAAATGCACGTGACGGGGGAGCAAGAAGTCATATGCTCTGTGCTATTGAGCGACCTTTTGGAATCTCGGGCAAGGGATGTATTTCTACCTAAGAAAACCTTTGTTAAAAATGCATGTGACAGAGGGAGCAAGAAGTTACATGCTCTTGTGCTACTCCTTGTTGTCCCTGATGGGTGATGGCTCCACTTACTTGTGATGCTGAATGAACTGATGTTCCTGGTGTGACCACCAAGTCCAGATCCGGGCAGGCAATTCCCTTGTCTTGAACTTGGGTGAGCTCAGTCGCATGGGGGCAGCTGGGTTCTGAGGTGACCTCCTTGGTGGTGAGTAGCAAGTCCTTAGAGGGACTATTTGCTTCCAGCAGATGGAAGTTTGAGGCAATAACAGGTCTGTGATGCCCTTAGATGTTCTGGGCCGCACACGCGCTACACTGATGAATTCAACGACTGCGTGCCTGTGCCAAAAGGCTCGGGTAATCTTTTGAAATTTCATCGTGGGGATAGATCATTGCAATTATTGATCTTCAATGATCTAGGGTTTAGGGTTTAGGGTTTAATCCTTTTGCGAAAGGAATTTAGGGTTTAGGGCGCATTTTAAAGGAATTATTCTGATTGAGGATCAGGCTTATTGAGCATGATCTTCAGTTGTCGCTTCGCGCTATGGGATATCATCACCATTCTCTGCAAACCGATGCGTTGACGAATTCCTTGCTCTTTCTTTCTTGATCCGAAGAACATGCTCCACAGCGTGTGATTCACGAGCTGGATCGGCATGATTCTTACACGCTGCCTCTTCCAAGCCAATAAATCCGCTTCAAACGGCATGCTATGGATCAGCTCCTCAACGTGTTCCAGCTTGCTGGCCCAACCAAGGAGGTCCATCATGCATAGATAGTGATCCAGGGTCTGTTCCATGTGGAAATCCGCCTGCATCCCCAAGAAGTGCTTCCAGCCTTGCCAGTACAATCCTCCATGGCTGCAAGCAACCAACACAGCAATGAACGTAACATCCACAGGCTCAACCCCCTCCATCACCATCCAGCTGAAAAATTCAACAGCTTTCTCAGCTAGCCCGTTTTGAGCGTGTCCCAAAACAATACTCGTCCAGGCTACCGCATCCCGTTCCTCCAATCTGTTAAACACACTTCTAGCATCTTCCAGCTTTCCACACTTGCAATACATGTTCACAACTCCCGTCCAACAGTTAAGTCTTGCTCAAACCCTGCTTCTTTCACGCTTTCGTGCAAAATTCTGGCTTTTGCTGCTGAAGATGAATTCGATGGATTCGCACACGCGTCCAACAGGCTCACGAATATGACCTTATCGGGCTGCACACCTTCTTGGTCCATTTTCCTCTCGAGGCCCTCCTTGCGTGCTCAGTCTTGGCATATGCACTAAACAGTGCACTACAGAGCACCACATCGTACTGGGGAAGCTCATCGAACAATTTCCGAGCGCTCTCCACGAAACCTTTCTCTACGCTTGCGGAGATGATTGAAGTGTAAGAGGCGATGGACTGCTGCGGCATTCTCTCTAAGGTGATCGTGGCGTCTTCAAGATGCCCCAGACGGGCATATGCGTGCACCATCACAGACCAAGTCACCGAATTGCGCTCGGGCGCTCTTCTGAAGAGCTCCTCTGCACACTGCATATGGCCGTTCTGGGCATACCCAGTGACCATAGCGTTCCACAGCACCACGCAGTGGAAGCCATTCTATCGAAGATGTTCAGAGCGCAATCAAGATACCCCTTGAGGGGATACGCGCTCACAACAGCAGTCCAGGACCCTTTGTGGCATCTCCCTGAAGACGCACAGCGCCTCCTGGAGGTTCCCATGTTGGGCATACGCCCTGATCATGGTGCCCCCGGGTCTTCTGCGGCTTCTCCTACAACCGCCCCGTCTCGCCAGAGTCGATGATTACGAGACCGGAGCCTGTTACCTGCAAGCTGCTGTTGCTGCTCAAACTCTGGGTCCTGTTGGGAGGATGATTATTTGGGTGTCATGTTATGTCAGTCTGAACAGTGTTTCTGCTCTTGATCTTGCTGACCAGCAGCTCAGTTTGTAAAATGATAGTGACCATTTGTTGAAAGTATAATATCCACCAATGATTCTTTAGTGCTGATTTCACCTTTGAGGAGGTAGTTTTCAAGCAAAAAGAGGTTTGATTTTAATCCCCACCTAGCATATCAAGTTATCAACTATAGCAAATGCTTAATATTTTAAATTTGTTTATCTACTTAGAATATTTAATATTATACAAATGGAAAAAAAAAAGATTAAAAAAATAAAAATAAAAATTACAAAGTCATATATATTTTAAACAGCTCAGATCCCGTGGCTCAGCTACAGGAGCACGCATGGCGCACCTGTTTCAGTCAGGTATGAGGTTCTCTAGCTGTTGGCAATAGCTTGGTCGCCTGATATCACTATACATTTTACAAGTGATTCAACACAGGAGTCATGCCGGAAACAAAAGGTATTGTTGGCTGGCCATGCTCGAACATTCCTCGGTCCTTTGCAGCAAATGCCGCGAAAGGGCATTTGCTGGAATGCTATATTTTGGGTGGTAGAATATTGGTAGTATATTCTTTAATTTTGGTTCCTAGATTCGCTTAGGGTTTTTGGAGCTCGGCGTCGATGATCATGGAGGCCGTCTGCATGCCTTCCAGGAGGCTTGTCCATTGAGACCATAAGCAGCCACCGTTGCACTCCAGGAGCTTAGTTCAAGCAGTTGAATAGCTCCTTGGCAACGCTCACAATTCCGCATTCCCCATACATGTTGATCAAAGCTGTTGCAACTCCTGCTCCTCCACATTCCCTGACATTGCTGTGAATCAGTTCACTAGTTTGAACTGATTCACATTCTTTCAAACTGGTAGCTCGCTTCACCCCTGTTTCCCTCAAGCTATCCAGAAACGCCTTTCTCTACGTTTATGTGGTAATGACTTCTGGAATGCCCTTCTCTTGCAATCGCTCAGCAAAAACTCTGCCCCGCAACCGTGTCCGAGATCTTTCCTCACCTCTTTCTCCTTTGTGCATTCCGCCAGGGAGACCGATTTGACGCAGAAGCCGTCTAGGAAGGGGCGCCTGGCGTCGGCGATAGCGGCCAAGGTGAGAGCCACAAAGCTGCCTCCGTCTTGGGTCGCTCACCAAGTATATGCGATGAAGAACAGGTTTGTCACCACAAAAACCAGGAACCAAAACTGAAGAATATACTACCACCCTATAAACATACGGATAAAAGTAACGTATATTCTACCACCAAAAATATAGCATTCACTTTCGCGGCATTTGCTGCAAAGGACCAGTCTGTTTAAAAAACTTCCTGAATTACAGCATTCCTTCATGATCATTCTTCAGCAGCTCCACTGAAAACGCAACCGAGCCAGCCAAGTGTCTCCAGTTATGGCTTCAGAGCATCTCAATGAGAGCAGCCTGTTCCCCAGCTGCTCCGAATTCGAATCCTCCACTGGGGCAGAAGGTTATGGTGTATCCCCCACCGGTACCGCAGGTGAAGGTACTAGTCTCATCGTCGTAAGCGTAACTGTAAGCCTGTGGACAAGCATGCTTGAACACCTTGGAGAAAGGCGTCGGCGGGCAAGTCTCGGGCTTGTCGTGCGCTCCCCTGCAGCAGTAAGCATCCGTTTGGAAAACCTCGCAAGCGCTCTTGCAGCCGATCACCCAGTTATCCTTCCAGACTTTCAGTTCGTTCGGGCACATAGCGTTCAGGTCGCTGTGACAGCCAGCGGACTTGCAGTTCCACTCCGGGTTGATTCTGAATGGCAAGTTGTAGCCGTACTCGGCCAAGGTGGCGGGAGGGACAGCATCCGAGTTCTGAAGCCTGCCCCAAAGAATTTATACTAGCAGAAGAGCCGTAGCGAACTTGTCCACTACTCTGCGATGTCGATCAACTACTGGTCCTTCGAAAGTCTTCAATGTGATATACGTCAAGTGGCTTCAGCCCTCCAGCAACTTTACAAGGACGTCCTGATATAAAAATGTTTTGTGACTCACTGTACTCCTCGTCATTCAGGAGGGCTCGCTAGTTTCTCCACAGAAAGACCTTTCCACCAGCTCTCCTGTCAGCCAGAGTTAACTTGCCAAGAGCAGGTGTTGTCCTTCAAACAGTTTTGCGACTCACTGTACTCGTCGTCCAGGTGAAACAGTTTCACCTTGCTTGACCCGACTTTCATTGGTTGCAGTCTCGGATGGCCTTCCAGAACTATAAATGAAACCGGCTATATCCAACTCCAAAAGGTTTCCATGAGCAAAAACTTACCTGCAGCTGGGTCCACAACGTTCGTCGTTTATATCATTGTCCTCACTATCGCATCCTTCTCGGATTTCCAACAGTGAATGCACATGATCTGTAGTCCCACTGCGGACTAAAGCAACGACCTTTATTACTCAGAGAGAGTCAAGTAACTTACGCTGCTGTGCTGGCTACTTGCTGGTGAAAAGTCCAATCGGGATAAGGAAGAAGACAGTTTGTTTGTAGCCCCAAGCTCTTCAATGGCAGCCTGCAAGCAAGAATGGGATCTCCTCTCAAGTAGTCAAACACGAAAAAATTACCTCTTCAGTGGGAAGCACGACGCCCATCAAGCATGATCTTCAGTTGTAGTTCCTCACCCATGCATTCACGAACTCTTTGCTCTTTCTTTCTCGAGCCGAAGAACATGCTCTGCAGCGCGTGACTCACGAACTGGATCGGCATGATTCTTACACGCTGCCAGCAGAATCTTCCAAGCCGATAAATCCGCTTCAAACGGCATGCTATGAATCAGCTCCTCAATGTGTTCCAGCTTGCCGGCCCGACCAAGGAGGTCCATCATGCATAGATAGTGATCCAGAGTCTGTTCCATGTGGAAATCTGCCTGCATCCCCACGAAGTGCTGCCAGCCTTGCCGGTACAATCCTCCATGGCTGCAAGCAACCAACACAGCAATGAACGTAACGTCCACAGGCTCAACCCCCTCCATCACCATCCAGCTGAAAAATTCAACAGCTTTCTCAGCTAGCCCGTTTTGAGCGTGTCCCAAAACAATACTCGTCCAGGCTACCGCATCCCGTTCCTCCAATCTGTTAAACACACTTCTAGCATCTTCCAGCTTTCCACACTTGCAATACATGTTCACAACTCCCGCCCAACCGTTAAGTCTTGCTCAAACCCCGCTTCTCTGACGCTTTCGTGCAAAATTCTGGCTTCTGCTGCTGAAGATGAATTCGATGGATTCGCACACGCGTCTATCAGGCTCACGAATATGATCTTATCGGGCTGGACACCTTCTTGGTCCATTTTCCTCAACAGCTCGAGGCCCTCCTTGCCGTGCCCTGTCCGGGCATATGCACTAATCAGTGCACTACAGAGCACCACATCGTACTGGGGAAGCTCATCGAACAATTTCCGAGCGCTCTCCACGAAACCTTTCTCTACGCTTGCGGAGATGATCGAAGTGTAAGAGGCGATGGACTGCTGCGGCATTCTCTCTAAGGTGATCGTGGCGTCTTCAAGATGCCCCAGCCGGGCATACGCGTGCACCATCACAGACCAAGTCACCGAATTGCGCTCGGGCGCTCTTCTGAAGAGCTCCTCTGCACGCTGCATATGGCCGTTTTGGGCATACCGAGTGACCATAGCGTTCCGCAACACCACGCAGTGGGAAGGCATTCTATCGAAGATGTCCAGAGCGCAATCAAGATACCCCTTGAGGGCATACGCGCTCACAACAGCGGTCCAGGATGCTACATCCCTCTGCGGCATCTCCCTGAAGACGCACAGCGCCTCCTGGAGGTTCCCATGTTGGGCATACGCCCCGATCATGGTGCTCCCGGGAACCACATTCTTCTGCGGCATCAGCTCGAACAATCTCCTGGCGCCCATCAATTTGTCATTGAGGACGTGCGCAGCGATCATGATGTTCCAGGAGAAGACGTTCTTCTTCCCAATCCTGCTGAACGCCAGACACGCGTCCTGCAGGCTCCCCAATCTGCCATACATGTGAACCAGCAAATTTCCGAAGAATGTCTGCTCCTCCCATCCCAGTTTCATCAGCTCCGAGTGGATCTGCCTTCAAGCTGAGAGAACTGTGCATTCCCGCAGCAGCGACACATACCCGGCCCTTGAAACCATGTTGCTTCCATCTCAAAGTTTTCAGCTCACTTGCTTCGAGCAAGAATTTACCTAGAATATTTCTTTTGTTTACATCCCACGCCGAAGTTAGTGGGAAGCAGCAGAATCCTCAACAATAAAAACCATTTGAGTACGAAATTCTGCAACCATTTGAATTTCCTCTTGCTCCACGCCACTGAGTACGCACAATAGAAAGATAAAGGTTACTCTTCGTGGCGTCTCTTTGGATGAGTTTATCGACATTGTTTCAAGAATAAGTATCAGCCACGATACTTGCTTGGAGCTCTGAATCCAGTATACAGCACAGGGAGGTAAATTCCTGAAATTTCCACCACGGTACGCGGCTTCTCGCTTGCGTGTGTACTTCACTGCGAAAAACAAATTCAAGACTCCAGGACCAAAACGAAAAGGGAAATTCACTTACAAGAAATGTAGCAGGCGAGGATCAGAGCTGTCCGAATTAACGTTAGAGCCGTATGTCCGTTGCCTCATAAGGACTTCATGGTCGTCTTCAGGAAATGGTTCCGTCGGGTGCAGGTAGGACTTCATCAATGACCTCCGCAAAAATCCAAACTCTCATCCACATCCATATGCTGAGCAGAAACACTTTTGTATGGAGCTACTGAGGAAACGCGATATTTCGGAAGAGAGGACACTCAACACATTTCTCAAGACCCCGCATTTCGTGATGGAGATGAAGTCGCTTCTGAGGTATTCAAAACTGCTAGCACATCCAGCTAAGTCAGCACATAAAATAAACGACAAACTCTGATCCTTTGTAGGAAAAGCTTCTCCTTGGTCGCCAGAAGAGGCCCCCATGCGGTTAACACCCTCTCCATCCCAAGGTAGTTGGAGTCAGCAATGTTGGAAGTCATGATACAGTGAAACTTTATACTTTATACTGCCTTCAACTGATCAGCAAGCAGTCAAGCATCCTGGCAGAAGAGTTGCTAGGTGAAAGACACGAAACATCTTCCTTAGTAACAAAAGAGAAGGAGTCCAGAATGAACGTGAAACTGCGACCATGCTGGCTGAAGAGACTTTCCATGGTGTTCTCGACAGGACCGTCTGCACCACCTGCAGCATTGGGACCGAATTGAGCAAAGGACGCTTGCCCAATGCCGACAAATGGCTGATCAACCATAGACTGCTGTAGCACAGCCATTTGATGAAAGATTTCCTTCCTAGGCGATGTAGGACAGAAAAGAGCCTGCATGCAATAGTGGTTGTAGCCGAGTGCTCTAGAAATCCGCATCTCTTGAGAACATCCCAGCCTGCTGCGACAGACACCCGTCTGTCATAGCATCCGATTACCACAAGGCAATGGCGACCTCTACTGCGTCTCGGCTGAAGAGCTTCAGCAGTTCCAGGATCATAAAGTTCTGGACAGACACTTGAGCGTTGTTGTCGTTCACCAAGACCCGCACCTTGCCCGAGTAGCCGCAGAGATTACCTGATGCAGCAAAACACAAGTCGTAGAGCTTGACATCTTGAACCCCGGCCATGCTCCTGACACTGCAGTAGCTCACCAGCCTGCATCTCTCACAGACAACTCCTTCAACGGGTTTCGCACAACGCCCGGACACAGGCAAGAGCGCCTGGCCGTTTGGCATCGCCTTTGATGAAACCTTCAGCTTTGGCCGCGGTGTCAGTGAACAAGCCGCATTCTTGCTGGCGGGAGAAGCTTGACAGCTTCCTGTTGGAGCTCAGGCTTGCTGTTCGCCATCAGTAGTTTGTACAGGCATTCCACTGCTGCGTCATCCTCACCCACACTGTGTAAAGAGCTCTTGCCTTGTGGAAAGTTGCCTTGACATGGAACTCGTCGTTCTCGAGAACAGCGATGCCAGAGCATTCGGGAACTCCCCCAGCTTTAGATAGGCCTCCGCGCATTTCAGCTCTTTGGAGGCAGTGTTTTTGGGAATCATCTCCCCACAAAGTGCGTTGCCTTTAGTGCCTGGAGCCTTAAAGTTCCTGTTGATGATGATGCTCACCATGCTCCCTGCTCTAAACCTTAAACCCTAAGACGATTGATTTAGGGTACCCTTGCCACGTTATAATGTAAAAAACTCTATTTATAACTCCAGCTTTGATGACCCAAAGCACAAATTTTAAAATAATCTAATTGAGAATATTCTAAGTGTGTTTTGCCCAATCAAACAAGAGTGTTAATAAGATTGTTTTATTATTTAATTTATGTTAGCAAATAAAAATTCATCTTCCCACTGGGGCTTAAGTGAACTGATGAAGATCACTGACTGGTGTTCCACAAAAGAGCAATGATCACATCTCTCATATATTTATGTACATTCTGGCCTTGGAATTATAGCAATAAAAAAATGGACCTTGGCTATTAAAACTCGAAAATAAAAGATGTTAGAGGTAAGAAAGTTTACAAATATATTATGTTTAAAAAAAATTTAAGTTTATATTTTGAAGTAAATCGTTTAAATATGATATTTCAAATTAATAAAAAATGATGACTGGAGAATCTTTCACCTCCTGTATTGTGTATAATAAAATACACAACACAGGAGGTGAGAGATTCTCAACTCATTCCATGCTGGAGTTCAGAATCTGATGGTACAGGCGACAGGGTCCAGAAACTTTCTGGGCGGAAAGAAAGTTGGGCCAAATGTCACGTCAACATTATTTCATGACAAATCACTTCACAATGAAGAAATTATAGAATGGAAAAATCGTTTATATTCTGAACCCCAGAGGGGCTACTCAGATCCGTGTGTGCCCTGGCGTCCATGGCTCGGGATAGACTTGTCTGGAGGCAATGCTATGGAATTGAGGAGTTTGAGAGATTTCTGGCAGAGAGTCAAGGGAACTTGATGGTTTCTCTTCCTGGGATGCGGGTGCTGCTGGATGGGCTGCACAAGGTTGAGTGGGGTGAGCTTCTTAGTGAAGGGAGAGTATCAACAGAGCGAGTGAGTGAATTGGTGCTGCAGTTGAAAGCCAAATTCTCCAGCTTATCGCTGCTGACCATCCTCATCCATGTGGGCGCATTGCTCCGTTATGTCTTTGCTGACGACGAGTCAAGGCATTTCAATCCGAAAAATGAGTTTGCAGCTGTGTTTCTGGGAGAGGATGGGGATTGTCTTGACTATCAGCTTACCATAGCAGCTGTAGCGAAGAGTGTGGGTTTCCCTATTGATGAGATGCGGGCGCTGAAGGAGGGCATTGACGATTTCCATGGAGATTTTCTCGGCCCCTCAGATGAGGTTCTCAGTCTTGCTGCAGAGCAGCAGCAACAACAGCACCGCTTTGAAACGGCTTACGATTGAAGGGTGAGTGAGTGAATTTTTGAGCACTATCGCGTGACGGTCATTTAAACAGGGGCAATGACCTGGTGAAGCTGCCGCTATCCAGCTTTCAAGAGCTCTGCTCCTCCATCTCAACCCTGCCATGCCCGCTGGATCGGTTGGTATTCTGGCACATAGATTTGGGTTATGACAACAAATTGATGGACGCAATATGCCCATTATTCCTTGCGACTGCTGGCATAGGGCTATACTCCGCTGGAGAATTGGGCGAGAATGCCATGGAGGCTCTAAGCAAGGCTCTGGCGTCTCCCAAGTGTGTGCTGGAAAGGCTGTGGATTTCTGACAAAACCAGATTAGGAAACGAAGGGTTGGATGGTCTGCTCAAGCACCTTAGTCCGGGCAGCAGTGCTAGACTGAGGAGCTTGGGTTTGATGACAGAGGAGCAGAGGTTCTGGCACGGGCAGCAGCAAGTTCCAAATTGCAGAGCCTGGAAGAGCTGCACCTACAATATGACCATATAGGTGACAAGAATTTCAAGCTTTTATGTGAGGCTCTTCAAGGGGGCCATCTCCCTCACCTGAGTGTGTTGCGCCTGGAGCTTAATGGGATCGAAGAAGAAGGTGCAACGAGTTTGGGTGGTGCTTTGGAGAGCGGTAGCTGCTCTTTGCACAGATTGTGCATCACTTGGAACGACATCGGTTACAAGGGAGTGGAGTGCCTCATGAAGGCCCTGCCTAGCAGCAAAATTCAAGACTTGACATTATCAATAGGGATGCCAAGGCGGGAGGATTCTGCAGAGAAATACTACGCAATCGTGGGAACAGCACTGGTTGAAAATCCACAATACAAGCTGACACGCTTAAGTTTAGGTTTTACATACAGACTCGAGGCTACAAACATTCCGCAAGTATTTATTGATGGTCTGAGCGAGACGCGCACACTTCAAGAGCTAGTTATAGAGGACAGACTGACGCCAGATGCTCAAGCGAGGCTTGGGGCCCATCTGAGACACTCAAGCTTGGTACGACTGGACTGTAGAACATTTGAGCATGAAGATCTATTCCAGGGAATGCTGGCAAGCAAGATACACAAGCTCAACATATGGGTGACGCCACAGAATCTGGATATGGTCTGTTACTTGATTCTTGGAAACCCAGATTGCAATCTTCAAAGCCTGGAAGTCGGGGGAACCTTGGACATGTGGATGCAGAAGCAGATGCTGGAAGCACTAGATAGGAATTACCAAAGCCATCTGGAAGAACTCTACGTGACAAAGGGATCAGAAGCCCTGGACGCAAAATGCAGTGAACTGTTGAAGCGGAATTCCATATTTCGAGCTGCTAGAGCCTCAAACAAGGAGGCTTATATGGCAAAACTGTTCTTGTGTGGTCCAACTCAGGCTGGGAAGATCACCATCAAAACAAACATCAGTCGCAAAAAATATTTGCCACTCCCAGCTTGCCTCCAACGACACCCTTCAACATCTGGAATTGAGTTGCAACCCCTCTCCTTCGCCTTCAACAACACTGAACAGAAGCTGCTGATTTGTGATATGGCTGGCCAGTATGAGTTTCATGCATTCCACCACTCTTTCCTGAGGGGGTTCGACAAGAGCATGTTCTTGGTAGTATTGAGAGTGGACAACAGTGTCAACCGCAAAAACTTCACTACTGTGCTGGTGTATTGGTTGAGGTTTATTCCTTCCCACAAGCCGTCATCATCCAAACGGAAGCCTAAAGTGTTTATTGCACTCAACCTCTTCAGTGAAAAAGTCACCTTTGATACACTTGTGGATGAGGTGGTTTGCATAATTGGGTAGTACCGGGGGATTTTGGACATTGATGAAAACATCTTGAAGGTGAAAGCAATAAAGGCAAGGACTTTACAGGTTTTGAAAAGCAAATTAAGAAAGTCTTTACAAATATTACTTTCACAACAACTCAGAGTGTCCCTGGCTTGTGTGAAGATGCCAAAGAAATGTGCATACAACTGAAGAAGAATAAAATGCAGATTGTGGAAGTGCAAGATATTGGCAAACAACTGCTGGTGAAATATCAAAAACAGATCAAAACAAGTTTGGATGAGGCTCAGAAGCAGAACATGATCAAATTCGTGTTCTTGTTCCTGCATGACTTGGGAGAGGTGGTTTATTTTGATTCCATTTCAAAGTATGCCATCTTAGATGTGGAGTGGTTTATTCGAGATGTGATCAGCCTGTTTATTGATCCCCAGAAGATAAATATCTCATCAAACAGCCAACAACAGATGGTACAAGACATACATGCAGTTGCAGATAAACTATTCAAACATTGTCAAGGAGAACAAGCCAAAGTCGAATATATTTTTCAGTGCCTGTATGAGATGGGTGTGCTGATACCCATAGACGATGGCTGGACTGGGACATGGAAACCTCTACCTAAAGAAGTTGCTTTACCAGCACTTTCAGGCATCCAGCGGTCATACGCCCCATTTGACAGAAAACAAGGGGAGAAGTACAAGTACTGGGGCAGGAGATTGGAATGCAAGGATGTCACGTTTAAACTCTTTCCATCAGGTAATTTAGGATTAAAATTGTATTTCAACTAACAGATGAATGTTGTGTGACAGGTATCTTTGCAATGATTCAAGCCAAACTTCATAAAGAATGTAAGAATCCAAGTTTTGATGTTGGAAGTGGCTGGGTATCGTTCAATGAAGATAGGCTTGGGGTATATGTGAGGATAGGAGGTGATACAGATTCATGGACAGACAGACAATGGGTGGAAATCATGCTTTTGGCACCTCAGGATGGTAGTATGAAGGCTGAGGAGCTGATGATGAAGATCAAGAATTGTGTTTTAGATGTTTGCTTTGGTGAGCTGGAAATTGGTGAAGAGAAAGTTTTGAAGACTAGATATGTTGAGAGGAGAATGCACCAACCACATAGTGAACCAGAAATTCAAAGAATTCAACACTTGAACTCACCTGAAGTGGCTGTCCCGCTTTCACAAACTCAAAAAGAAGCAGAGGAGAAAGGCCTCCAGAAGAGAGCTATTGATCTCATTAAAGTCTGTCAGGATTATGAAAGGTTTGTGAAGGTGGTGTACGACACTCCCCCGCTGGATAATCACATTCTAGAAGTACCAAGGGACATTGAGAATGAGGATTTTAAAAAAGTGCTCATTTACATCCAACAGCGATTGGACCGCATGGAAACAAGCTTGGAGTCTATCAAAGCAACACTGGATAAGATAGAGAACATGGGAAGACAAGTGTTGGCACACAGCTCCAAAATGTTGCACTCCCTCAGAGTAGAATGTCCACGCTATCCATATCTGGTAAGTGAGGATAACAAGTTCATGAAGTACGTAGAGTTACGCCATAAGGTGAGAGTCCGGTACCATTGCGAGTATGCTGAGGGGAGTCACCCAGTAAACAACACAGAAGGTATGACAGTGAAGGTGCCAAAAGACTGGCTGAAAAACTGGGCTCCGATGCTCATCCCTGGACTCATAGTGCTCTTCATGGGGATCAACGTTGCAGCAAAACTATTGCATGTGGATTCATTTGTCAACGGTCTTGTGTGGATTCATTTGTCAACGGTCTTGTAGATGTTCCCACACAAGAGATGCTGAACTTTCTCAGGAGTAACATGGGTAGGGAGACTTTGGATATAGAAACCTGGAAGAAGCTGAACCCGACAAAAGGAGATATTGAACAAGTGTTTGAAGTGGTGCGGCAGCAATGCAATGCAAGAGATAACCTGGAGATAGAGAGTATGATGCGCAAGTACTGTGGTCTGCAATGGCATACAGGTGCAGGTGCATGGCTTTGCCAGAGCCACTATTTAGAACTCAATTCAACCTACACGTGTAGTTTCAACTGAGCTCTAAACAGGTATGGTTTTATTTGGCAGAATTTTCATTCCTGATGAGCGTATTTTCAGGAGACGCAACCCGGGCCCAACGTTTTGCACAAAGCTAAATTTGTTTGTCTTCCGGATGCAAGAGGCGTGAAAGCCCCGACAGAGTAACATTCTCGACGGAGTTATCTACCAGGCACAACTACTGTCGTAACAACGTCGTTTGCACAGCAGAGTGGAAGTTTGAACAGTTTGTTCCTTTAATTTGGCTTCTCATTGGCTTTCTCTGAAGTTTCTGCCAAGGTGGAGAAGATCAGCTACGGTGGGCTTTTGTTGTACTGTCTTGTGGATGTTCCACGCTGATGCTGTGCCTCTCAGATGACGAAAGCAAAAAAGCCGCCAGGAGTTTAGGACGAGACTTCGTTGATATAAAACAGGTCGTTAAGGTTCAGATTGAGATTCCTTTAGAAGGTAACTTGTCTATCGGTTGTCCCATTTGCTGCTATGATAATGTTGTATATTTGTTGCAGCTTCCTCCTGCCCCTGCGTGACATCCAATGCCTCCGCCAACTGGTGGTTTTCCTGAGCAACACCCAAATCCCAATGCACAAGTCCAACCGTCTTGAGCAATACGAAGCCCCTCAAAAGCAGGCTGCGACTGACCAGGCCCCAAAACGGTGTTCTACGCGTTGAAAGCTCGAAAACTTTCAGGACGTAGACTCGAGGGACTCGTGATCTGACATTTCTGTTTCCTCTGGATCGTGAGCTCCTGGAACTGCTGGCAAGATGTTAAGTACTGTCGAGTTGTCAACATGTCCCTTGTACCCAACATCCCGCATTCTTGGCCTGCGCATGCTGGTGGTGCTGCTAGTGTGAGACATGGTGTAGCAGAAGTTAGAGACAATAACAAACGAGGATGGTAAACTACTTTCTCCAGGCGGTGGTAAATTTGCACGATATGTGAGTTTAAGTTGTTCTTTTGGAGTGCCTGCCTCGAGAGGGACTTGATTGATCAGAATCCAAACCTTGGAGATGATTTTGAGGTGCGCTGCTACTTCAGGAGGTTCTCTCAAATCGCAAAGTTGTTTGGCCCTCGTTGAAAATTCCGCTTGCTGGATCCACCTTGACGGATTCATCCGGCTCCACATCGACATCGTTAATTTAACATTTTTATTTATGTGCATTGACAGCATTATACAAAAAGTTGTGATTATACAAGGCCTATAGATCCAGCTAGGTTTGCTTATGTCAATAATAAATTTCATTGTGACCTCCCAGATTATTGTGAAGATGGAGATTTTATTTGTGCATGGAAGCTAGGAGAACCAGGTGGTTTTGGTGCACATTATTATGCATGCACAAGTAATCAATGGGTGAAATTTAATTATGCTTTACTTTTACAATGTCATGATAATACAAATTCACAAGGTTGTGCATGCTGGTGAAATATAATGTCAAAAACAAAAACTTACAACAAGAGCCATCAAAAACTTCAACCAAATGCAATAAAATAACTTCTTTTTATAAAATTTAGGACCGGATCATCAACCAATTTACAAAGTCGCCAAAAGAGTTTCCATTACGTTCCAAGCATGGTCAAATTAAAGATGAAGAGACCACCTGGAGGTGTACTGCAGTTGCTCAAAGTGAAGCATGATCTTCTGTAAACTGGGCAAACATATAAACAATTTGGTTGAAAACTAGAAAACTTGGGGACCACGGGACCAGTACTACGGGCTGAACAGTCGTCATCACCTGTATGGAGGTCCTCTGCTGTACATTGACAATCAAGCTTAACCAAGATGGGCTTCTGATCCTCCAGAAACAACAGCTGCCTGTGAAAGAATACAGATTATGCTGAATTGAGCAAGAGGAATGGTACAAATTATCTGTAGCCTACCTGAAGGAGCCTGGTTTTGATAACCTGCACGACATGTTGCGCCTTGGAAGTAGGAATTTGAAGAGGTACTTTGCCTCTGTCGGCTCCATGGTTGAAATTGATCCTTTGCTTCACATTTACCACTTGATGTTGACGGTGTGCGTTTCACGGGCGAGTAAGCAGAGCAAGGCAGAAGAGCAAAACGATTACCAGGACGGCTCCCAGTGCAGGATTCTGCTTAAACAATCTGAGGGGGCGGTGCAGTGTCCGGCTCGCATTTCGTGTAATTTCCTGACCTGCTTCAGCATCTGCTGCCATCGCCTACAAGAGGACAAGAGGAATTTCACAAAACCTAAAAGATTGGAAGATTCACTCACAGAGATCGTAAATGCTGCTCAATCCACTCCACACCGCGGAGATTCCTGATTTCGGGAGATATTGGAGTTCTTGCGGAAAAAATCAAAATGTACCTGATGTGCTTCCCGAGCAGAACCGGAATCTGTGGAGATTGCGCCGAAATCTGTGGAGATTGCGCCGAAATCGATCAAGGAACCTACACGCTCGTCGAGGAGCGGCGCATTGTGAGCTCTTCAGTGGGCTCCAAACTCATGCAATTGACGAGAATATACTCATTCATATAGCATTCCAGCAAATGCCGCGAAAGGGCATTTGCTGCAAAAAACCGGTCTGTTTTAAAAACTTAAAAAGCCAGCATTCCTTCATGATCATTCTTCAGCAGCTCCACTGAAAACGCAACCAGGCCAGCCAGTATCTCCAGTTATGGCTTCAGAGCTTCTCAATGAAAGCAGCTTGTTCCCCAGCTGCTCCGAATTCGAATCCTCCACTGGGGCAGAAGGTTATGGTGTATCCCCCACCCGTACCGCAGGTGAAGGTACTAGTCAAATCGTCGTAAGCATAACTGTAAGCCTGTGGACAAGCATCCTTGAACACCTTGGAGAAAGGCGTTGGAGGGCAAGTTTCAGGCTTGTCGTGCGCTCCTCTGCAGCAGTAAGCATCCGTTTGGAAAACCTCGCAAGCGCTCTTGCAGCCGATCACCCAGTTATCCTTCCAGACTTTCAGTTCGTTGGGGCATATAGCGTTCAGGTCGCTGTGACAGCCAGCCGACTTGCAGTTCCACTCCGGGTTGATTCTCATTGGCAAGTTGTAGCCGTCCACGAGCGAGACGTCGTAGAAGTCTTGGTTACCGTGGCCGTTGAGCTGGAACTCGGCCAAGGTGGCGGGAGTGACACCACCCGAGTTGCCGCAGTTAAGTTTGTCGCCGCAGTCGCCCGAGTCGCAGTGGCCGCGCCCGTTGCCGTCGAAGTTGCAGCCTCTACGGCCCCAGAAACGGCCAGCCCAGTCTGCACCGGGGTTGAGGTCATGAGACTGCCAGGAATCGAGTTTAACACCACCGGTTCCTAGTTGTGGCTTCCCGGAGTTGGAAATCCAGCCAGGCCACACTGTGAAGGGACATTCATTGTAGAGGCGGATCCGAACGCAACTAACACCTGAAAAGAGAACGACAATTCAGAAACAGAATTGGAAATTCACCTGAGGAAATGCAAAACAAGTGTTACCTTCAATTGCGAGAAGAAGAGCAGCCAACACAGCCAGCAATCTCACTCGATGAACCTCCATTTCTCTTCAGCTTTCTAGTTCTTCACTTCTTTCGATTCTGAGGATTCTGAGGACTGCCCCAAAGAATTTATACTAGCAGAAGAGCCGTAGCGAACTTGTCCACTACTCTGCGATGTCGATCAACTACTGGTCCTTCGAAAGTCTTCAATGTGATACACTTGCCAGGAGCAGGTGTATCCTTCAAACAGTTTCCGTACAGGGTACCTTGCTTGACCCGACTTTCTTGAGTTACAGTCTCGGATGGCCTTCCAGAACTATAAAGCAAGTGCTTGAAACCAGCTATATCCAACTCCAACAACTTTCCATGAGCAAAACCTTACCCGTAGCTGGGTCCACAACGTTCGACGTTTATATCATTGTCCTCACTATCGCATGATTTCCAACAGTGAAATGCACATAATCTGTGGTCCCACTGCGGACTAAAGCAACGACCTTTAATACTCAGAGAGAGTCAAGTAACTTACGCTGTTGTGCTGGCTAGTTGCCGGTGGCTAGTCCAATCGGGATAAGGAAGAAGACAGTTTGTTTGTAGCTCCAAGCTCTTCAATGGCAGCCTGCAAGCAAGAATGGGATCTCCTCCCAAGTAGTCAAACACGAAAAAATTACCTCTTCAGTGAGGCTCATCAAGCATGATCTTCAGTTGTAGTTCCTCTCGCTTCTCGCTATGGGATGTCATGTGTGCAACGCAGCCAGCTTGATAATAAAATCACTATTCTCTCCAAACCCATGCATTGAGGAATTCTTTGCTCTTTCTTTCTCGAGTCGGAGGACATGCTCTGCAGCGCGTGACTCACGAGCTGGATCAGCATGATTCTTACAGGCTGCCAGCAGAATCTTCTAGCATCTTCCAACACACTTCTAGCATCTTCCAACACTTGCAATACATGTTCACAAGCCCCGTCCCAACCGTTAAGTCTTGCTGGAACCCCGCTTCTGTCACGCTTTTGTGCAAAGTTCTGGCTTCTGCTGCTGAAGATGACTTCGATGGATTCGCACACGCGTCCAACAGGCTCACGAATATGATCTTATCGGGCTGCACACCTTCTTGGTCCATTTTCCTGAACAGCTCGAGGCCCTCCTTGCCGTGCCCAGTGTTGGCATATGCACTAATCAGTGCACTACAAAGCACCACATCGTACTGGGGAAGCTCCTCGAACAATTTCCGAGCGCTCTCCACGAATCCTTTCTCTACGCTTGCGGAGATGATCGAAGTGTAAGAGGCGATAGACTGCTGCGGCATTCTAATCGTGGCGTCTTCAAGATGCCCCAGCCGGGCATATGCGTGCACCATCACAGACCAAGTCACCGAATTGCGCTCGGGCGCTCTTCTGAAGAGCTCCTCTGCAGGCTGCATATACCCGCTCTGAGGATACCCAGTGACCATAGCGTTCCACAGCACCACGCAGCGGGAAGGCATTCTGTCGAAGATGTGCAGGGCGCAATCCAGATGCCCCTTGAGGGCATACGCGCTCACAACAGCGGTCCAGGACGCTACATCCCTCTGCGACATCTCCCTAGAGACGCACAGCGCCTCCTAGAGGTTCCCATGTTGGGCATACGCCCCGATGATGGTGCTCCCAAGAACCACATTCTTCTGCGGCTTCTGCTACGACCGCCCCAGCTGCACCGCTCCGCCACACCGTCTCGCCAGAGTCGATGATTACGAGACCGGAGCTTGTTACCTGCAAGCTGCTGTTGCTGCTCAAACTCTGGGTCCTGTTGAGCTTCTGCCCTGCTCAGCAGCAGCATCCACAAGCTCACCAATGGCACCAGCATGATTCCTTGTTCCTTGCCTCCCTAAACTTCCTGGACTCTGGAGGTCCTGAAGAACCTCCCGCTCGAAAATGTGTTCAGAGTTGTACCCTTGTAGAGTTGATAACCTGTGAAGATAAGCTAATACGTGAGGTAAGAGGTTTTAGCAAAATAAAAAATAAAAAACAAAAATAATAAGAAAAAAAAAATTCCAGTGAGGCCACAACTTGCAATTTCGTGGACTTCGGAAATTGTATAAGCTTGTGTTCTATATCTTGCAGCGAAGAAAGTCCAAAACAAAGTACTAAGTGTAACAATAAATAGTCTTTTACGGGATACCGTTGTTGTGATCATCAATGTGATGTCCCCCTGGAACCTAAGTGCTAATGTTGGTAACGGACCAAGCTCGTCATCCATAACCTCATTGCAACATGGACATAGTCCCCGATCTGGCTGTACGGGCTTCAGAGAATACTCTACAGCAAACGTTCCATTCTACTAGTTTGATTCAGAAGCTCGGTTCTACTGGTGACTTGAAACAAGCGATGATGAGATGCCTCAGCTGAATGCAGCAGCTTGGAATCTCCAAAACGAATTTCTCTAGCTAGCAGTCTATATCATAAAGAGAAGACAGAGAGTTATTTGGGTGTCATACTATGCCGTGTTTCTACTCAATTTGTTAAAATGATAGTGACCTTTTGTTGAAAGTATATTCGCCAATGAGTCTTAAGTGCTGATTTCAACAAGAACAAGCAAATTAATCCATTATTATAGTATATCAACTATAGCAGATGCTTAACATTTTATATTTTTTAGCGTCTACTCATGTCATAGAATATTCAATATTATACAAATGGAAAAGAAAGATTAAAAAAATAAAACAAAGATCATATATGTTTTAAACAGCTCAGAGATTCCCGTGGCTCCAGGAGCACGCATGGCGCACTCAGGTGTGAGGTTCTCTAGACTGTTGGCAATTGATATCACCATACATTTTGCAAGTTATGAGTATCAACAATGGAAAATTTCCAAGCCTTCCCGAACATTCCCACACACACAAGACCGTCTGCATGCCCTTCTCCATTGAGACCATAACCTGCCATTGTTGCAGTCCACGAGCTTTTGAATAGCTCCTTGGCAACACATTCCCCGTATTGATCAAAGCTGTTGCGACTCTGTTTAATTCTGCTCCACATCCCCTGACATTGCTGTGAATCAGTTCACTAGTTTGAGAGAAGGTGAACTGATTCACATTCTTTAAAACTGGTGCTGCGGGGAAACAGTTGTGCATGATGCATGGTGCACTAGAGAGTGGCATCAGCTCTCAAATAAGCTTCACCCTTGTTTCCCTCAAGCTATCCACCTTGGCTGCCGCAACTGTGTCTGAATTGCTCTCCAGGTCTTTCCTCACCTCCTCCTTTGTGGAGGCCGACACTACCAGCGCATTATCATGCACCACATCGAACACCTCTGCGGTGACAAACCTGTTGCTGTTGGAGAACTCCATCACGGCTTTATATACTTGGGAGCGGAATGATCCGATTGACCCAAGACGGAGGCAGCTTTTTGGCTCTCACCTTGGCCGCTATCGCCGACGGCAGGCGCCCCTTCCTAGACGGCTTCTGCGTCAAATCCTTCCTCAGGTTCTCCCTGGCAACAACAACAACAACAACAACAGTCTGTTTAGAGGTTGGACGGTGGCATAAACCAATAACGCCCAGGGAAGCAAGACTATGCCCTTTCTGCCAGTCGAGGACCTACAACATTTCGTGCTAAACTGCCCGGCATATCACTTCATTCGTCGTCTGATACCACAGCTCCACTGGGAAACCGAAAACCTCGAAATCTTCATGGGGGACGCGTCCAAAACACTATACCTCAGCACCTACCTGAAAGCGGCTACCCAATATTGGAGCGTGATCAACCAGATTTTCCGTTTCTTCGACACACGCCCGCAGGGCAACAATAAGGTACGTGTTCGTCTAATGCTTTGCAAAAGGAGGCGCAAACATGCAGTCGATGCAATCCCATTCGATAGGTAGCGATCATCTTCCTGGTTCCGGGTCTGCAGTACTGATATAAATCCTGTCCCAGTTGGCGGGTCGAGTTAAGTGAGGTAGCGTAGATTGCTAGTTTTGTGCCAGCGCTTCGATTAAGCCATGTTGCTATGGCTGTCTGGATCCATCGTTCCTGAAAACCATCCATGCTGTTTAGAACGTCATCAAAGTTGATTCCCAAGTGGTATGTCCATTGGGCGAGGTGGAAGTACCATCCATGGTAGTGCGTTTTGGCTAGTTGATCCGAGTCTACAATAGCTGCCTGCGCCAATTTGTCCGTCGTTTTTAGGAAGGTGTTGAGGAGATATTGCATAGTCTGTTTCCATGCTGAGATCTCGAAGGGAAGAAGTCCGGCTTCCAAGATCATAATCGTGTAAGGAACGGTCCTGCAAACCCCGAATTCCTTTTGGATGAGAGTCTTCGTTTGGTTCTCAAAACGTCCCCATGCAGTGTGAGACATGTTCGGGCTCCACATCTCGCAGGCATATAAGGCCACTGTCGCTACCTTTGTTTGGTAGAGGATTCGTTTTGCATACCATGTCTCTACTCCAGGAATGTTCTGCATTGCGTGATAGGCACACTGCGCTGCTCGTCTTCTTTCGTAGGTTCCGGCCTTCCATGGATTGTGTCTGTGTATCATGTAGCCCAAGTATTTGTAACTGTCTGTCTGCTCGACTTCCGTCCCTATGTAATAGAATTTGCACGAGGAGTGGGCCCGAGCACTACTACCTTGGTCATGTCGAGATTGACTGCAAGCCCCATGTTCGTGCAGAATGTACTGACGCAGTCTAGTTGTCGTTGCAGAAGTTCCGGAGTTGTGGCAGCCAGGAGCAGGTCGTCAGCGTAAAGTAGAAGATAGATCCAGATCCCTGCTAGCTGAATATCAGACAGATTCGCTTCTCGGAGCAATGCTTCCAATGCGTCGATGTACAAGCCGAAAAGCGTCGGGGATAAGGGGCATCCTTGCTTAACCCCGGTGTCGCACTAAATGGTCTCTCGACGAAAGCCTTAGCAAAATCCACAAAGCAACAGAGTAGCGGTTTACTCGTCGTTAGGCGTCTTGGTTCTGTGATGATGCGGAGGGTGATTAGATGGTCGATACACGAGTGTTGGGCCTGCCTGTCCTTCCTCAGGGTCCCCCTGGCGGCCTTGATCATCCACACCGAGCGCCCTATGAGCTCCTTCCGCACCATCGCTGCCAAAAACCCTAATCGAATCTAGGAACCAAAATAAAGAATGTACTAACGATATGAATAAGCAAATGGTCTGTTTAAAAACTTCCTGAATTAAAGCGAATATCCTACCACCGCAGCAAATGCGGTATTTGCTGCAATGGACCGGTCTGTTTAAAAACTTCCTGAATTACAAAAAACCAGCATTCCTTCATGATCAGCTCCACTCAAAACGCAACCAGGCCAGCCAGTCTCCAGTGTCTCCAGTTACAGCTTCAGAGCATCTCCATGAGAGCAACCTGTTCCCCAGCTGCTCCGAATTCAAATCCTCCACTGGGGTAGAAGGTTATGTTGTATTCCCCACCGGTATCACAGGTGAAAGTACACATCGTCACTGTAAGCCTGTGGACAAGCATCCTTGAACACCTTGGAGAAAGCCGTTGGCGGGCAAGTCTCAGGCGTGCTGTGCGCTCCTCTGCAGCAGTAAGCATCCGTTTGGAAAACCTCGCAAGCGCTCTTGCAGCCGATCACCCAGTTATCCTTCGAGACTTGAAGTTCCTTGGGGCACATAGCGTTCAGGTCGCTGTAACAGCCAGGGGACTTGCAGTTCTTCTCCAGGGTGATTCTCAATGGCAAGTTGTAGCCGTCGACAACGAGCGAGACGTCGTACAAGTTTTGGTTAACGTAGGCCAAGGCGAACTCGGCCAAGGTGGCGGGAGGGACGCCGCAGTCGCCGGAGTCGCAGTGGCCGCGCCGGTTGCCATCGAACTTGCAGCCTCTACGGCCCCAGAAACGGACAGCCCAGTTGTGGCTTCCCCGAGTTGGAAATCCAGCCAGGCCACACTATGAAGGGACATGCATTGTACCCCCAGGTTTCTATATCCAAAGTCTCCCTACCCATGTTACTCCTGAGAAAGTTCAGCATCTCTTGTGTGGGAACATCTACAAGACCGTTGACAAATGAATCCACATGCAATACCGTTGCTCCAACCTTGATCCCCATGAAGAGCACGATGAGCACCGGAGCCCAGTTTTTCAGCCAGTCTTTTGGCACCTTCACTGTGATACCTTCTGTGTTGTTTACTGGGTGACTCCCCTCCTCATACTCGCAATGGTACCGGACTCTCACCTTACGGTGTAACTGTACGTACTTCATGAACTTGTTATCCTCACTTACCAGATATGGATAGCATGGACATTCTACTCTGAGGGAGTGCAACATTTTGGAGCTGTGTGCCAACACTTGTCTTCCCATCTTCTCCATCTTAGCCATTGCTGCTTTGATAAACTCCAAGCTTGTTTCTATGCGGTCCAGTTGCTGCTGTGTTCGTTCAAACATATTGTGCATGTAACTGGCCAATTTCTCTGAATCCTCATTCTTAAAGTCCCTTGGTACTTCTGGAATGCGATTATCCAGCGGGGGAGTGTTGTACACCACCTTCACAAACCTTTCATAATCCTGACAGACTTTAATGAGATCAATAGCTCTCTTCTGGATGTGTTCTCTCTGCTCACTTGGTAGCAGAAGCTTACTCAGCTCATCATCTTCATTGCGGGTCCAAGTGTGGGAGTAGGTCAGGCCTTTCTCCTCTGCTTCTTTTTGAATTTCTGAAAGTGGGACAGCCACTTCAGGTGAGTTCAAGTGTTGAATTCTTTGAATTTCTGGTTCACTATGTGGTTGATGCATTCTCCTCTCAACATATCTTGTCTTCAAAACTTTCTCGTCACCAATTTCCAGCTCACCAAAGCAAACATCTAAAACACAATTCTTGATCTTCTTCATGAGCTCCTCAGCCTTCATACTACCATCCTGAGGTGCCCAAAGCATGATTTCCACCCATTGTCTGTCTGTCCATGAATCTGTATCACCTCCTATCCTCACATATACCCCAAGCCTATTCCAACGTCAAAACTTGGATTCTTAAATTCTTTATGAAGTTTGGCTTGAATCATTGCAAAGATACATGTCATACAACATTCATTTGTTAGTTGATATATAGTTCTAATCCTAAATTACCTGTTGGAAAGAGTTTAAACTTGACATCCTTGCATTCCAATCTCCTGCCCCAGTACTCATACTTCTCCCCTTGTTTTCTCTCAAATGGGGCGTATGACCGCTGCATGCCTGAAAGTGCTGGTAAAACAACTTTTTCAGGTAGAGGTTTCCATGTCCCAGTCCAGCCAACATCTATGGGTATCAGCACACCCATCTCATACAGGCACTGGAAAATATATTCGACTTTGGCTTGTTTTTCTTGACAATGTTTGAGTAGTTGATCTGCAACTGCATGTATTTCCTGTACCATCTGCTGCTGCTGGTTTAATGAGATAGTTACCTTCTGGGGATCAATAAACATGCTGATCACATCTCGAATAAACCACTCCACATCTAAGATGGCATACTTTGAATTGGAATCAAAATAAACCACCTCTCCCAAGTCATGTAGGAACAAGAACACAAATTTGACGATGTTTTGCTTATGAGCCTCATTCAAAGTTGTCTTCATTTGTTTCTGATATTTCACCAGTAGTCGTTTGTCAATATCTTGCACTTCCATAATCTGCATTTTATCCTTGGACCTCAGCTGCATGCACATTTTTTTGGCATCTTCACATAAGCTAGGGACTCTGAGTTGTTGTAAAAGCAATGTTTGTAAGGATTCTCCTAACCTGTTTTTTAAAACCTGTAAGGTCCTTGCCTTTATTGCTTTCACCTTTAAGATGCTGTTTTCATCAATGTCCAAAACCTCTTGGTACTGCCCTATTATGCAACCCACCTCATTCTCAAGCGTATTTTTAAGGTGACTTTTTCACCAAAGAAGTTGAGTGCAATGAACACTTTAGGCTTCCGTTTGGATGATGATGGCTTGTGGGAAGCAATAAACCTCAACCAATACACTAGCTCAGTAGTGAAGTTCCTGCGGTTGACACTGTTGTCCACTCTCAATACTACCAAGAACATGCTCTTGTCAAACCCCCTCAGGAAAGAGTGGTAGAATGCATGAAACTCATATTGGCTAGCCATATCACAAATCAGCAGACACGTTTATTACTTCACGAGGTTCTCGAATCGCAAAGTTGTTTGGCCCTCGTTGAAAATTCCGCTTGCTGGATCCACCTTGACGGATTCATCCGGCTCCACATCGACATCGTACTTGCTTGATGCTTCCTGTTGTGTTGTTCAGACATTAACAATCCTTTAGTATTTAGCCATAACGAGAGCGAACCTTGGAGAAGTGATATCCCGGTGGCAGATTGATTTGTAGCTTGCGCTCCCCTTTGGGAGCTGCGACCGGTTGCATGGGGACAACCTCCATATCAGAAGTGGCACGCCTCCTAAGTATGGAGCCTGAACATGATTCAGCTGTAAGGTACTGACTTCTATTTTAGAAACTTTAGTTGGCGTAAAATAACACAAATTAAATAATTGTAAAAACTCTTCATTCGTCCCATGTTTATCAAAAATGAAGTTTAACATGTTAATTTAACTTTTTTTTATTTATGTGCATTGACAGCATTGTACAAAAAGTTGTGATTACACAAGCCCTAAAGATCCACAATAATCTTACCTGTTTCTTCGTGGTTATGTCAATAATAAATTTCATTGTGACCTCCCAGATTATTGTGAAGATGGAGATTTTATTTGTGCATGGAAGCTAGAAGAACCAGGTGGTTTTGGTGCACATTATTATGCATGCACAAGTAATCAATGGGTGAAATTTAATTGTGCTTTACTTTTACAATGTCATGATAACACAAATTCACAAGGTTGTGCATGCCGGTGAAATATAATGTTAAAAACAAAAACTTACAACAAGAGCCATCAAAAACTTCAACCAAATGCAATAAACTAACTTCTTTTTATAAAATAGACGACCTGGAGGTGTACTGCAGTTGCTCAAAGTGAAGCATGATCTTCTGTAAACTGGGCAAACATATAAACAATTTGGTTGAAAACTAGAAAACTTGGGGACCATGGGACCAGTACTACGGGCTGAACAGTCGTCATCACCTGTATGGAGGTCCTCTGCTGTACATTGACAATCAAGCTCAACCAAGATGGGCTTCTGATCCTCCAGAAACAACAGCTGCCTGTGAAAGAACACAGATTATGGCATTATGCTGAATTGAGCAAGAGAAATGGTACAAATTATCTGTAGCCTACCTGAAGGCGCCTGGTTTTGATAACCTGCACGACATGTTGCGCCTTGGAAGTAGGAATTTGAAGCGGTACTTTGCCTCTGTCGGCTCCATGGTTGAAATTGATCCTTTGCTTCACATTTACCACTTGATGTTGACGGTGTGCGTTTCACGGGCGAGTAAGCAGAGCAAGGCAGAAGAGCAAAACGATTACCAGGACGGCTCCCAGTGCAGGATTCTGCTTAAACAATCTGAGGGGGCGGTGCAGTGTCTGGCTCACATTTTGTGTAATTTCCTGACCTGGCTCAGCATTTGCTGCCATCGCCTACAAGAGGACAAAAGTGGAAGATTCACTCACAGAGATCGTAAATGCTGCTCAATCCACTGCACACCGCGGAAATTCCTGAATTGCGTGAGATGTTGGAGTTTTTGCTGAAGAAATCGAAATGTACCTGATGTGCTTCCCGAGCAGAACCGGAATCTGTGGAGATTGCGCCGAAATCAATCAAGGAACCTACACGCTCGTTGAGGAGCGGCGCATCGTGAGCGGCTTGGCATGCAGATTCAGCCAGAAGCACAAGGGACCTCTTCAGTGGGAAGCACCAGGCTTATCGAGCATGATCTTCAGTTGTCGCTTCGCGCTATGGGATATCATCGCCATTCTCTGCAAACCGATGCGTTGACGAATTCCTTGCTCTTTCTTTCTCGATCCGAAGAACATGCTACGAGCTGGTTTTAGGGTTTAGGGTTTAGGCGCGTTTAGGTGTTTAGGGTCAAAGACACCCCGCGGTGCTGCAATCTGGCGAGATCGCTGAACGTGTATGTACATTCCCCATGTCCCAATGGGACTAATACAAAAAATTGGCGTGCCGCCCTCTCAATGAGCTACTCTACGTGATCCTCATATGCCGCAGCTAGACCTAGTCCTGGAGTAGAAGTGGACGTGTCGATGTCCAAGTCTCCCCCACGAGCTGATCTTAGAATAGAGTCTGGGGGGCGCCATTGCCAGCGAATCTCGCCACCTCCCAATTTGCCGAAGCATGGGAGCCACCTAGATCTCCACTCCTCGAGCTGTCTCGGTTTCGCCTGCTCTTTCAGGATGGTGTAGTGAAGACGCACTGCTGCAAGAGTGAGTCTCCACCATGATACCACCACTGCCGATATTCTCGCTTGCTGCCCATCAAAGCGACAGTGGTTCCGTGCCTCCCAAAGTGCCTGCAGTCCTGTTGCCCTCCAAATGGACCAGCGCTCATGGCCCAACGCCTCCCAGATGGACATCCCAACTTCAGCCCCTATCACGTCCCACCGGACTCGCATGTTCCATCGGTGCCGTCCGTAGCAGCGAATACGCCTCCAAGCTGGACCAATGGCTGGACCTCTAGCTCCCTCAAACCAGTGGAGGATATCCCCACTCCGAGCCTCAAACTCTGGAATGTCGCCGAGTTCCTGCGTCGCTTGAAGATCTGTCGCCAAACTTCTCTCGCCACGTCACATTCCCATAGGACATGTCGCGTTGTCTCCAGCTCGCCACACTCCTTGCACCGTCGGCATGCTTCTTCCTGGAACTGCTGTCCTATCGGCAGCCCGTTATTTGCCACCAACCAAGAGGTGGCCTTGACTTTCTCCTGTACCGGTAGTTTCCAGAACGCAAGCGTGTTGCCCACCACCTGATTTGCTTCAACTCCTTGCTTGATCCATTTCTTCCAGAGCTTGGGGATCTCCCCTCGGGCCTCCTCCCTGCCGGTCAAGAGACCATCCCTTGCTTCCTTGACGCTGAAGGAGAAGAAGCTTCTCGCTCCTCGTTTCCATGCTGCGGGGTCCCAATCCAGATCCTCGATGAGCTGCTGTCGCCACCATCTAAGAATGCCTTCCCCCTCTAGTGCTGCCAACGATTGAACCACCACCGATTGCTTCGGAGCCTGTCGTATTACTCGAATCCTACCCTTGACCTCGTCATCCGTCACCATCGGCATGACCTGTTCGTCCCCTGCTGGCAACAGCATGTCGCCTCTCAAGACTCGAAAAGGACGCCCAACATTTTGGTCTGGAGACACAACGAACCATACCTCCACATCCCTGTCCTCCCAAGCTGGTGTTGGGGCCGTAAACGCCCGTGTCCAGGCCCCCAAGCTAACTCGTTCCCTGTCTGGCTCCACGTCCCGTTGCAGAGCCACAAAGTCTCCAGATTTGAGACAACGCCTAGGCCAGAGCTGCCCCTGCTTCGCCTCACTCATAGCTCTGATAATGCGAAGAAGATCAAGGTGGACTTTCCTCCACCGTCCCAGGTTAAAGACCTGCATATGCCTCGTAGTCTTCCTCCTGTCCTTGTCCAGAACCCGCACCAGCTGCTTGAGAGTTCGGAAGCCTGCGCTATGTAGCTTTCTCCAGATTGTGTAGTGGTCCTCCCTGCCCAGCGTCCTGTCATCCAGTTTGAAGAGGTCGTTGAAGAACAGGGGCTGGTTCAGCCAGTCCTCCGCTCGCCCTGGCAATTCCCTGCTGACTGGAAACGCGCTCCATAACCGGAGAAACCCCTGGACTAGAGTGCCGCCCTTGACTACTTGTTTCGGCCCCTCGGCAAAGAGCCAACGTGGATCTTCTTCCCACGGTCTTGCAGTGTTGTGCTTGGGCCGGATTGCCAACAAGTTCTGCCTAAACATGAGTCTCCAAGGTTGATTACCTGGTTGAAGGCCCATGAGGAGGATTTTGTACCGTAGCGCCTTCGCCATGTCGCTCTGATCGATTACTCCAAGTCCTCCCAAGACTCGCGGACGTGCTGTAGATTGCCACGCGACCTTGGCCATGCTCCTCCCTGTGACCAGAGCGCCCCGCCACAAATACTGACGGACCATCGTGCGTACCTTTCTAAGAGTGCGTTCTGGAACAGGCCAGATGGAGAGGTGGTACCAGATGCCGGGCAGAATGATGCTCCTAGCGACTACCACTCTCGCTGGCAAGCCGAGTTTCCGGGGAGCCCACTTCTGGATTGACGTTCGTACCCGTCGGAGCAAGGTGTCATCCTGAAGTGCTGCACTAAACCGAGTACCAACCTGGATCCCCAGGTACCTAGCGTCTTCTCCTGGTTTGAGCCACTGGAAGCCGATGTCCTGCCCCCAAGATTCAATGCCTGGTCGCCCCCAATTTATGCCCACTGATTTGTTCCAGTTAATTGCTGCACCAGCCGCGAGGTTGAACGTCTCCAACGCCTTCTTAGCTGCATCCATGTTCTCCTTAGTCGCAAGTAGGAACAAGGCAGTGTCGTCCGCAAAAGCACCATCAAGGAGTTCCCGAGACACCCTTGTGGTTCCCGGAAGTTGCTGTCTCGCAGCCGGCAGTGTGAGTCCTTTAATGCATCCGCCTTCCGCTAGAAACGTGCCCAGGGCCTCAGCCACAATCAGAAAAAGATAGGGTGCTAGTGGACACCCTTGGCGTACTGAACGTCCCAGCTGGAAACTCGGTCCCGTCTCTCCATTGATTGTGACTCTGCTTGCGGCTCCTCGGTACAGTAACGAGATCCTAGCGACCATCTCTCTCAGGATGCCGATCGTGTTCATGCACTCCTCTAGGAACCTCCAGTCCACCCGATCGTAGGCCTTCTCGAAGTCCAATAGCCATGCTGCAGTTTGTTGGTTAGAGATCTCTGCCCATCTCTGAGCCAACAGGTACGTCCAGATGTTTTCTGCGATTTGCTGCCCTGGAACAAACCCTGTCTGCTGCTCCCGGATGATCAGCGGCATGACAGCTTGGAGCTTGAGGGTCATTGCTTTGGCGTAGACCTTGTAGGACGTGTTGAGCATGGTGATTGGCCTCCAATTCTTCAGCTCCTGCAGGTCCCCCCTCTTTGGAATAAGCGCAATCTGGCCCTCAAGGATCTCATGGGGCAAGGTCCCATCACGTTGAGCATCCCACCATGCTTGTAGCAGCAGCGAGCCTATGGTCTCCCAGTGCTCCTCGAAGAAAATGGGCAAGAGGCCATCGATACCTGGCTGCTTGTCATTGCTGAGCTTCCCGAGCGCTTCCCGAAGCTCCTCCAGTGTGAAGTCCGTCTTCAGTGAGTCGTGCCACTCATGGGGGACTCGCTGGGGAAGGGACGCAAGCACTTCCACCGCCGCCCTTTCCCTCTCTGGAGTCCACTGCTGGGCCGTATATAGAAGTTGGTAAAACTCCTGGGCGAGCTGTTGCATCCCCTGTTGGTCCTCGACGACTCGCCCGTCACTGTGCTTCAGTCCTAGAATGGGAGGAGAGTCCGTCACTGGCCTGATTCCCCTAAAGAAAGCCTTGTTGAGAAGGCGTTCATTTAGGGCCCATCCATCATCCATGGCCCGGACGCCCTTGCTCCATGCAGCGTACTCCATGTCACGTAGCTCGGCTTCGCGTTCATCCAGTATTGTTTGCCACTTGAACTCATCTTGCGTGTTCAGCAACATCCTGTGTGCTGCTGCGACCTTCTTCCTGGCCAGTCTAAGGTCCTTCATCACCGCCCCTTTGAGATCCTTCTGGCGCGCTCGGAGCTTCTGTGAGCAAGACAAGAGCACAGGGATCAGCCCCAGCTTGTTCTGCGCAAGAGCGTCGTGTATAAGCCCAATCGCCACTGGGTCTCGCAGCGTGGCTCTAGTGATTGATCGCTGGACCGCTGTCCCTTTGTCCCTTTGGAGCTGGATCACGCATCTGAGGGGGTCGTGATCTGAGAAGGAGGCAAACCCTAGCCACGTTTTAAGGCTTCCCCCATCCTGCCGTATGCGAGATGAGGCGTAAATCCGGTCCAGTCTCGACTGGGAGGATACTGTCTGTCGCCTTGTAAAAGGGTGAGCGTGAGGTGCGAATCCCGCAGCATGCTGAAGGTCCATGAGCCCCAGTATGTCCATGAGTTGACTCCACTGCTTCTGTTCACGTGGCTGAATTGTTACCTGCATACCCCTGCGATCACAGACGTCCTCGACCATGTTGAAATCTCCCAGGACCAGCCATTCATCTGCTTGCCCCTGGGCAGACTGTAGCACACTCAGCCAGAATTCTGCACGTCTCCCTTTCTTCGTTGGTGCATAGACGTTGATTATCCCCACCCGTCCAAAGTGGAGGTGAAGGACAAGCAATTGAGCCTTTCCTGGGACGAGGACAAGGTGGTTTTGTACCTGAGCAGACCATTTGGTTGAGACTACCACTGCTGTGCCCCCTCCTGGTCTGGCCACTGCTTGCGTGGCCGGGTTCCACCAGAGCCGTCCCCTCATTCCAAAGGTGTAGTCTGGGGCCACAGTCATTTTGTGCTCTTGCAAGCATAGGATGTCGATATCTCCTTCTAAGCTGATCTCCCGGATGTGGGACTTGAGCTGCGCCCTTTTGTTGAGTCGACTGCCGGTCCAGCTGAGTCCCCGGCAGTTCCAGGTGACGAGCGTGAGAGTTGTCATGGAGCCACGTACTTCCAAGAAAGTGAGGAGTTACGGGGTCTCGCCCTCCATTCTGTGGAGATGGTCCACACCGCAGTCATCTTCCCCCTGTGCTTCGTCCAGGAGAAGCCTCGAACAGTGTACTTTGCAAAGCCCGTCCACTCAGTGATAGCACTCTCCATGCGTGTGTGGTAGTCTCCAATAGTGACGACCTCTGGGAAGGCTGTGTTCCCGCGGCACATCAGCCAGTCTCCCGCCTCTGTGGGACTTAATTCCCACTTAGGGGGAATCCACCTGACCGCCATTCCTACTGTTTGAGGGAGGACCGGCTGGAAGCCATCTCCTTCGACATCCGTAATAGGTCCCTCGAACAGTTTGGGCTGTGAGGATGAGCCCAAGAGTGGTGGGGCGACCGGGAAGCGAATGTGGGGAGCTTGGTCCGGAGGGCATGCCTTCAAGATCCGCTCCTGCTCTGCAGGTAACTCAAACGGCTTCTGGGATGCCAACCTGTTCCGCTTGACTGAGCAGGCCTCCTCCCGGTGTCCAGCACACTGACAAAAGTTGCATCTAGGTTCTGAGTTCTCCGTTTGGATCCTGATATACTGGCCCAGCACTGCGATCTCTGTCGGGATTTCCGCCGGGGCTGACACGAAAACTTTGAGGCGGATGGGACCTAGAACACCCTCTGCTTCTACAGTGTCGAGGCCGGCCGCTATCTGGCCGATACTTCCTTCAACCAGCTCCTGTATCACCAATGTGATCCGCATTTCCATGGGAACGTCCCACAATCCAATGTTCACTGGAAAGCTCCCGCCCTTGAGACGAGCCTGGTCCTCTGCGGTGAACCTTGGGATCCATGGGTGGAATGACACCGCCCAATTCTCGTCAATGAGGCCATGCATGGCCTCCGCCTGAGACCGTGCCTCCTCTGTCTCAAAGACGACTGTGTAGCAGCCCTTTCCATGTGGCAGCATCATCTTCATGAGGATTCCCTGGCCTAGCGTTGCATTGATCCAATCGTTAGCCATGCGACCTGTTGGGAACTTCCCTCTGAAAACAGCGATCAGGGCCTTCTTGCGGAGTTCCTCTTCCTTCTCTGCTACTGCTCTTTGCAGAGTCTCGGCCAGCTTGACAGGGACTGCCTTTCCTCTTGTGTCATCGTGGATCAAGTCACTTCCGCCTTCCCCTGCTGCTGCCACCTTGTGGACTTCGGCCTGACCAGGTGTTCCCCCGTTCACGTTATGTGAGGTGTGCTCCTTGTTAACATCACTGTTCCCGTCCGAGGAGTGCAGCGCTTCCACCACCTTTCTGCAGCCCCGAGTCTTCCTCACTCTCGACTGGGCTTTTGCCACTCGCTCCGGGGTGTCAATCTCCTGGTTCTGGTGCACCCGAGACTCTGTCCTCTTGTCTGGCGGAGCGTGCTCCTCCTCAAGAAAGGCTTCAACTGTGTTTGTCCAGGCCGGGTCCTCCTTGGCAAGTCTCAGAGTTGTAAGCTTCCGCCGCGTTGCTCGCTTCACTTTCTTCTTCTCACGTTTGGTCTTCCTCTTGTTGAAGGCATCACGGTCCTGGAACTGAAGTGTGCCATCTGACTGTTCCTCCAGTGAGCGCTCCGTCTCTGGCTCCGTTTCTGGCTCTTCGAGTCCCTCTTCAACTGTTGGTGTTGGCATGGTATCCAACTTGCCACCTTGCTCTTGCGCCCATGCATCAAAGAGATCCGCTTGCTGTGTGACCACTGCCTTCGTGATTAATTCTTGAGCTTGACGCAGTGCAGGTCCCAACACGAGGTCCTCCCCCAAAGGGTTCAGGTCCAGCTCTCTGATTGTGCACATCAATGTTGACTGGAGTTCTTTGCGTACTGGAAGCAAGCTCTATTTCGTTAAAGTGGGATTTATTCAGTAAAATGGGACTAGGTACAAATTTTCAAGTATTTGAAAATGACATGAAATTATATGTTTTTTGTCCAGGGGCTAGACATATCTGGGGCATGGTGACTAGCGCGGTGACTTTGTGTCCAGACTGAGTCCATCTGGTTGTATAATAAATCTCATTGTCAAGGTGAACAAGCCGAATCTGAAGCTAAAGAAGAGCGATGGCATGCGCGCACACACTATTTGTTTGTTCATTGAGCGTGTGGTGAGCTTTCCAAGATGAACGTCATTCCTATTAGCCAGACATATAACTTAATGGTGAGAACATTTAGATATTATTCAATGTTATCTTTTTCTAACGAATCTAATTGTGAAGGTGTAGCAAGAGGCATTGCTAGTCTGGAGAAGTCATTTAACTCATTTGACCCTTAGTGTATTTTCATGAAACTAAATAACATTCATATTATTAAGGAATTTCTCTAGTACCTTTTTTTTACGACATAGAGGCTTGCATTTCTTTCAAAGGTGATTTAGTAAAAGGCCTGAGGGCACATGCCATTCTATTTCTCAGACCAGTATTAAGATATACTAGTGCAAAGGGCCACATGCCATGACGCCTCCTCTGATTCAGATTCGGATTGTTCACCTTGAAATAAAATACATTAGAAACTTAGTAAAGGAATATTAAATCTCACCTTGAACCCGGGTTATGAATGCTCTTGCTGCATCTCTTGCATGGTCTGGCAAGGTGATGGTGGCACTCTGCTTCCGCATCCAACCATGCACAACATTATCCACCGATATGCTCATGCTGGGATCCCTTGGATTCAGCACCCATCTCTTTTCTAGGCAATCCTTCGTATATCCGGAACTTGGCTTGAACCACTCCACAGTTACATTGAAGGAGTTAGTTTCCGCGTCCTCCTCTGCATCAGTGATGCAGTGCCCCACCCATATCATTTGTTTTTTATTACTGGGTCTGACAAGCACGACCATTCCTTTGCAGACTTGTACTGGATTGAATGCTGAATCCGGCTTCTTGTTCCTCGGCCCACAATAGTGATCCTCAACATCGTTATCTGTCACTGCATTTCCAGAGGACATTGTTCCGCTACTATCTGGTGCTCTGGGTTCTGGCCAAAAGGACTCTTCCAATTCTTCATATACAACCGGCCCATTTTGGATAGCAGATATAATCTTCTCCCAGTATTCGAGCAAAGGCTTGCACCTCTGAAAATAGGATTCTCCACCAAACACCAACCCCCTCTTCCAGAAGGCAATATGCTGTCTAATCCCGGCCACTATACTTTCCTGGTCTTTGAGTCCATCCGGGTGCATCGGCCGTGGGGAACCCTGAGGAATCATAGGTTCCCCAGTTATGGGATCTCTCTTGAAGAGTTCAATGCCGTCCACTGGCAGCCACACTGTGTCCCATTCTCTCATCTTGTACCTCATCACTGGAGCACCGTCACGCATGCTGAAATGAAACTGAAGAGGCTTGGAGTGGCCAATCAGCGTTTCGGATCCGTCCCTGATGTAGCCTCTTACAAACCCCTTAAAGTCTGGAACCTCTGTCACAAGTGCAGCTTCAACAGTGCCTTTGATGCAATTTTGGAATTCATCGTAGAGTTGTGGGAGGGTGAGGACATTGGATCGCCGGAGGGACTCTGCCAGGTGACTGAACATGGCATCGACGTCTTCATGAGTGTGCCCAACCATGAGAAAGCCAAGTGTAACCGTTTCAAATATGCCTTTGGCAACAAGCATCGCCAAGTACGCGAAGACGTACATGTTTTTGTTCTCACTGCCAGCATTGTCTGTTTGGAGCAGAAGATGGGGTGGAAGGCCACATCGGCCGCAAGAACTTCCTTGAGATTCTGCTTCGTTTGGATGAGGCTGTGCATTCACCGGGCGACCAGCCTCGTCGGAATGGCATGAGGCCTCACGTGATAACCCTACAATCTGACGGCCAACATATTCACTGGGATGGCATGGGGCCCCACGCGATACTGCAAGCCTTTGCTCCTCCTCCAACTGAACCCTGTATGGGGTTCGATCGACAAGGGCCTTATGCAAGGGTTGGCCGTTCAGCTCAGTCTGCGCACTTTGCAGAGACCTTAAGTGTTTTGCTAGGGACGCAATCATCATGTTTGCACCCCCGCCACCCCATAGAGGTACAAAGAAGTTCCCAAGAGGCGGGTTTTATGTGGTTGCTGCTCACTACATGTCTCGACAAACCTCTTGAAGATTGCCTCTCCATATACAACATGACCCCTGGTTTTGTGCGTACCGTCGTTCCCATGGACTGCCTGTTGAACCCTTTGTTCCTCGAACTCAGTTTTGATTCTGTAGAATGTGGTTCGAGGGACTCCATAAATGATTCTCCATGCCTTCATGCAGACCAAACCCCTCTGGAAGACCATGCCCCCCACCTGATGTTCTGAAGCATCAACAGATGACCGTAATGCCTCATACACAAAATTGCGAGCTGCCTTCCAGGACAATGTCTTGTATCTTGCTCTCTCCTCTTCAATAGCATCCCAATCAGCATGTTGACAGCACCTCCTCTTGCAACAAGCAACTGTCGAGACCATTCGAACCTCCATCGCTATTTTCTGCCTTTTCGGTTCGTTGCTCAGATCCCTTTGGCTGTGCTGTAGGAAGGTGTACTTTCTTTTCCCATGAAGAGATGTTCTGTCATCAGTTGTAGTGGTGTTTGATTGTGAATCCTTCACATTCTCAAACACTAAATGCCTCAATTTCCACCGCACAATGCTTCCAATAGTCAGACTGTTTTCTTCTGTGTCAACAACCTCTAAAATTGCAACTCCAATATCATCCCAGCCCAATTCTTGATTAGCAACCGCATCTCTTGGATCGACAACTGTGGCTAAGCCCTCAGCTACCACCTTCCCCTCGGGGTTGTTTAGAAACACCTTTGCCTGAATCCATGTAGCACGGTTCTTAAGATCCACGGAGGGAACATGCGTCGCACTTGCGCTGTCCCCAACATCTGCTTTCTTTTGCAGATTTTTCAAGGCAACAACAACATTTACCCCGACGACCATCTCTCCTCGTTCAATAGCGACCACATTCCCATCGAAGACAGTCTCTACTGATACAGCAGCATTGCCTTCCCCAAGCCTTTGACAGTGTATAACAAAGTTCCGATCCATAGACACAAGGGTCCCTTTTGCAACTCTCTTCCCACCATTCAAAATGTAAACCCTTTCCCCAACCCTGAAGGCCATTCTGAAAGTGCAGAAAAGAAGTTAAGACCATACAAAAAATGATTGGAGAATGGCCTAAATCATAACATACCAAATAGCATGAGGCCACATGCCATTATTCAAACATGCTATTGACACCCACGTGAAATTTCGCATTCACAAAATTGGCATGAGGCCTCATGCCATCTTGATATACACACAGCTGCAGGCAAGTAAAAACATACATGACAATACGCTAGCCATGAAATTGCAAGGGCCCAAGATGGCATGTGGCCTCATGCCATTTCTAAATGTGGTCCTAAACCATTCCATGGTGAACATACCAGGAAGCACAAGTGCCGAATATCAAGAGGAAGCGGTAGCCACACCAAAGACAGTGCCGCTCGCAACACCGCAACTACTCGTAGCGCCGCTCGCAACACCGCAACTGCTCGTAGCGCCGCTCGCACAAACTGCCACTCGCATAAACTGCCGCTCGCAATGGCGCTCGCAATGCCGCAACCGCTTGTAGACGCATAAACCACAGCTCACAACGCCGCTTACACAAGCAGCGCTCACTGCGCTCAGCGGAACCAAGAACACGGCGCACAAAAATGATAGACCTAGGAATGAGTTCGAGAATTCAAAAATAACACAAGCTTGAACGTCACATCAAATCCTTTGACAAACCAGATCTTATGATTCCTCTGACAAATTTCAAACTGAGTAGCTTCTAGACTTTGCTGTCGGAGGTTGAACTTTGTCACATCATGTCCTTGCCTCGATCCAGCTGTGCTATGTCAGTGATTCGAACTTTGCCATGCCATGTCAGCGATCCGCGCCAAGATTATTCGCCGTGTAAAGGAATAATTATGCTGTGTGTGTACGTCCATTTATGGCAATATAAGGCCACATGCCATTCAAAGAATAATGCTAGTCGAGCATCTTTTGGTGCATTTTTGGGTTCAAAATTGCATGAGCCCACACGCTATAAAGTTTATCTGTACCAAAAATAGAAACAGCTTTATTTACTTGGGAATTTATACGGCTGAGGCATTTTTAAACTTACAAACACATGCCCTACTTACATTCCTTTGGTTGCTTAAAATTCAAAAATATTATAAACCTTTCTTTTTGCATTTTCAATGTTTTCAATTATGGTTTTTGATTTTCGCAGGACCAGCCTAGTAATCTATTTGCATCCCGTCATGTTTATAGCTAGCTTTCGTTTGTCCCCTTCGCTAGCCTGAGATACATCTGCTCGGCATCTGCCTCTTACAGCATTTGCCTAGAAAGGGCATCTTTCTTCACGCAGCATTTGCCACATGTTTAGGGTTTAGGGTTTAGGGTTTAGCAATTCAGTAGCTTGATAAACATGCAAATACAGAACTTGATGCAAAATCCTTGGATATGTCACAATGCCCCTAGGACCATAAACACATTTCAATAGAGAGGGTCCTTTCATTTCATAACTCCTTACGTAGATCTTGGTGAAACCAGAGTTAGTGAAGTTGGTTTCTTGTGATCCCGCATCTGATTGTGATGTCCCTTTGCAGTGTCGATGGAAAGGTCAATGCACACCAAACTGTAGAATCTTGGAGCAAAATAACGGTCGGATCTATGGCAAATGCCCCTGAAACATTGTAAGGCTCGTGTGGTCTCATGTGGTGTCCGATCGAGATGCTTTTTTGTAGGGTCATCAAGAAAGACATTGTATACCATTCTGTAAAATCTAGTTGCGATCTAACGGTTGGATCTCCAGGAAACTCAAAACAATCTCGCGCGTGTTAGAATATTCTAGGAATATACTCCTATGTGCTCCAAGATTATTCGCCGTGTAAAGGAATAATTATGCTGTGTCATTTATGGCAATATAAGGCCACACGCCATTCAAAGAATAATGCTAGTCGAGCATTTTTTGGTGCATTTTTGGGTTCAAAATTGCATGAGCCCACACGCTATAAAGTTTACCTGTACCAAAAATAGAAACAGCTTTATTTACTTGGGAATTTAAGTGGTTGAGGCATTTTTAAACTTACAAACACATGCCCTACTTACATTCCTTTGGTTGCTTACATTCCTTTGGTTGCTAGCTTTCGTTTGTCCCCTTCACTAGCCTGAGATACATCTGCTCGGCATCTGCCTCTTACAGCATTTGCCCAGAAAGGGCATCTTTCTTCACGCAGCATTTGCCACATGTTTAGGGTTTAGGGTTTAGGGTTTAGCAATTCAGTAGCTTGATAAACATGCAAATACAGAACTTGATGCAAAATCCTTGGATATGTCACAATGCCCCTAGGACCATAAACACATTTCAATAGAGAGGGTCCTTTCATTTCATAACTCCTTACGTAGATCTTGGTGAAACCAGAGTTAGTGAAGTTGGTTTCTTGTGATCCCGCATCTGATTGTGATGTCCCTTTGCAGTGTCGATGGAAAGGTCAATGCACACCAAACTGTGGAATCTTGGAGCAAAATAACGGTCGGATCTATGGCAAATGCCCCTGAAACATTGTAAGGCTCGTGTGGTCTCATGTGGTGTCCGATCGAGATGCTTCTTTGCAAGGTCATCAAGAAAGACATTGTATACCATTCTGTAAAATCTAGATGCGATCTAACGGTTGGATCTCCAGGAAACTCAAAACAATCTCGCGCGTGTCAGAATATTCTAGGAATATACTCCTATGTGCTCCTGAAAATGGCATGCGGCCCCACGCCATTCAAGAGATAACGCCAGATGACGCCGAGCATTTTTTGGTGCATTTTTTGGGATCAAAATTGCATGAGCCCACATGCTTGAATGTCATCCTCTGACAATTTATTTAGCTGAACATCTGGCATTTTTGGAAATACAAGATGCTTTGGAATATCCAATCATGCATGGTATAAATATAGCGAGGGTATTAAATGATATCCCAATCATGATCTTTCTTTTGGATTTCGCATGCATGCAGTCCGAGGAATGATGACGTTGCGGATTTCTTTTGGATTTCACACATGCGCGCGCCGATCCAGAAATTAATGGTGGCGCCCAAGTCCGAGAAATGATGACGTGGCGGGATTACCAACCGTTGTGACATTTCGCGCGTGTGAGGTTAGGTTTTGCATTTTGCTTCGTACTCGCGCTCGCACACTCGCGCTCGCATCGCGCTCCCACTCGCGCTCGCATCGCCCTCCCACTCGCGCTCGCATCGCGCTCCCACTCGCGCTCGCATCGCGCTCCCACT
Organism: Selaginella moellendorffii; assembly: GCF_000143415.4. Classification (NCBI taxonomy): domain Eukaryota; kingdom Viridiplantae; phylum Streptophyta; class Lycopodiopsida; order Selaginellales; family Selaginellaceae; genus Selaginella; species Selaginella moellendorffii. The sequence goes on from NW_003314332.1 coordinate 966,452, forward strand.
CGCGCTCGCATCGCGCTCCCACTCGCGCTCCCACTTCTCTACAGGTTTCTCGTGTGCATCGGCGTCCACTCGCGCTTGCATCACACTCGCGCTCGCATCGCGCTCGCATCGCGCTCGTGTGCATCGGCGTCCACTTCAAGACACACCCAGTTTGTAACTTCGCCGCCAACTCCGCCGCCCACTCCGCCACCCACACGCAGCCCACTTGGCGTCCCGGGAGATTTCAGCGCCACTCTCCAACTGTAAGTGGCAGAGTAGCCTTGCTGCTACGATTCGCTGCACACACAGTGCACATTCGCCAGCGAGTCCGGTTGTCACGCCTCCATTCGGCTTCAAATGGTAAGTCTTTTAGGCCAAGTAGAAAATGGCATGAGGCCACATGCCATTCAGTAGCAACATTGGCATGCACCGATTGGGCTCTCGAGTGCAGTCCGGTTACAGATGGCGTGTAGCCTCACGCCATCTTAGGATGCAGCCTCAAGACATCTGATGCAGTGGTGAATGGCGTGTGGCCTCACGTTATTTCCAGCTGCTAGCTTTTCTTCTGTCAGCTCTAATTGTTGTGCATTTCTGAACAGGCGAGGAATTGCGTTCTTCTTCCAGCCACTGTCAATGTGGATGCAGAGAAGGGGGAGGAGCTCACCAATTGGACTTTCGGGATGGAAGGCAAGGATCTGAGGCTGTACAACACAGATGGTGGGAGAAAAGAATGCATGGGGATCCTCATCCAAGTGACAGACACTCCATGCAGTTCCATGCAAGAATATGGACTGGCACTTGTGGTAGAGACAGCGTCTGCCTTCAAGATCCACCTTGCACATCCTAGCGGCTTCCCGGAGGGGGGCAGCGGCTATGAGGAATTCCTAGAGGGAGCTAGGGAGAGGTTGTCCAGGAGGCCCACAATTTCAAAGACGCTGCGGGTCTATGAAGATCACATGGAATCCACGGACCTCACCTACGGCGATGTTCAAAAACTATATTCCAACATTGAGCCGTTGAGAGTGACTCCAGTTCGCGAAGCAAAGGGGAAGGGGGTCGATCTGGAAACTACCTCGAAGCAGAAAAGGGTGGTCAAGCTCAAGCCGACGTCCGACTCTCCTGCTCCAAAAAAGAAGCTACTCAGTGATGCCATTGCCTCGGGTTCGAACACTACACCCACCAAAAAGAAGAGCCGCAAAGAGCAGAAAGAGCAAGAAGAGGCAGCAAAAATCGTCGCAGATAATAGTACTTGTTACTATTCCAACAAAGTATATACAATCGACGTGAGCCGTATCGACATCCAAAGCAAATACAACCACAGGCTAGTATCTGATGAGTGGGTGGAGAAATTGAAGCAGAAGATGCTGGCAAGTCCAGTAACACCCGACATCACAGACGTGATCCCCTACTACCAAAAAATGAAGGGCGAGATGAGGTTTCCAGACTTGATCAATAGGAAGGTGTTGGACGATCAGAACATCCGGTTCTATGCCGTCTCCGGGCAGCATTCTAGCTTGGCGATGCAAGAGATAGTTGTGGATATTATGGTGGGCGAGGAGGTGAAGAAAGTCTTCAAGACAAGAGTTGTCCGCCTGATAAAAGGCAACTCGCCCCTCCGATCTATCATATACATCTCCCACGCGCAGAATGTCAAGCAAGAAACGTGCTACAAATCGGGTCTGCACGAGACATTGGCACGAACACGGAAGCTCTGGGTTCAACTGAAGAAGCCACAAAAACCAGGACAAGGACGTGCACTAGCAACTAGCGCCTGGCAGGTAAGCCTCGTTGTATGTGGCATAGCATGTGGCCTCACGCCATTTCCATTGCAGGAATTCTCGAGTCTTCTCTCGAAAACACTGGGGGTCAATGACACACTCAGCATCCATAACATTCTACTCGCGACAAAAGTTGTTTTTGACAAATGGGTAGATGTGCTGAGGAGGTACCATGACGGGGAGTTGCCAAACTCAATGGGTGTGGAGGACGGCCGGAAGCCCAATGATTTGAAGCTCAACGCCTTGCGTTTCTCGCGGTCTCTAGACGACGACGACCTTCTGACAGTGGCTAATGCTCTTCTACGTGGTGAGGTTGTCTTCAACAAGACCAAAATGACTCCCGGCCATATTGTGACATACGAGGACTTGTGCACGACTCTGAGAGCTCGTGCGCTATTGAAGGATTGGATCTTCGAGCAAGTGGCCGTGGAGAGGGTGAGCATCGACACCACGCAAGAGATGATGGAAGCGCTGGAGTTGTCAAATGAAGACATCGACGAGTACGTGAAGGGGGCCCCCAAGTTCATCGATCTGCTGCGGGATGCCACGAAAAGTAAAGCTGAGAAGTTGGATCAGTATCCAAATTTCATTAAGATTGATGTCGACCGCCGGCTTCAGAAACAGCTCGACCCCGCAGCAGAGGCCTATCGAGAACCTTACCGGGTATACTTGAATTCGGATGAGGATCAAAGGTGGAGGAGCATCGTTTCCCGCGGAGATGAGCAGGTCAAGAACATCTTTTGTGTGATGGACTTCACAAACGAGGAGATCACTCATGCAGATGAAGTCAGCTCCATCATTGACTTAATGGTGGGACTTGCGGAGGTGGAATCTTCAGTCCACTATATGATCTACGACTCCGAATCCTATCACAAGTTCTGAAAGGCCTTGAACGAGGTGAAGGCTCGGTTGAAAGGCAAGGAGATGCGGGAGATCCATGGGATAATGGCTAAGAAGAAGATACCGACGAATGTCCGCATCTTCACACTCGCCCTTGTTATTGGTCCTGCAGCAGAGTGGGACTGGAGTGACTTCCCAGCTTCGTTCGACAAGGCCAATCGAATTGATCTAAGGGAGGTCAATTTACCCGTGCCTGAGGAACTGAAGACGGCTATGGAGCTTTCCAATCCAAAGAAAGCTCCAGGTGCAGCATGGGAAATGCTCAGCTGGGTCTTCAACGCAATAGCGGGTGGGTCACCTGCTTCCGACTCCAAGGGCAAATGCGTTGTCGAGTACAACTGCGGCGGACTATTCTTTCGAGCCGCACTACTCAAGGGTGTCCCGTGTGTTGCGGTGACAAACTCCATTGAAGAGGTGACTTCAATGGAGCATATAATTACAGTTGCCAAAGAAAAACAGTATCTTCTCTGCGAACCTGGTGAGTACGCACTTTAAGTTTAAATGTTATCTCACAAGCTCTGTATGCAGGAGCGTGGCCACCCCCAGATGCTGAAACGGCGTTAACAGCTACTGTTGAAGATACCCATGTTGGGCCGAGCTCACAACCTGCACAAGGTAAGGTCATGTGAGGCCTCACGCCATTTTGATTATAGATCGTTGTGAATATTCAGACACGAGGACTGAAAAGCGCACTGGTGGCGCATCGAAGAAGGACAAACAGAAAAGCAATAGGAAAAAAGGAGGTACAAATTATATTTGCAATGGCGTGTGGTCTCATGCCATTCCTTGCAGGAGAAACTTCTTCAAAGGCAAAACAGGCAAGCACCAGCCAAGCTCAAACTGACAGTGGTCATAAAAAGTGAAAGCACGTTGGATAGTCGTCGAGATCAGAGGCGTTTGATTCGAAAAGGAAGAAGGGCAACAAAAAGATGATAGGTAATGCCTCGCGGTTATGGCGTGTGTGCTCATGCCATTCATTGCAGATCAAGGGCTGAGTGAAAGCAGGCAGTCACCACCTCATGACTCAGATTCCTATGGCGGACTCCCCTTCCCCAATCTCAATGGAGAGGTACAATGGATGAGGGAAGCTTTTCAAGGCAGGGCCATGTTTTTCTCATCTCATCGTCTTCGAAGGGTGCAAGAACGTGCAGAAACCATGTTAAGACAGTCGGGTGAGGATACGGTCCTAGGTCACGCACTAAAACAGGCTATGGATGTCTTGTATTTTGAGATGGAGACTCGGCCAGATGATTTTCCCAAGATGGTCCTGGAAGAACAAGCCATCCAGCCTGAGCAGCCTATGGAAGAAATGCAGGAGGGGGATGAGGAGCCAGAGAAAGATAATGAGCAGGAAGAGCAGAAGGACAAAGAGGAGGACAAAGAAGAGGAGGACGAAGAAGAGGAGGACGAAGAGGACTTGGATGGTCCTCACAATGGTGACGATCACAATAACGACGACGACGATGGCCAGCCTGAGGTGGCCAAAGAGCGGCGGAGGAAGGTCATACAAGACAAACCATCAGGTAAATAATAATACATCCATTCCTAACCTTTTACCATTTCTAACATTGTCCATGTAGGTCGCAGAGCAAATGGTAAGTAGAGATTATTCAGTTGAATTTACAAACTCTAGCCTTTAGTGTCGAGGAAGGATAGTGCCAAGCAAGGGTCGAAACGTATGTCCAATCCTTCAGAATCAGCAGTGCGCTCAAGTGATATCGGTCCTAGTTCCTCAATAGCAGTTGATGGTAAATACAGTATAGTCGATTCAATGTGCTAATGAGTTTGTTTTTAGTAGCACGGGAGGATACCATCTCAATCGAAGGGAGATATTTGGACATGCATATGGATCCGCCAGTGGACTCTACTTGGCTGCAAGAGTCATCAGAGCTGGTGGAGGCTACTATCCATATCAACGCCAAGCAAGCTGACCACGCTCCACTTGATGCTGCCCATACCACTGAGTCAATCTTGTCCACGTATCCAACTGACGGTGACCAGGCGCCATTGGACCCACATGAGGCCGCCCCAGCCGCCGAGCCGGTCGTATCCTCATTTCCAACGGACTCAACGTGTGCCCAATCGTCTGACTATGCGCCGTTGGAACCTCCCTACACCGCCCCTGCTGCCTGTTCGGTCATGTCCACTTTGCCAACGGAGGCACCAGCTGAAATGGCGTGTGATCACACGCCATCGGAACCACCCCATGCCACTGTTGAGCCAGTTGTACCAGAGTCTACAGCTGAAATGGCATGTGCCCACACGCCATCGGATGCGATTGACCCCACATTGCAGAGGAGAGTATTTCCGCCCTTCACGTTTCCTCGACCAAAACCCTCTCAACGACCATCGGGAGCAACATTCGCTAATATTGTAGATGGTAAAATTGACTTGTACCATTTTTTATGCTGACGCATTTCATTTCAGAGTCACGGCGAAGGTACTGTATCGTTTTTGATCTGAACGGTGTCCTTTTCTCCCATGAGCGTGGCTCGTCCTCGAATGTCATTGCACCCTCCAAAGCCTGCGGTCGCAAGTTGGTCAAAAGAGACAGATTCACATTAATCACACGGGAGAAACTGCGGGATCTAATAATGACCATGCGACACTTAAAACAGAGGGCCGGGTTCAATTTGCAATTGGGAGTTTGGACATCCATGATGCGCCACAATGCATTAACGTTGCTACAGATGATGTACGATCAGACGCGAGTAATATTACCATTTGACTTTCTCCTAACGCAGGAGGATTGCTTGACTATGGTCCATGTGAGGGGTAGCAAGCCCATCTTCGTCAAGCCAGAGGCTGTAGTGATGAACCGGACTGCTAGCTCAAGTGAAATCCTCATTATCGATGACTCGCCGATTAAAACTGCAGCGAACACGCACACATATGCAGTGCACCCCATCTCTTGCAGTATGGAAACTAGGGAGAAGAAACCGTATGTTCTGGGGGACCTTGCAAAATGGCTTGGAGCGATGGTGATAGAAAACCGACCAGTCCAGGAGGTGGCTGCAGAAATCAACCAAATGGCAGATGGAACGGTATATCAGAAGCCATTTGATCGGACAGACACCAGTCATCATTTATGGCATGTATATTGTCTAGCCAAGCACTATCCGCATCTCCATAATCTGCTCAACCGGATGGGTTCTTCGACCACTGAACATGAGCGTGGACGTATTAGAGAAGAGATGGCATTACTATTGGGTTTAAATCCTGATAGTGTGGAGAGTGATGAAATTCCAAGATTATTGTATAGGCGTTGGAGGCAAAAAATAACAGTCTGAGATGGCATGTATTTATTTAAAAATGTAACTTATTATGGCATGGGGTTCCATGCCATTGTATTAATATTAAAAGACAATTCTTTGAGAGGATTTGCATTATACTAGAAGTGTTACAGCATGTTATTGGAAGTCTACGAAGTTGTTTTATTAATAATGGGAAAGTAAATATTGAATGGGGACTTGGGCTCCACCTAGACTCGGAGCAACTGAGCCAATATTAAAAGGATGGAAAGAAATTGGACGACGATGACAAGGAGAAGAGAGAGGTGAAGCAGTGGCAGGGGGAGGAGAAGTGATTGAGTAGACATTTCCTTGTTTAAAATAAAATGGCATGTGCCTCAATGCAGTTGAATTTTGTTATATTTATATACTATATAAAGGTTTGGAAACCTTATTTTACAAGTGGGATAATGACAATTCCCACTTTAACGAAATAGAGCTTAAGCGGAGAACTTTGGATCCTTTCCTCAAAGTGGCGAGGGTCCCAGACCAGCATCCCTGCCTTGTCGAGTCGTGGGAATGGAGAGGGAAGCGACTCCTTCTGCTCCTCATGTGGTGTTGTGGGAGAGTCCGGATCTGATTTCCTCACTTGTTGCAAGTGCGCAAGGTCCACCTGGTGTGTTTCCTCCTGTACTCTTGCATGTACTGGATCAGGGATGAGCCCAGCCACGTCTGCAAGAGTTTCAGGGTGGGACGAGGGGTTCCCACCAGCTGGGCATGAACTTGATGCATTCCCATAAGCAGGGAGTGTGCCAGCTGCCCAGTCCTTCCGAGTCCTGAGGTTCTCTGTTAGAATTGCGAGAGCTGCACGACGTGCGTCCCACAGAGAGATGTTCTCCACGTCTACCCCATCCTCTAGTTGGTGAGTTAGCTGCGAGACTTCTTGCTGGATTCGCTGTGCCGACTCTCGACACACCTGTTCCGTGAACTGCTCACTGTTCCAAAAGACTATACCACCGCTTGCAGGCTTCGGCAAGACCAAGTGTAGACAATCTGTGCTATCTCCACCCTGTCTCAAGTCCGTGCAGCGCCTCGTCACTGGGGGCTGTGGGCTGGATCGGGGCCTCACACTTGAGGAATGAGCTGGTGAGGCTGGGAGTGAAGCTCTGGGCTTGTTTGTCAGGTCCGACAAGCATCTGTGGGCAAACTTCAGTGTCCGAAGAGGCAGCTCCTTGTTCAGTCCTAGGACCACGGCTGAACGATCTGGCTCTCTGGAGATCTCTTGGCTTGGTTGTGCCTCTGAATGGGGGATTGTGAACTCACCTTCTAGTGAGGCTTCCATGTTGAGCCTGCAGGACAGAAGTGCATCGTCCTGTTTCCCTCTGTTTTTGGACGATCTGGGTGGGGCAGACTTGAGTTCTCCTGTCCCACGTCCTGGCTTTGCTGCTGCTGCACGTGCTGCTGCTCTAGTGGTGACGCCTGCCCTGACCCTGGTGTGGCGCTCCTGTACTTCTGTGAGACATCCATCCCTGTGAATCCCCTCGACGGCGAAAGTGCTTGGGATAATTCCCCGCAAGCCTTCCTGGCCTTGTAACTGGCCCGAGACCCTCACGAAGCTCCTGAACTCCAGCCAATGGCCAAGCAAGTGGGTGAGGGGAGGTAGCTTCGTCCTCTCCACCACTCTCAATGGGCACCTCGTCTCTGGCTTGGCTTTTACTTCCAGCTTGTTCCAGGACCTGGCCATCCCCCAGCCCTGAAACATCCACCACTTCTATCCCGTGGTTCTCATCTTGCTGGGTTGCTTCCTTGCGTGGCTCGCTTGCTGCCTTGCACAGCAATGTTCTGGCCGTTGATACAGAGGGCCCTTTCCTGTCCTGGCTTGCTGCTATACGTGTGCCAGAACCCCGACCTTGTAACAGGCCTCCTCGCGGGAGTCGAATGCTGAGGCCCCTACCTCGCCCTCCACGACCTTGAGAGCTCAGTTTGATGGGCGTGGATGCTGTGATTCCCCTGCGGCTGTTCTCCATGCTGCTGACAGGGGAGTGAGTACACAGCAGAAGCAAAAAAAGGGGAACAATACTTCCCTGAATCTCACGGCGGATGCCCCCGCCGATGGTAGCAAGTGTGGGGAGATTGCACGCTCTCCCCTAAGCGCTCTTCTACCTCTGGCTGCGCCTCCGATCACGGCAGCCATGGTATTGGGTGCTTTCCTCCACGTCCTCCCCAAAAAACGTCCAACATTAGGGTTTAGGCGTTTAGGGTCAAAGACACCCCGCGGTGCTGCAATCCGGCGAGATCGCTGAACGTGTATGTACATTCCCCATGTCCCAATGGGACTAATACAAAAAATTGGCGTGCCGCCCTCTCAATGAGCTACTCTACGTGATCCTCATATGCCGCAGCTAGACCTAGTCCTGGAGTAGAAGTGGACGTGGTCGTCTCGAGCGAGTCATGTCGATGTCCAAGTCTCCCCCACGAGCTGATCTTAGAACAGAGTCTGGGGGGCGCCACTGCCAGCGAATCTCGCCACCTCCCAATTTGCCGAAGCATGGGAGCCACCTAGATCTCCACTCCTCGAGCTGCCTCGGTTTCGCCTGCTCTTTCAGGATGGTGTAGTGAAGACGCACCGCTGCAAGAGTGAGTCTCCACCATGATACCACCACTGCCGATATTCTCGCTTGCTGCCCATCAAAGCGACAATGGTTCCGTGCCTCCCAAAGTGCCTGCAGTCCTGTTGCCCTCCAAATGGACCAGCGCTCATGGCCCAACGCCTCCCAGATGGACATCCCAACTTCAGCCCCTGTCACGTCCCACCGGACTCGCATGTCCCATCGGTGCCGTCCGTAGCAGCGAATACGCCTCCAAGCTGGACCAATGGCTGGGCCTCTTGCTCCCTCAAACCAGTGGAGGATATCCCCACTCCGAGCCTCAAACTCTGGAATGTCGCCGAGTTCCTGCGTCGCCTTGAAGATCTGTCGCCAAACTTCTCTCGCCACGTCACATTCCCATAGGACATGTCGCGTTGTCTCCAGCTCGCCACACTCCTTGCACCGTCGGCATGCTTCTTCCTGGAACCGCTGTCCTACCGGCAGCCCGTTATTTGCCACCAACCAAGAGGTGGCCTTGACTTTCTCCTGTACCGGTAGTTTCTAGAACGCAAGCGTGTTGCCCACCACCTGATTAGCTTCAACTCCTTGCCCGATCCATTTCTTCCAGAGCTTGGGGATCTCCCCTCGGGCCTCCTCCCTGCCGGTCAAGAGACCATCCCTTGCTTCCTTGACGCCGAAGGAGAAGAAGCTTCTGCAATCCGGCGAGATCGCGGCACCACTTTGTGCAATCCACATTCTCCGTGTGCCGTTGTCGAAACGGCGTGATCGAGAGCAAGTAGAGGAGGGGAGGGAATGAATTTTCATTCATTCGTGAGCAAGGGAGAGGACAAGAGACAACCCGAGACTGGTTTCGTCCTTTTTGGGACTCATCAGCCGGGTGTAGTCGTCTAGTGTCTACGCTAACCCTAGCTCGGTGCCGGCTCTACTTATATTTTGGCTCTGTCACGTGGCGCGAGTCCGTGTGGCGGCCATGCGAAGTGGTGTGGCAGCGTTGGCTCGCGAGGGTGCAAACGTAGCACATCTGGTGTTGGTTACTCCACAGCAGTGGTAGTCGCGGAGAATGACTTCGGCAGATCGCCGAAGACAGTAAGCGTTCGGCCGGCGGGTGACGTACCTTTGACGCAAGATAACTTGTAAACGTGGCGTGATATGATGCATGCATTACGTCCACAATGCTTGTGTCACTCGTACGTACCCGGCGACGAAAAACGTGGTTCACTTTGCAGGGAATATTCTGGGAATATTCCGTCGTTGACCGTTGACCCCGCGTTGACCGTGTGTGGACTGGGATGGTGGAGGGCCTGAGGTCACTCATACATACCCGGAGTCCAGCGGTGATGCAGGGGAGAGCCATCCCACGAGCTGTCGGCGTGCGTCGCCGATGTCGAAGGAGCGGCACCGTTTTAATGGAATACACGCTTTTCAACGAATTGTGTGTGGAGTTCAGAGTTGAAACTCACATATTCACGATCGGGAGGAAGAGCGGAATCCAACGGTATATGCCCTTTTGACTCGGTCAACAAAAACACTGTCAGGGAATATTCGGGAATATTCCATTCTGACAGTTGACTCCGCGTTGACCGTGCGTTGACTCGAAAGGGAGGTGGCTTTTAGGGTTTAGGGTTTAGGTTTAGGGTTTAGGGTTTAGGGTTTAGGCGCGTTTAGGCGTTTAGGGTCAAAGGCACCCCGTGGTGTTGCAATCCGGCGAGATCGCGGCGCCACTTTGTGCAATCCACATTCTCCGTGTGCCGTTGTCGAGACGGCGTGATCGAGAGCAAGTAGAGGAGGCAAGAGAATTGTAGCGCACGTGGTTTTGACCCTTTATCCTATGGTAATTTACCATAGGATAACACCACGAAGCGGAACCTAAACCCTCTTTGTGCCACGTGACAGATGCCACGTGTCACATGCCACATGTGCATGCCACGTGTCCACAGGAACCCGAGGTTCAGGGCCTTGGGCCACTGAACGAAGGAACGGTGCCAAACTCCCAAGCGTGATGCCAAGGAGTGATGGAACCGGACCACGGAGCAACTCCCGAGCATATAGCCCAAGGAGCGAAGGGACAGGGGCCCGGAGCGACTTGGAACAGTCCTGGAGCAACCAGCATCCCAATGCCAGGACCAACACGCAAAACGGAGCCAAACGGGGTCTGGCGCTATTTCAGCATACCGGTGGCCTAACGTGAGGATATGGGTACTCCACCAGCTAGCATGGAATGGAACTTGGGCTTAGACTCAAGCCGGACGCAGAACAAGGACAGGCACGCAAGCGGGAGCTAGACTATGCCTCAGGTTGGTCGGCCATGCCCGACCTACCCACTATCCCTACTATACATTTGGAACCCCCCATAGCCCCCCCCCCCCTTGAGGAACACACGCTTTGGGCTTTCACCCCAAGCCTCCCTTAGTATCAGGAGTTAGTCTCTGGGACAAGCTCGAAACTTACTAAATATGGAATGTCCCTAGATTGTGAATTTGGACACGGGACGAACACCATTGTGTTCAGGCCGATCTCTACATTCCGTAGATATGCCAAATGTGCAAATCTAGACACTTTCCATAAATAGCATTTGGGACCGAAATGAGACTAACACAAAGGGCATGATAGCGAGGGTGTTTGGCAGACACGGTAAGCGGTTTTTAGGGTTTAGGGTTTAGGGTTTAGGGTTTAGGGTTTAGGGTTTAGGGTTTTAGGGTTTAGGGTTTAGGGTTTAGGGTTTAGGGTTTAGGGTTTAGGGTTTTAGGGTTTAGGGTTTAGGGTTTAGGGTTTAGGGTTTAGGGTTTAGGGTTTAGGGTTTAGGGTTTAGGGTTTAGGGTTTAGGGTTTAGGGTTTAGGGTTTAGGGTTTAGGGTTTAGGGTTTAGGGTTTAGGGTTTAGGATTTAGGAGCGTTTAGGCGTTTAGGGTCAAAGACACCCCGCGGTGTTAGGGTTTAGGGTTCTAGGGTTTAGGGTTTAGGGTTCAGGGTTCAGGGTTCAGGGTTTAGGGTTCAGGGTTCAGGGTTTACGGGTTCAGGGTTTAGGGTTTAGGGTTTACGGTTTAGGGTTTAGGGTTTAGGGTTTAGGCGCGTTTAGGCGTTTAGGGTCAAAGACACCCCGCGGTGCTGCAATCCGGCGAGATCGCGGCACCACTTTGTGCAATCCACATTCTCCGTGTGCCGTTGTCGAGACGGCGTGATCGAGAGCAAGTAGAGGAGGCGAGGGAATGAATTTTCATTCATTCGTGAGCGAGGGAGAAGACAAGAGACAACCCGAGACCGGTTTCGTCCTTTTTGGGACTCATCAGCCGGGTGTAGTCGTCTAGTGTCTACGCTAACCCTAGCTCGGTGCCGACTCTACTTATATTTTGGCTCTGTCACGTGGCGCGAGTCCGTGTGGCGGCCATGCGAAGTGGCATGGCAGCGTTGGCTCGCGAGGGTGCGAACGTAGCACAGCTGGTGTTGGTTACTCCACAGCAGTGGTAGTCGCGGAGAATGACTTCGGCGGATCGCCGAAGACAGTAAGCGTTCGGCCGGCGGGTGACGTACCTTTAACGCAAGATAACTTGTAAACGCGGCATGATATGATGCATGCGTTACGTCCACAATGCTTGTGTCACTCGTACGTACCTGGCGACGAAAAACGTGGTTCACTTTGCAGGGAATATTCTGGGAATATTCTGTCGTTGACCGTTGACCCCGCATTGACCGTGTGTGGACTGGGATGGTGGAGGGCCTGAGGTCACTCATACATACCCGGAGTCCAGCGGTGATGCAGGGGAGAGCCATCCCACGAGCTGTCGGCATGCGTCGCCGATGTCGAAGGAGCGGCACCATTTTAATGGAATACACGCTTTTCAACGAATCGTGTGTGGATTTCAGAGTTGAAACTCACATATTCACGATCGGGAAAAAGAGCGGAATCCAACGGTATATGCCGTTTTGACTCGGTCAACAAAAACACTGTCAGGGAATATTCGGGAATATTCCGTTCTGACCGTTGACTCCGCGTTGACCGTGCGTTGACTCGAAAGGGAGGTGGCCTGGAGTGACTGGTACGTACCCGAGGTCCTTCGGTCATGCAGAAAGGTCCTTTTCCCGCGAGGTGTCGGCGCGTGTGTGACGTCGACGTCGTCGCATGGCACCATTATGAGATTCGCAAGCTTTCCAAGGTTTGGTGTCCATCGTAAGGAGATGAGACCAACGTAGTCACACTTGGAAAGGGGTGCAGAATCGAATGGTGTAGGCCTCGTTGACTCGGTCAACAATCTGACTGTCAGGGAATATTCGGGAATATTCCTGTTTGGACAGTAGACTGAGCGTTGACCGGGCGTTGACCGGTGGGGGACGACCTGGGGTGACTGGGACATACCTAGAGTCCATTGGCCAGACCCTGTAGGTCATCGGTCATGCGGAGAAGGATGCAATCATATGCTTCCGTCTCTTGCAAAGCGCGGTAGAAGATGTGGCTGAGCTCGCAACGCGAGTTTAGCCCTGACCAGGAACGAACCGGGGTTCGGGAGGCATCTCTAGCACGTGATCACTCAGGGGAGTGTGTCTGCGGGAGCTTCATCCATCACCTGTTTAGGGTTTAGGATGTCCCCCAAGCCTAGCTGCGTGCTGTGAAGCGTGTAGGGGAGCTTAAAGGCGAGGGGGGTCCGTCGACAAGCGTCGCTAGAGCGGCGCAAGCGTGCAAGGAGAGCTTCATGTCACTGGTCAGAGGAGATGCTGGAGAGGCAGTGTTGGAGGAAGGAGATCGGGTGTCCCCGGGCACAGAGGCAGTGGTAGAGCCGCGTGCGCATGGCATGGAATCCATTGGCCGTGCTCTCACGGAGGAGGTATCTCTGGAGCTCGCTGCGGATAAATGCCACTTTCTGGTGCCATGGGTGAACCGACGTCCAGGGGAGGTACTGGTAGGCGTTGAGGGGCTTCTGGAACGTGGACGAGTCGAGGCAGCGTGTCTCTTCAAAGTGAGGGCCTTTGAAGAGGTGGATATCGAGGATATCCAACTCCTTGAGCAGGATCACCGAGGTGATCTTGATCGAGGGACGAAGCGTGCCATATCCTCGGAGCCATCGTTCGAGGCCTGCTCGTGTACCTGTCCAAGTGCTCACTCCATCATCTGTGTACCTCCGTAGATGGAAGGGCGATTTGTTGGTTGTGTCGAGGCACTCGTCGAGTCTGTGGGGACAGTGTTGAGCGTGGTGCCATGGACATGCTGAGCAGAGCCAGGTGCAAAGGTGACGGTGGCTGCTGCGCTGGGCCAGGTCCTGGAGAGCGTTAAGGCGAGAGGGCTCGCTGCTCTGTTCCAGTGGCAGGGGCTGGCCTGGGTGGCGATTGCAAGGGATCCAGCACCAGAGGTGGTGAGAGCCCGTGCCATCGGCATAGTGTCTGGCTCTGCAGTTGCAGGGCCAGTGCTAGCATGCAAGGCTGGTTTTGTGCTTCCATGGCAGATTAAATCGATTTTGGCAGTGTTGTGGCGATGTCTAGGCAGCTTGGGTGCTCTGAGTGGCAGGGAGCATTCCCATTGGCATCTTTGGTGATCCTTTGGTGGTGCCAAGGCAACATACCAGAGGGGGGGGGCAAAAAGCCTTTGTGAGGGATTTGCTGTACCAGACCCAAGTCAGGGGGGCTGGGCTGCGCTAGACGTCGGAAAGACTGCTGAGTGGAGATATTAAGCTAGCTCCCAAACTCTTAGTGGCCGTGAGCAGCTCTAGGTGGGGATTATTTGTGGGGAATGCGTGGGGAATGCCCAGCCCGTCAGCACCGCGTCCCGGCCAGCCGCTGCCCAGCAGCACCACTAGCGCTGCCCAGCAGTGCTCCACTGCGCCAGGCACGACCGCCAGAGCGCCACAAATAATCCCCACCTAGAGCTGCTCACGGTTTAGGGTTTAGGTTTAGGGTTTAGGGTTTAGGGTTTAGGGTTTAGGGTTTAGGGTTTAGGGTTTAGGGTTTAGGGGTTTAGGGTTTAGGGTTTAGGGGTTTAGGGTTTAGGGTTTAGGGTTTAGGGTTTAGGGTTTAGGGTTTAGGGTTTAGGTTTAGGGTTTAGGGTTTAGGATTTAGGCGCGTTTAGGCGTTTAGGGTCAAAGACACCCCGCGGTGTTGCAATCCGGCGAGATCGCGGCACCACTTTGCGCAATCCACATTCTCCGTGTGCCGTTGTCGAAACGGCGTGATCGAGAGCAAGTAGAGGAGGCAAGAGAATGAATTTTCATTCATTCGCGAGCGAGGGAGAAGACAAGAGACAACCCGAGACCGGTTTCGTCCTTTTTGGGACTCATCAGCCGGGTGTAGTCGTCTAACGTCTACCCTAACCCTAGCTCAGCGCCGACTCTACTTATATTCTGGCTCTGTCACGTGGCGCGAGTCCGAGTGGCGGCCATGCAAAGTGCATGACGGCGTTGGCTCGCGAGGATGCGAACGTAGCACAGCTGGGGTTGGTGACTCCACAGCAGTGGTAGTCGCGGAGAATGACTTCGGCGGATCGCCGAAGACAGTAAGCGTTCGTCCGGCGGGTGACGTACCTTTGACGCAAGATAACTTGTAAACGTGGCATGATATGATGCATGCGTTACGTCCACAATGCTTGTGTCACTTGTGCGTACCCGGCGACGAAAAACGTGGTTCACTTTGCAGGGAATATTCTCGGAATATTCGGTCGTTGACCGTTGACCCCGCGTTGACCGTGTGTGGACTGGGATGGTGGGGGGCCTGAGGCCACTCATACATACCCGGAGTCCAGCGGTTACATGGGGGAGAGCCATCCTGCGAGCTGTCGGCATGTGTCGCCGATGTCGAGGGAACGGCACCGTTTTAACGGAAAACATGCTTTTCCACGAGTCGTGTGTGGAGTTCAGAGTTGAAACTCACATATTCACGATCGGAAGGAAGAGCAGAATCCAACGGTATATGCCGTTTTGACTCGGTCAACAGGGATACAGTCGGAATATTGGGGAATATTCCGTTCTGACCGTTGACTCCGCGTTGACCGGGCGTTGACTCGGAAGGGGGGTGGCCTGGAGTGACTTGGGACATACCTGAAGTCCATCGGCCAGACCCTGGGAGTCATCGAGTACGCGGAGAAAGATGCAAGCATAAGTGTCCGTGTCTTGCAAAGTGCGGTACAAGACGTGGCTAAGCTCGCAGAGGGAGCTTAGCCCTGACCAGAAACGAACCGAGGTTCGGGGAGCGTCTCCAGCACGTGATCACTCGAGGGAGTGTGTCTGTGGGAGCTTCATCCATCACCTGTTTAGGGTTTAGGATGTCCCCCAAGCCTAGCTGCGCACTGTGGAGTGTGTAGGGCAGCTTGAAGGCGAGGGGGGCCCGTCGACAGGCGTCGCTAGAGCGGCGCGAACGTGCAAGGAGAGCTTGATGTCGCTGGTCGTAGGAGATGCCGGAGAAGCAGTGGTGGAGGAAGGAGGTCGGGTATCCTCGGGCACGGAGGCGGTGGTAGAACCGCGTGCGCATGGCGTGGAATCCATCGGCCGTGCTCTCGCGGAGGAGGTATCTCCGGAGCTCGCTGCGGATGAATGCCACTTTTTGGTGCCGTGGGTGAACCGACGTCCAGGGGAGGTACTGGTAGGCGTTGAGCGGCTTCTGGAACGTGGACGAGTCGAGGCAGCCTGTCTCTTCAAAGCGAGGGCCTTTGAAGAAGTGGATATCGAGGATATCCAACTCTTCGAGCGAGATCACCGAGGTGATCTTGATCGAAGGACACAGCGTGCCGTATCCTCGGAGCCATTGTTCGAGGCCTGCTCGTGTACCTGTCCAAATGCCTACTCCGTCATCTATGTACCTTCGTAGATAGAAGGGCCAGTCGTTGGTGGCATGCTTGTACTCGGCTTCGAGAGAGCAGAGGAAGAGGCAAGCGTAGACCACCGCGAAGTTGGAGCCCATTGCTGTGCCGCGGATCTGCTGGTAGATGTTACCGTCAAACTCCACGTAGTTGTGCTCCAGAACGAGGGCAGCTGCAGCCATGAGGAACCGCGAGCGTGTGGTGTTGCCGTACTCGGCAAACACAAAGTCGCGGAGGCGTTGGAGACCTTCTCGTGTGGGGATGCTTGGGTAGAGGCTCTCTACGTCGAACGTGAAGAGCCAGCAGTCCCGCGGGAGCTGTAGGTGGAGGAGGTCCTGTAGCAGCGTGCGCGAGTCGGAAAGAAACGTTGGCTGCTTCAGCAGGATATCGTAGAGCTGGCGGTGAAGCCAACGCGCGAGGGGCTCCCACAACGTACCGATATAGCTTGCGATGGGTCGGCCCTTTATTGGCTGCTTGTGTATTTTCGGAAGAAAATACATCATGCAAGCCTGCCGGGGTACGGCGGGCTGGTGCAGCAGGAACTGCTGCGTGGAGTTGTCGAGCCACGAGCAGCTGCGGTACTTTGTGATGAGCTCGGCGAGGCGTTCCTGGAGGGATTTGGATGGCACGGAGGGGACCTTCACATAAACAAGTGGGTCGTTCAGTTGGCGGAGAGCCTCCTTTGTGTACCAATCACGATCCAGCACCACCGCTCCAAGATTTTTGTCCGCAGGCTTGATGATGATGGATGTGTCCGTTGCGAGAGAGTGGAGAGCACGCTTTTTCCAACCGTGAGCGAAGGAGCGAGGCTTGTGTGCTCCTTCCAGCCTGTGGAGCAGGCTGCC
This sequence comes from Selaginella moellendorffii, assembly GCF_000143415.4. Classification (NCBI taxonomy): domain Eukaryota; kingdom Viridiplantae; phylum Streptophyta; class Lycopodiopsida; order Selaginellales; family Selaginellaceae; genus Selaginella; species Selaginella moellendorffii. The sequence goes on from NW_003314332.1 coordinate 983,565, forward strand.
TCGCACGTGTGCAAGGCGCCGTTCCACATACCGGTTTAGGGTTTAGGGTTTAGGGTTTAGGGTTTAGGTTTAGGGTTTAGGGTTTAGGGTTTAGGGTTTAGGCTTAGGGTTTAGGGTTTAGGGTTTTAGGGTTTAGGGTTTAGGGTTTAGGGTTTAGGGTTTTAGGGTTTAGGGTTTAGGGTTTAGGGTTTAGGGTTTAGGGTTTAGGATTTAGGCGCGTTTAGGCGTTTAGGGTCAAAGACACCCCGCGGTGTTAGGGTTTAGGGTTTTAGGGTTTAGGGTTTAGGGTTTAGGGTTTAGGGTTTAGGGTTTAGGGTTTAAGGGTTTAGGGTTTAGGGTTTAGGGTTTAGGGTTTAGGGTTTAGGGTTTAGGGTTTAGGGTTTAGGGTTTAGGGTTTAGGGTTTAGGGTTTAGGGTTTAGGGTTTAGGGTTTAGGGTTTAGGGTTTAGGGTTTAGGGTTTAGGGTTTAGGGTTTAGGGTTTAGGGTTTAGGGTTTAGGGTTTAGGGTTTAGGGTTTAGGGTTTAGGGTTTAGGGTTTAGGGTTTAGGGTTTAGGGTTTAGGGTTTAGGGTTTAGGGTTTAGGGTTTAGGGTTTAGGGTTTAGGGTTTAGGGTTTAGGGTTTAGGGTTTAGGGTTTAGGGTTTAGGGTTTAGGGTTTAGGGTTTAGGGTTTAGGGTTTAGGTTTAGGGTTTAGGGTTTAGGGTTTAGGGTTTAGGGTTTAGGGTTTAGGGTTTCCGGTTTTAGGGTTTACTGGTTTAGGGTTTAGGGTTTAGGGTTTAGGGTTTAGGGTTTAGGGTTTAGGGTTTAGGGTTTAGGGTTTAGGGTTTAGGGTTTAGGGTTTACCGGTTTTAGGGTTTACTGGTTTAGGGTTTAGGGTTTAGGGTTTAGGGTTTAGGGTTTAGGGTTTAGGGTTTAGGGTTTAGGGTTT